>NW_027663930.1:0-325099 GCF_964034855.1 Anser brachyrhynchus
AGTCCAGAGACTGCACTGGCACCACTGGGGATGCATTGCAGTGAGTCCAGAGAGTGCACTGGCACCACTGGGGATGCAGTGCAGTGAGTCCAGAGAGTGCACTGGCACCACTGGTGATGCAGTCCAGTGAGTCCAGAGAGTGCACTGGCACCACTGGGGATGCTGTGCAGTGAGTGCAGAGAGTGCACTGGCACCACCTGTGATGCAGTACAGTGTGTCCAGTGAGTGCACTGGCACCACTGGGGATGCAGTGCTGTGACTCCGGAGAGCGCACTGGCACCACTGGGGATGCAGTGCAGTGACTCCAGAGAGCGCACTGGCACCACTGGGGATGCAGTGCAGTGAGTCCAGAGAGTGCACTGGCACCACTGGGGATGCACTGCAGTGAGTCCAGAGAGTGCACTGGCACCACTGGGGATGCAGTGCAGTGAGTCCAGAGAGTGCACTGGCACCACTGGGGCTGCAGTGCAGTGAGTCCAGAGAGTGCACTGGCACCACTGGGGATGCACTGCAGTGAGTCCAGAGATTGCATTGGCACCACTGGGGATGCAGTGCAGTGAGTCCAGAGAGTGCACTGGCACCACTGGTGATGCACTACAGTGAGTCCACAGAGTGCACTGGCACCACTGGGGATGCTCTGCAGTGAGTCCAGAGAGTGCACTGGCACCACTGGGGATGCAGTGCAGTGAGTGCAGAGAGTGCACTGGCACCACTGGGGATGCACTTCAGTGAGTTCAGAGAGTGCACTTGCACCACTGGGGATGGGTTTCAAGCCAACTGCATTAACCGCTCATGCTTCTTTCTTATGAGACGTTAGTAAACCAATTACATAGCCTTGTCAAGACTAAATCACAGGTAAAAATCCTGTACATCTCATGTGGCCAACCACTCCCAACTAGGATTCCAAGAACCAGGAGGTTCGGTGAAAATAGGGCTAGTGCTATTAGAGGGGTGATTATTAGGGTAAGCCCTAAGCTGTCTTTAATGGAGAAGTATGGGTGGAATGGGATTTTGTCGCAGTCTGATACGATTCCTAGTGGGTTATTTGAGCCTGATTCGTGTAGGAAGGTTAGGTGGACTAGGGTGATTCCTGCAATTAGGAAGGGCAGTAGGAAGTGGATGGCGAAGAATCGGGTTAAGGTTGGATTGTCTACTGAGAATCCTCCTCAGGCTCATTCTACTAGAGTTTGCCCAATGTACGGGATGGCTGAGAATAGGTTGGTGATTACGGTGGCCCCTCAGAATGACATTTGTCCTCATGGTAGGACATACCCTACGAAGGCAGTTGCTATTAGGGTGAGTAGGAGGATTACTCCTGTGTTTCAGGTTTCTTTGTATAGGTAGGAGCCGTAGTAGAGGCCTCGTCCGATGTGTAAGTAGATGCAGATAAAGAAGAGCGAAGCACCGTTGGCGTGGAGGTTGCGGATGAGCCATCCGTACTGGACGTCTCGGCATGTGTGAGCTACTGAGGAGAAGGCGAGTGAAGTGTCTGCGGTGTAGTGTATGGCTAGTAGCAGGCCTGTTAGGATTTGTGTGGCTAAGCAGATGGCTAGAAGGGAGCCGAAGTTTCATCAGGCAGAGATGTTGGAGGGGGCGGGTAGGTCGATTAGGGAGTTGTTGATTATTTTTAGTAGGGGATGGGATTTGCGGATGTTAGGGGCCATTAGTGAGTCTGTGTGTTATTAGGATTATTACCAGGATGGAGAGGGCGAAGGATCCTAGGTAGGCCTTAATTAGCCCTGTGTGTATTGAGGTTGCGGCTTTGCTTGCGGCTACTTGTAGTTCAGCAAGGCCCTCTGGCCCTATTTTTTTGAGTCAGGAGAGGTCGATCAAGTGTAGGGCAATGTTTTGTCCCTTTTCTAGTAGGTTTTTGGAGAAGAATCGGTGTACTAGGGGGTTGAAGTACCCTAATGCAGAGGAGAAGTTTATGAGGGGGTTTGGTTTGGGGTGAGTGAGGGTGTGTGTTATGTTCGATAGTTCTAGGGCTAGGATGATTCCTAGGATTGTTATGAGGATGGCAGCGGTTTTGGTGATAAGGGGTATGGTTATTGGGGGGGTTTTGGTTGGTGTGATGAAAGAGGTAATGATTATTCCTGCTGTAATGCTGCCTAGGGCGAGTCGGGTTAGGGGGGCGGTGATTAGTGGGTTGTTTTCGTTTATTGATACTATTGGGGGGATTCGGGTTTGTCCAGCTTGGACTAGGATGGTTATGCGGATGCTGTAGGTTGCGGTGAATGCTGTGGCTATAAGGGTTAGGAGTAGGGCTCAAGTATTTAGGTATGATGTGTTTAAGCTTTCGATGATGAGGTCTTTTGAGTAGAATCCGGCTAGGAATGGGGTTCCTATCAGCGCCAGGTTTCCGATGGTTAGGCAGGAAGTAGTGACTGGGAGTATTTTCTGTAGGCCTCCTATCTTTCGGATATCTTGTTCTCCGTTTAGGTTGTGGATGATAGACCCTGAGCATAGGAATAGTATGGCTTTAAAGAAGGCATGGGTTGAGATGTGTAGGAAGGCTAGTTGTGGGAGGTTTAGTCCGATAGTGACTATTATTAGTCCTAGTTGGCTGGATGTTGAGAAAGCAATGATTTTTTTGATGTCATTTTGGGTTAGGGCGCATGTGGCAGCGAATAGGGTTGATAGAGCACCTAGGCATAGGCAGGCAGTTAGGGCTGTCTGGTTGGTGGCTAGCAGGGGGTGCATGCGGATGAGCAGGAAGATTCCGGCTACTACTATGGTACTGGAGTGCAGTAGGGCTGATACTGGGGTGGGGCCTTCTATTGCTGCGGGCAGTCATGGGTGGAGTCCAAATTGGGCGGATTTTCCTGCGGCTGCGAGGATTAATCCTATGAGGGGGAGGATTGGGGTTTGGTGGGGGTGTACGGCTTGTTGGATCTCTCAGGTGTTGAATGTTGAAGCTAGTCATGCTATGCTCAGGGTCAGTCCGACGTCTCCGATTCGGTTGTAGATTACGGCTTGTAGGGCGGCGGTGTTGGCATCTGCTCGGCCTTGTCATCAGCCGATGAGAAGGAAGGACATGATTCGTACTCCTTCCCAGCCTACGAATAGGAGGAATATGTTGTTTGCGGTTGTTAGGAGGAGTATGGCGACTAGGAATGTCAGTAGGTAGGTGAAAAATTTTGTTACGTATGGCTCTGAGGCCATGTATCATATGGCGAATTGTAGGATTGATCATGTTACAAATAGGGCGATTGGAAGAAATGTTATTGAGTATTGGTCTATTTTTAGGCTCAGGGGGATTTTAAAGTTTATAATGAATTTTCACTCCCAGTGGCAGGTGACAGATTCTATTCCCGAGTAGATGAATGCGGTTGTAGGGGCTAGGCTAATTAGGAATGCGGTTTTAACAGCGCGGGTGGTGGCTTGTGGGGTGTTTTTAAAGTTTTTAAATAGAAATGGCAGGATGATTGGGGTTAGGAGGATTGTCAGCGTGAGTAGTGTGAGGGAGTTGATTAGTAGTGTGGGGTTCACTACTTTTACTTGGATTTGCACCAAGATGGGTGGTTCCTAAGACCAGTGGATTGCTGTTATCCTTTAAAAGTAAGGGGGCTGAGGTTTTAGGCTCAGATGTAAGAGTTAGCAGCTCTTGTTGGTTAAACCCTCCCCTCGGCAGGTAAGAAGGTTTGAACTTCTATTCTTAGAATCACAGTCTAATGTTTGGTTTAAACTATACTTGCATGAGGGGATTCCGGAGATCAGTTCGGGTTTGAGGATTAGGAGGAATATTGGGATAATGTGGAGTGTTATGAGCAGGTGTTCTCGCGTGGTTGAGTTTTGCATAGATGTGATGTGGGAGGGGATTGAGCCTCGTTGGGTCATTAGTAGTATGAATAAGGTGTAGGAGGCGGTTAGTAGGGTTGCGATTCCTGTTAGGATGATCGTGAAGGCAGATCAGTTGAATAAGGTGATTATAATGGTTAGCTCTGCTATGAGGTTTGTTGTTGGGGGTAAGGCTATGTTTGTTAGATTGGCCAGCAATCATCAGGTAGCTATGAGTGGTAGGAGAGGTTGTAGGCCTCGTGTGAGTAGTAGAATTCGGCTGTGCGTACGTTCATAGTTTGTGTTGGCTAGGCAGAATAGTATGGAGGAAGTTAGTCCATGGGAAATTATTAGGATCATTGCCCCTGAGAATGATCAGTGGGTTTGGATTATTCCTGCGGCGATAACTAGGCCTATGTGGCTAACGGATGAATAAGCGATTAGTGATTTTAGGTCTGTCTGTCGTAGGCAGATTGAGCTAGTCATTAGGGCGCCTCATAGGGCCAGGGTTAGGAAGGGGTAGTGCAGGAGGTTGGACAGTGGGCCCATAAATAGAGTGACTCGTATAATTCCGTATCCTCCTAGCTTTAGTAGTAGGGCGGCGAGGAGTATTGAGCCTGCGATGGGTGCTTCTACGTGGGCTTTTGGCAGTCAGAGGTGTAGGCCGTATAGTGGGGCTTTTACTATGAATGCTATGAGCAGTGCTAGACCTGATAGTATTCCTGTCCATGAGGTGGATAGGGTTGGGTGGGTTAGTTGTAGGGTTGGCAGGTGCAGGGTGCCAATTTTCACGTATAGGTGTATGATTGTGATTAGCAGGGGTAGAGAGCTTACTGGCGTGTAGAATAGCAGGTAGATGCCAGCGCTTAGGCGTTCTGGTTGGTTCTCCCATCGGGTGATTAAGATTAGGGTGGGAATGAGGGTTGCTTCAAATGAGATGTAAAATAGTGCTAGTTCTGTGGTGGAAAAGGCTAGTAGGATGAATGGCTGGACTGCGACTAAGGTTGAGATAAAGATTCGTTTGCGTTGTAGGGGTTCTTGTTGCAGGTGGTTTTGGCTTGCTATGATTATGAGTGGGAGTAGTCAGCAGGATAGTACTAGGAGGGGGGATGAGATTTGGTCAATTCCTGTTCAGTTGGATAAAAATTTGTAGGGGTAGTAGGTTGGGATTAATCACTGTAGGCTTAGGGCAGCGATTAGGAGGCTGTATAAGGTGGTGTTAGTCCATAGAAATTTTGGTGGAGACAGCAGGGCTGTTGGAAGAAGTATGATTGTGGGTAGGATGATTTTTAGCATTGCAGGAGGTTTAGGTTGTGTAGATGGTCGGAGCCATGTGTGCGGGTGGAGGCTACTAGGATGGCCAGGCCTGTGCCCGCCTCACACGCTGAGAAGGTTAGCATGAGAATTGGTACCATGGTGAATGAGGAGACTTGGTTTTCGATGGATCATATTGATAGGCCTACGAATATCGATAATATTATGCTTTCAAGGCATAGTAGGGCGGATACTAGGTGGGTTCGGTGGAAGGCTAGTCCTAGTCCGCTGAAAATGAAGGCTGAGTAGAAGCTTAAATGTAGGGGCGACATAAGAAAGTTACAGGGTTGGCTGTAATCTGCTGGGTCGAAACCAGCTATCTTTTTGGTTAGACTAACTTTCTGTTATTCTGCTCATTCTAGGCCCCCTTGAATTCACTCGTAGGCCAGTCCGAGTGTTAGGAGAAGGAGGATCGCTACAGTTCAGGTGAGGGTCATTAGGGGGGATTGGAGTTGGACGGCTCATGGCAGGGGGAGTAGGAGGGCGATTTCTAGGTCGAATAGGACGAACAGGATGGCTACTGAGGAAGAATCGGACTGAGAATGGTAATCGAGCAGATCCAAGTGGGTCGAATCCACATTCGTACGGTGAGAGTTTCTCTGAGTCGGGGTTTATTTGGGCGAGTCAGAAGTTTAATGCGGTTAGGGCGGCGCTTAGGATTGATGATAGGGCGAATATGAACATGAGTGCGTTCATTGCTCTCCTCTGGGTTTATACCAGATTCTAGAGATTGGAAGTCAATTGTAATTAATATACTAGAAGAGCAAGATCCTCATCAGTAGATGGTTATGTAGAGGAATAGTCAGATGACGTCTACGAAGTGTCAGTATCAGGCTGCTGCCTCGAATCCGAAGTGGTGGTCTGATGTAAAGTGGAACTTGATCAGTCGGAAGAGGCAGACGGTCAGGAAGGAGGATCCGATGATTACGTGGAGTCCGTGGAATCCAGTGGCAACGAAGAAGGTAGATCCGTAGACGCTATCGGCGATTGAGAATGGGGCTTCGTGGTATTCTATTGCTTGTAGGGCTGTGAAGTAGAATCCCAGGAGGATCGTTAGGGTTAGGGCGTGGATGGCGTGTTTTCGGTTTCCTTCTGTGATGCTGTGATGGGCTCACGTTACGGTAACGCCTGAGGCTAGTAGGATGGCTGTGTTTAGTAGGGGGACTTCTATCGGGTTGAGTGGTTTAATTCCTGTTGGGGGTCATTGGCCTCCTAGTTCTGGGGTTGGGGCCAGGCTCGAGTGGAAGAACGCTCAGAAGAACCCTAAGAAGAAGAATGCTTCGGATGTGATGAAAAGGATTATGCCGTATCGTAGGCCTTTTTGGACTGTGGGAGTGTGATGGCCTTGGAAGGTGCTTTCTCGTACAATGTCTCGTCATCATTGGAGTATTACTAGGAGTATTGAGATGAGGCCTAGGGTTAGTAGTATGGATGAGTTGTAGTGGAATCACATGATTAATCCTGAGGTTGTGAGTAGGGCGGCGGCTGCCCCGAAGATTGGTCAAGGGCTTGGGTCAACTATGTGGTATGAGTGTGCTTGGTGTGCCATTAGATGTTTTCTTGTAAGTATAGGCTTAGAAGGAGCACGAAGACGTAGGCCTGGATTATGGCTACTGCTACTTCTAGGATGGTTAGGAGTAGTAGGATGATTATTGTTAGGATGGATACTGCAGGAAGGGTGGGTATTAATGCAATGGAGGCTGTAGAGATGAGTTGGATGAGTAAGTGTCCTGCTGTAAGGTTGGCTGTAAGGCGGACTCCGAGGGCTAGGGGGCGGATTAGTAGGCTGGTTGTTTCGATCAGGATTAGTGCGGGGATTAGGGGTGTAGGGGTACCTTCGGGTAATAGGTGGGCTAAAGAGGCTGATGGTTGGTTTCGTAGGCCTGTTAGTAGTGTGGCGAGCCATAGTGGGAAGGCTAGGGCTATGTTCATAGATAGTTGGGTGGTTGGGGTGAATGTATATGGAAGGAGGCCTAGAAGGTTGATTGTAAGAAGTATGATTATTAGGGATGTAAATATTATGGCTCATTTGTGGCCATTTTTGTTGAGTGGGACTATTAGTTGTTTTGTGATTAGGTGAAGGAGTCATGTTTGGATAGTAGAAAGGCGGTTGTTGATTCATCGGTTGTTTGGGGACGGGAATAGTAGGGCTGGGAAGAGTAGGGATAGTAGGATTAAGGGGATGCCAAATAGATTGGGGCTGGAAAATTGGTCAAAGAAGCTTAGGTTCATGGTCAGGATCATGGTGTGGGTTTGGTAGTGAGGGAGGTCTTATTTGATGGGGGGTTGGTTGTGGTGAAGGCTAGTAGTTTTGGTTGGATGAGGAGTGCTAGGGTTAATCAGGTTATAATTATGATTGAAAATCATGGTGCGGGGTTAAGCTGTGGCATATCATTAAGGAGGGGGAAGTCCCTCTTTGGCTAGCTTAAAAGGCTAGTGCTGTTGCATAGCTTCTTAATGATTAGGATGATGATAGAAGGGACGATCAGGCCTCGAAATGTGGGAGTGGGGTTGATTCTACTACAATGGGTATGTAGCTGTGATTAGCCCCGCAAATTTCTGAGCATTGTCCGTAAAAAATCCCAGGCCGGGTGGTAATGAATGAAGTTTGGTTTAGTCGGCCTGGGATTGCGTCTGTTTTAACTCCGAGCGTTGGGACTGCTCAGGAGTGGAGTACGTCTCCTGCAGTAATGATCACGCGGATGGGGGATTCTATTGGGATAACTACGCGGTGGTCAACTTCTAGCAGTCGGAAGTGGCCGTTGGGTAAGTCTGGGGTGGGCACTATGTAGGAGTCGAATGATAGGTCTTTGAAGTCTGTGTATTCGTAGCTTCAGTATCATTGGTGGCCGATGGCTTTTAGGGTGAGGTCTGGTTCATCGATTTTGTCCATTATGTAGAGGATTTGTAGGGATGGGAGGGCGAGGAGTACCAGGACGATAGCAGGTAGGATTGTCCAGATCAGCTCTACTTCTTGGGCGTCTACAGCATTGGACGAGAGTTTTTCTGTTAGTATGTGGGCTAAAAGGTAGAGAACTAGGCTGCAGATAGCTAGGGCAACGATTAGGGCGTGGTCGTGGAATTCAACGAGTTCTTCTATGATGGGTGATGAGGCGTCTTGGAATCCTAGTTGGGAGTGGTTGGCCACATGAGATGTACAGGATTTTTACCTGTGATTTAGTCTTGACAAGGCTATGTAATTGGTTTACTAACGTCTCATAAGAAAGGAGCATGAGCGGTTAATGCAGTTGGCTTGAAACCAGCATGTGAGGGTTCGATTCCTTCCTTTCTTGTACTTGGACGAAGGCCGGTTCCTCGAAAGTATGGTATGGGGGAGGGCAGCCGTGGATTCATTCAACGTTTGTGGTAGTTAGTTCTGGTTGTAGGACTTTTCGTTTGGCCGAAAAGGCTTCTCAGATGATGAATATTAGTATGATTACGGCTACTATTGAGATTAGGGAGCCGATGGAGGAAATGGTGTTTCATAGTGTGTAGGCGTCGGGATAGTCCGAGTATCGTCGGGGTATTCCTGCTAGGCCTAGGAAGTGCTGGGGGAAGAACGTTAGGTTTACTCCTGTAAATATTACCCCGAAGTGGGCTTTTGCTCATGTTTGGTGTAGGGTAAACCCAGTGAGTAGTGGGAATCAGTGAGTAAATCCTGCTAGAATGGCAAAGACGGCGCCTATGGATAGGACGTAGTGGAAGTAGGCAACTACGTAGTACGTGTCGTGCAGGGCGATGTCTAGGGAAGAGTTTGCAAGAACGATTCCTGTTAATCCTCCGATGGTAAATAGGAAGATAAATCCTAGAGCTCATAGTATTGGGGGGGTCTCATTTGATTGTTCCTCCGTGCAGGGTGGCTAGTCAGCTAAATACTTTGATTCCGGTAGGGATGGCAATGATTATAGTGGCTGATGTAAAGTAGGCTCAGGTATCAACGTCTATTCCTACTGTAAACATGTGGTGAGCTCAGACGATGAATCCTAGGAAGCCGATGGATAGTATGGCTCAGACTATTCCCATGTAGCCGAAGGGCTCCTTTTTGCCTGAGTAGTACGTGACTACGTGTGAGATGATTCCGAACCCCGGTAGGATCAGAATATAGACTTCTGGGTGTCCGAAGAATCAGAATAGGTGTTGGTACAGGATTGGGTCTCCTCCTCCAGCGGGGTCGAAGAATGTGGTGTTTAGGTTTCGATCAGTTAGTAATATTGTAATACCGGCGGCGAGTACGGGGAGTGATAGAAGGAGTAGGATGGCGGTAATTAGTACGGATCAGACAAATAGTGGGGTTTGGTATTGTGAGAGTGCGGGGGGTTTTATGTTGATGGCTGTGGTGATAAAGTTGATGGCGCCAAGGATGGAGGAGATACCGGCTAAGTGGAGTGAGAAGATAGCCAGGTCTACTGAAGCTCCGGCGTGGGCAAGGTTACCTGCTAGGGGAGGGTAGACAGTTCAGCCTGTGCCGGCGCCAGCTTCTACAGTGGATGAGACTAGTAGTAGGAGGAATGATGGGGGGAGGAGTCAAAAGCTTATGTTGTTTATTCGCGGGAATGCTATGTCGGGGGCACCGATTATGAGGGGGACTACTCAGTTGCCGAATCCTCCGATCATGAGCGGAGGCAGTGCAGTGAGTCCAGAGAGTGCACTGGCACCACTGGGCATGCAGTGCAGTGAGTCCAGAGAGTGCACTGGCACCACTGGGGATGCACTTCAGTGACTCCAGAGAGTGCACTGGCATCACTGGGGATGCAGTGCAGTGAGTCCAAAGACTTCACTGGCAAAACTGGGGATGCACTGCAGTGAGTCCAGAGAGTGCACTGGCACCACTGGTGATGCAGTGCAGTGAGTCCAGAGATTGCACTGGCACCACCGGGGCTGCAGTGCAGTGAGTCCAGAGAGTGCACTGGCACCACTGGGGATGCACTGCAGTGAGTCCAGAGAGTGCACTGGAACCACTGGGGATGCAGTACAGTGAGTCCAGAGAGTGCACTGGCGCCACTGGGGATGCACTGCAGTGAGTCCAGAGAGTGCACTGGCACCACTGGGGATGCACTACAGTGAGTCCAGAGATTGCACTGGCACCACTGGGGATGCAGTGCACTGAGTCCAGAGAGTGCACTGGCACCACTGGGGATGCAGTGCATTGAGTCCAGAGAGTGCACTGGCACCACTGGGGATGCACTTCAGTGAGTCCATAGAGTGCACTGACACGACTGGGGATGCAGTGCAGTGAGTCCAGAGAGTGCACTGGCACCACTGGGGATGCAGTGCAGTGAGTCCAGAGAGTGCTCTGGCACCACTGGGGATGCAGTGCAGTGAGTCCAGAGAGTGCACTGGCACCACTGGGGATGCAGTGCAGTGAGTCCAGAGAGTGCGCTGGCACCACTGGGGATGCAGTCCAGTGAGTCCAGTGAGTGCACTGGCACCACTGGGGATGCAGCGCAGTGACTGCAGAGAGTACACTGGCACCACCGGGGATTCACTGCAGTGAGTCCAGAGAGTGCACTGGCACCACCTGTGATGCAGTGCAGTGAGTCCAGTGAGTGCACTGGCACCACTGGGGATGCAGTGCTGTGACTCCAGAGAGCGCACTGGCACCACTGGGGATGCAGTGCAGTCAGTTCAGTGAGTGCACTGGCACCACTGGGGGTGCAGTACAGTGAGTCCAGAGAGTGCACTGACACCACTGGGGATGCAGTGCAGTGAGTCCAGACAGTGCACTGGCACCACTGGGGATGCAGTGCAGTGAGTCCAGAGAGTGCACTGGCACCACTGGGGCTTCAGAGCAGTGAGACCAGAGAGTGCACTGGCACCACTGGGGATGCACTGCAGTGAGTCCAGAGAGTGCACTGGCACCACTGGGGATGCAGTGCAGTGAGTCCAGAGAGTGCACTGTCACCACTGGGGATGCAGTACAGTGAGTCCAGAGAGTGCACTGGCACCAGTGGGGATGCAGTACAGTGAGTCCACAGAGTGCACTGGCACCACTGGACATGCAGTGCAGTGAGTCCAGAGAGTGCACTGGCACCACTGGGGATGCAGTGCAGTGAGTCCAAAGACTTCACTGGCACCACTGGGGATGCAGTGCAGTGAGTCCAGAGAGTGCACTGTCACCACTGGGGATGCAGTGAAGTGAGTGCAGAGAGTGCACTGGCACCACTGGGGATGCACTGCAGTGAGTCCAGAGAGTGCACTGGCACCACTGGGGATGCAGTGCAGTGAGTCCAGAGAGTGCACTGGCACCACTGGGGATGCAGTGCAGTGAGTCCAGAGAGTGCACTGGCACCACTGGGGATGCAGTGCAGTGAGCCCTGTGAGTGTACTGGCACCACGGGGGATGCACTTCAGTGAGCCCAGAGAGTGCACTGGCACCACTGAGAATGCACTTCAGTGAGTCCAGAGAGTGCACTGGCACCACTGGGGATGCACTGCAGTGAGTCCAGAGAGTGCACTAGCACCACTGGGGATGCAGTGCAGTGAATCCTGTGAGTACACTGGCACCACTGGGGATGCAGTGCAGTGAGTCCAGAGAGCTCACTGGCACCACTGGGGATGCAGTGCAGTGAGTCCAGAGAGTGCACTGGCACCACTGGAGATGCAGTACAGTGAGTCCAGTGAATGCACTGGAACCACTGGGGATGCAGTGCAGTGAGTCCAGAGAGTGCACTGGCACCACTGGGGATGCAGTACAGTGAGTCCAGTGAGTGCACTGGTACCACTGGGCCTGCAGTGCAGTGAGTCCAGAGAGTGCACTGGCACCACTGGGGATGCAGTGCAGTGAGTCCAGAGAGTGCACTGGCACCACCGATGATGCAGTACAGTGAGTCCAGTGAGTGCACTGGCACCACTGGGGATGTAGTGCAGTGACTCGAGAGAGTGCACTGGCACCACTGGGGATGCAGTGCAGTGAGTCCAGAGAGTGCACTGGCACCACTGGGGATGCAGTGCAGTGAGTCCAGAGAGTGCACTGGCAGCAGTGGGGATGCAGTGCAGTGAGTCCAGAGACTTCACTGGCACCACTGGGGATGCAGTGCAGTGAGTCCAGAGAGTGCACTGGCACCACTGGGGATGCAGTGCAGTGAGTCCAGAGACTTCACTGGCACCACTGGGGATGCAGTGCAGTGAGTCCAGAGAGTGCATTGGCACCACTGGGGATGCAGTGCAGTGAGTCCAGAGAGTGCACTGGCACCACTGGGGATGCACTGCTGTGAGTCCAGAGAGTGCACTGGCACCACTGGTGATGCAGTACAGTGAGTCCAGAGAGTGCACTGGCACCACTGGGGATGCACTGCAGTGAGTCCAGAGAGTGCAATGGCACCACTGGGGATGCACTGCAGTGAGTCCAGAGATTGCACTGGCACCACTGGGGATGCAGTGCAGTGAGTCCAGAGAGTGCACTGGCACCACTGGTGATGCACTACAGTGAGTCCAGAGAGTGCACTGGCACCACTGGGGATGCACTTCAGTGAGTACAGAGAGTGCACTGACACCACTGCGGATACAGTGCAGTGAGTCCAGAGAGTGCACTGGCACCAATGGGGATGCAGTGCAGTGAGTCCAGAGAGTGCTCTGGCACCACTGGGGATGCAGTGCAGTGAGTCCAGAGAGTACACTGGCACCACTGGGGATGCAGTGCAGTGAGTCCAGAGAGTGCACTGGCACCACAGGGGATGTAGTGCAGTGAGTCCAGAGAGTGCACTGGCACCACTGGTGATGCAGTCCAGTGAGTCCAGTGAATGCACTGGCACCACTGGGGATGCTGTGCAGTGAGTGCAGAGAGTGCACTGGCACCACCTGTGTTGCAGTACAGTGTGTCCAGTGAGTGCACTGGCACCACTGGGGATGCAGTGCTGTGACTCCGGAGAGTGCACTGGCACCACTGCGGATGCACTTCAGTGAGTCCAGTGAGTGCACTGGCACCACTGGGGATGCAGTGCAGTGAGTGCAGAGAGTGCAATGGCACCACTGGTGATGCACTTCAGTGAGCCCAGAGAGTGCACTGGCACCACTGAGAATGCACTTCAGTGAGTCCAGAGAGTGCACTGGCACCACTGGGGATGCACTGCAGTGAGTCCAGAGAGTGCACTAGCACCACTGGGGATGCAGTGCAGTGAATCCTGTGAGTACACTGGCACCACTGGGGATGCAGTGCAGTGAGTCCAGAGAGCTCACTGGCACCACTGGATATGCAGTGCAGTGAGTCCAGAGAGTGCACTGGCACCACTGGAGATGCAGTACAGTGAGTCCAGAGAGTGCACTGGCACCAATGGGGATGCAGTGCAGTGAGTCCAGTGAGTGTACTGGCACCACTGGGGATGCAGTGCAGTGAGTCCAGAGAGTGCATTGGCACCACTTGGGATGCACTGCAGTGAGTCCAGAGAGTGCACTGGCACCACTGGGGATGCAGTGCAGAGAGTCCAGAGAGTGCACTGGCAGCAGTGGGGATGCAGTGCAGTGAGTCCAGAGACTTCACTGGCACCACTGGGGATGCAGTGCAGTGAGTCCAGAGAGTGCATTGGCACCACTGGGGATGCAGTGCAGTGAGTCCAGAGAGTGCACTGGCACCACTGGGGATGCACTGCTGTGAGTCCAGAGAGTGCACTGGCACCACTGCGGATACAGTGCAGTTAGTCCAGAGAGTGCTCTGGCACCACTGGGGATGCAGTGCAGTGAGTCCAGAGAGTGCACTGGCACCACTGGGGATGCAGTGCAGTGAGTCCAGAGAGTGCACTGGCACCACAGGGGATGTAGTGCATTGAGTCCATAGAGTGCACTGGCACCACTGGTGATGCAGTCCAGTGAGTCCAGTGAATGCACTGGCACCACTGGGGATGCTGTGCAGTGAGTGCAGAGAGTGCACTGGCACCACCTGTGTTGCAGTACAGTGTGTCCAGTGAGTGCACTGGCACCACTGGGGATGCAGTGCTGTGACTCCGGAGAGCGCACTGGCACCACTGGGGATGCAGTGCAGTCAGTCCAGTGAGTGCACTGGCACCACTGGGGATGCAGTGCAGTGAGTGCAGAGAGTGCAATGGCACCACTGGTGATGCACTTCAGTGAGTCCAGAGAGTGCACTGGCACCACTGGGGATGCAGTGCAGTGAGTCCAGAGATTGCACTGGCACCACTGGGGATGCAGTGCTGTGACTCCGGAGAGCGCACTGGCACCACTGTGGATGCAGTGCAGTGAGTGCAGAGAGTGCACTGGCACCACTGGGGATGCACTTCAGTGAGTCCAGAGAGTGCACTGGCACCACTGGGGATGGAGTGCAGTGAGTCCAGAGAGTGCACTGGCACCACTGGGTATGCACTGCAGTGAGTCCAGAGAGTGCACTGGCACCACTGGGGATGCAGTGCAGTGAGTCCAGAGAGTGCACTGGCACCACTGGGGATGCAGTGCAGTGAGTCCAGAGAGTGCACTGGCACCACTGGGGATGCAGTGCTGTGACTCCAGAGAGCGCACTGGCACCACTGGGGATGCAGTGCAGTGAGTGCAGAGAGTGCACTGGCACCACTGGGGATGCACTTCAGTGAGTTCAGAGAGTGCACTGGCACCACTGGGGATGGGTTTCAAGCCAACTGCATTAACCGCTCATGCTTCTTTCTTATGAGACGTTAGTAAACCAATTACATAGCCTTGTCAAGACTAAATCACAGGTAAAAATCCTGTACATCTCATGTGGCCAACCACTCCCAACTAGGATTCCAAGAACCAGGAGGTTCGGTGAAAATAGGGCTAGTGCTATTAGAGGGGTGATTATTAGGGTAAGCCCTAAGCTGTCTTTAATGGAGAAGTATGGGTGGAATGGGATTTTGTCGCAGTCTGATACGATTCCTAGTGGGTTATTTGAGCCTGATTCGTGTAGGAAGGTTAGGTGGACTAGGGTGATTCCTGCAATTAGGAAGGGCAGTAGGAAGTGGATGGCGAAGAATCGGGTTAAGGTTGGATTGTCTACTGAGAATCCTCCTCAGGCTCATTCTACTAGAGTTTGCCCAATGTACGGGATGGCTGAGAATAGGTTGGTGATTACGGTGGCCCCTCAGAATGACATTTGTCCTCATGGTAGGACATACCCTACGAAGGCAGTTGCTATTAGGGTGAGTAGGAGGATTACTCCTGTGTTTCAGGTTTCTTTGTATAGGTAGGAGCCGTAGTAGAGGCCTCGTCCGATGTGTAAGTAGATGCAGATAAAGAAGAGCGAAGCACCGTTGGCGTGGAGGTTGCGGATGAGCCATCCGTACTGGACGTCTCGGCATGTGTGAGCTACTGAGGAGAAGGCGAGTGAAGTGTCTGCGGTGTAGTGTATGGCTAGTAGCAGGCCTGTTAGGATTTGTGTGGCTAAGCAGATGGCTAGAAGGGAGCCGAAGTTTCATCAGGCAGAGATGTTGGAGGGGGCGGGTAGGTCGATTAGGGAGTTGTTGATTATTTTTAGTAGGGGATGGGATTTGCGGATGTTAGGGGCCATTAGTGAGTCTGTGTGTTATTAGGATTATTACCAGGATGGAGAGGGCGAAGGATCCTAGGTAGGCCTTAATTAGCCCTGTGTGTATTGAGGTTGCGGCTTTGCTTGCGGCTACTTGTAGTTCAGCAAGGCCCTCTGGCCCTATTTTTTTGAGTCAGGAGAGGTCGATCAAGTGTAGGGCAATGTTTTGTCCCTTTTCTAGTAGGTTTTTGGAGAAGAATCGGTGTACTAGGGGGTTGAAGTACCCTAATGTAGAGGAGAAGTTTATGAGGGGGTTTGGTTTGGGGTGAGTGAGGGTGTGTGTTATGTTCGATAGTTCTAGAGCTAGGATGATTCCTAGGATTGTTATGAGGATGGCAGCGGTTTTGGTGATAAGGGGTATGGTTATTGGGGGGGTTTTGGTTGGTGTGATGAAAGAGGTAATGATTATTCCTGCTGTAATGCTGCCTAGGGCGAGTCGGGTTAGGGGGGCGGTGATTAGTGGGTTGTTTTCGTTTATTGATACTATTGGGGGGATTCGGGTTTGTCCAGCTTGGACTAGGATGGTTATGCGGATGCTGTAGGTTGCGGTGAATGCTGTGGCTATAAGGGTTAGGAGTAGGGCTCAAGTATTTAGGTATGATGTGTTTAAGCTTTCGATGATGAGGTCTTTTGAGTAGAATCCGGCTAGGAATGGGGTTCCTATCAGCGCCAGGTTTCCGATGGTTAGGCAGGAAGTAGTGACTGGGAGTATTTTCTGTAGGCCTCCTATCTTTCGGATATCTTGTTCTCCGTTTAGGTTGTGGATGATAGACCCTGAGCATAGGAATAGTATGGCTTTAAAGAAGGCATGGGTTGAGATGTGTAGGAAGGCTAGTTGTGGGAGGTTTAGTCCGATAGTGACTATTATTAGTCCTAGTTGGCTGGATGTTGAGAAAGCAATGATTTTTTTGATGTCATTTTGGGTTAGGGCGCATGTGGCAGCGAATAGGGTTGATAGAGCACCTAGGCATAGGCAGGCAGTTAGGGCTGTCTGGTTGGTGGCTAGCAGGGGGTGCATGCGGATGAGCAGGAAGATTCCGGCTACTACTATGGTACTGGAGTGCAGTAGGGCTGATACTGGGGTGGGGCCTTCTATTGCTGCGGGCAGTCATGGGTGGAGTCCAAATTGGGCGGATTTTCCTGCGGCTGCGAGGATTAATCCTATGAGGGGGAGGATTGGGGTTTGGTGGGGGTGTACGGCTTGTTGGATCTCTCAGGTGTTGAATGTTGAAGCTAGTCATGCTATGCTCAGGATCAGTCCGACGTCTCCGATTCGGTTGTAGATTACGGCTTGTAGGGCGGCGGTGTTGGCATCTGCTTGGCCTTGTCATCAGCCGATGAGAAGGAAGGACATGATTCGTACTCCTTCCCAGCCTACGAATAGGAGGAATATGTTGTTTGCGGTTGTTAGGAGGAGTATGGCGACTAGGAATGTCAGTAGGTAGGTGAAAAATTTTGTTACGTATGGCTCTGAGGCCATGTATCATATGGCGAATTGTAGGATTGATCATGTTACAAATAGGGCGATTGGAAGAAATGTTATTGAGTATTGGTCTATTTTTAGGCTCAGGGGGATTTTAAAGTTTATAATGAATTTTCACTCCCAGTGGCAGGTGACAGATTCTACTCCCGAGTAGATGAATGCGGTTGTAGGGGCTAGGCTAATTAGGAATGCGGTTTTAACAGCGCGGGTGGTGGCTTGTGGGGTGTTTTTAAAGTTTTTAAATAGAAATGGCAGGATGATTGGGGTTAGGAGGATTGTCAGCGTGAGTAGTGTGAGGGAGTTGATTAGTAGTGTGGGGTTCACTACTTTTACTTGGATTTGCACCAAGATGGGTGGTTCCTAAGACCAGTGGATTGCTGTTATCCTTTAAAAGTAAGGGGGCTGAGGTTTTAGGCTCAGATGTAAGAGTTAGCAGCTCTTGTTGGTTAAACCCTCCCCTCGGCAGGTAAGAAGGTTTGAACTTCTATTCTTAGAATCACAGTCTAATGTTTGGTTTAAACTATACTTGCATGAGGGGATTCCGGAGATCAGTTCGGGTTTGAGGATTAGGAGGAATATTGGGATAATGTGGAGTGTTATGAGCAGGTGTTCTCGCGTGGTTGAGTTTTGCATAGATGTGATGTGGGAGGGGATTGAGCCTCGTTGGGTCATTAGTAGTATGAATAAGGTGTAGGAGGCGGTTAGTAGGGTTGCGATTCCTGTTAGGATGATCGTGAAGGCAGATCAGTTGAATAAGGTGATTATAATGGTTAGCTCTGCTATGAGGTTTGTTGTTGGGGGTAAGGCTATGTTTGTTAGATTGGCCAGCAATCATCAGGTAGCTATGAGTGGTAGGAGAGGTTGTAGGCCTCGTGTGAGTAGTAGAATTCGGCTGTGCGTACGTTCATAGTTTGTGTTGGCTAGGCAGAATAGTATGGAGGAAGTTAGTCCATGGGAAATTATTAGGATCATTGCCCCTGAGAATGATCAGTGGGTTTGGATTATTCCTGCGGCGATAACTAGGCCTATGTGGCTAACGGATGAATAAGCGATTAGTGATTTTAGGTCTGTCTGTCGTAGGCAGATTGAGCTAGTCATTAGGGCGCCTCATAGGGCCAGGGTTAGGAAGGGGTAGTGCAGGAGGTTGGACAGTGGGCCCATAAATAGAGTGACTCATATAATTCCGTATCCTCCTAGCTTTAGTAGTAGGGCGGCGAGGAGTATTGAGCCTGCGATGGGTGCTTCTACGTGGGCTTTTGGCAGTCAGAGGTGTAGGCCGTATAGTGGGGCTTTTACTATGAATGCTATGAGCAGTGCTAGACCTGATAGTATTCCTGTCCATGAGGTGGATAGGGTTGGGTGGGTTAGTTGTAGGGTTGACAGGTGCAGGGTGCCAATTTTCACGTATAGGTGTATGATTGTGATTAGCAGGGGTAGAGAGCTTACTAGCGTGTAGAATAGCAGGTAGATGCCAGCGCTTAGGCGTTCTGGTTGGTTCCCCCATCGGGTGATTAAGATTAGGGTGGGAATGAGGGTTGCTTCAAATGAGATGTAAAATAGTGCTAGTTCTGTGGTGGAAAAGGCTAGTAGGATGAATGGCTGGACTGCGACTAAGGTTGAGATAAAGATTCGTTTGCGTTGTAGGGGTTCTTGTTGCAGGTGGTTTTGGCTTGCTATGATTATGAGTGGGAGTAGTCAGCAGGATAGTACTAGGAGGGGGGATGAGATTTGGTCAATTCCTGTTCAGTTGGATAAAAATTTGTAGGGGTAGTAGGTTGGGATTAATCACTGTAGGCTTAGGGCAGCGATTAGGAGGCTGTATAAGGTGGTGTTAGTCCATAGAAATTTTGGTGGAGACAGCAGGGCTGTTGGAAGAAGTATGATTGTGGGTAGGATGATTTTTAGCATTGCAGGAGGTTTAGGTTGTGTAGATGGTCGGAGCCATGTGTGCGGGTGGAGGCTACTAGGATGGCCAGGCCTGTGCCCGCCTCACACGCTGAGAAGGTTAGCATGAGAATTGGTACCATGGTGAATGAGGAGACTTGGTTTTCGATGGATCATATTGATAGGCCTACGAATATCGATAATATTATGCTTTCAAGGCATAGTAGGGCGGATACTAGGTGGGTTCGGTGGAAGGCTAGTCCTAGTCCGCTGAAAATGAAGGCTGAGTAGAAGCTTAAATGTAGGGGCGACATAAGAAAGTTACAGGGTTGGCTGTAATCTGCTGGGTCGAAACCAGCTATCTTTTTGGTTAGACTAACTTTCTGTTATTCTGCTCATTCTAGGCCCCCTTGAATTCACTCGTAGGCCAGTCCGAGTGTTAGGAGAAGGAGGATCGCTACAGTTCAGGTGAGGGTCATTAGGGGGGATTGGAGTTGGACGGCTCATGGCAGGGGGAGTAGGAGGGCGATTTCTAGGTCGAATAGGACGAACAGGATGGCTACTGAGGAAGAATCGGACTGAGAATGGTAATCGAGCAGATCCAAGTGGGTCGAATCCACATTCGTACGGTGAGAGTTTCTCTGAGTCGGGGTTTATTTGGGCGAGTCAGAAGTTTAATGCGGTTAGGGCGGCGCTTAGGATTGATGATAGGGCGAATATGAACATGAGTGCGTTCATTGCTCTCCTCTGGGTTTATACCAGATTCTAGAGATTGGAAGTCAATTGTAATTAATATACTAGAAGAGCAAGATCCTCATCAGTAGATGGTTATGTAGAGGAATAGTCAGATGACGTCTACGAAGTGTCAGTATCAGGCTGCTGCCTCGAATCCGAAGTGGTGGTCTGATGTAAAGTGGAACTTGATCAGTCGGAAGAGGCAGACGGTCAGGAAGGAGGATCCGATGATTACGTGGAGTCCGTGGAATCCAGTGGCAACGAAGAAGGTAGATCCGTAGACGCTATCGGCGATTGAGAATGGGGCTTCGTGGTATTCTATTGCTTGTAGGGCTGTGAAGTAGAATCCCAGGAGGATCGTTAGGGTTAGGGCGTGGATGGCGTGTTTTCGGTTTCCTTCTGTGATGCTGTGATGGGCTCACGTTACGGTAACGCCTGAGGCTAGTAGGATGGCTGTGTTTAGTAGGGGGACTTCTATCGGGTTGAGTGGTTTAATTCCTGTTGGGGGTCATTGGCCTCCTAGTTCTGGGGTTGGGGCCAGGCTCGAGTGGAAGAACGCTCAGAAGAACCCTAAGAAGAAGAATGCTTCGGATGTGATGAAAAGGATTATGCCGTATCGTAGGCCTTTTTGGACTGTGGGAGTGTGATGGCCTTGGAAGGTGCTTTCTCGTACAATGTCTCGTCATCATTGGAGTATTACTAGGAGTATTGAGATGAGGCCTAGGGTTAGTAGTATGGATGAGTTGTAGTGGAATCACATGATTAATCCTGAGGTTGTGAGTAGGGCGGCGGCTGCCCCGAAGATTGGTCAAGGGCTTGGGTCAACTATGTGGTATGAGTGTGCTTGGTGTGCCATTAGATGTTTTCTTGTAAGTATAGGCTTAGAAGGAGCACGAAGACGTAGGCCTGGATTATGGCTACTGCTACTTCTAGGATGGTTAGGAGTAGTAGGATGATTATTGTTAGGATGGATACTGCAGGAAGGGTGGGTATTAATGCAATGGAGGCTGTAGAGATGAGTTGGATGAGTAAGTGTCCTGCTGTAAGGTTGGCTGTAAGGCGGACTCCGAGGGCTAGGGGGCGGATTAGTAGGCTGGTTGTTTCGATCAGGATTAGTGCGGGGATTAGGGGTGTAGGGGTACCTTCGGGTAATAGGTGGGCTAAAGAGGCTGATGGTTGGTTTCGTAGGCCTGTTAGTAGTGTGGCGAGCCATAGTGGGAAGGCTAGGGCTATGTTCATAGATAGTTGGGTGGTTGGGGTGAATGTATATGGAAGGAGGCCTAGAAGGTTGATTGTAAGAAGTATGATTATTAGGGATGTAAATATTATGGCTCATTTGTGGCCATTTTTGTTGAGTGGGACTATTAGTTGTTTTGTGATTAGGTGAAGGAGTCATGTTTGGATAGTAGAAAGGCGGTTGTTGATTCATCGGTTGTTTGGGGACGGGAATAGTAGGGCTGGGAAGAGTAGGGATAGTAGGATTAAGGGGATGCCAAATAGATTGGGGCTGGAAAATTGGTCAAAGAAGCTTAGGTTCATGGTCAGGATCATGGTGTGGGTTTGGTAGTGAGGGAGGTCTTATTTGATGGGGGGTTGGTTGTGGTGAAGGCTAGTAGTTTTGGTTGGATGAGGAGTGCTAGGGTTAATCAGGTTATAATTATGATTGAAAATCATGGTGCGGGGTTAAGCTGTGGCATATCATTAAGGAGGGGGAAGTCCCTCTTTGGCTAGCTTAAAAGGCTAGTGCTGTTGCATAGCTTCTTAATGATTAGGATGATGATAGAAGGGACGATCAGGCCTCGAAATGTGGGAGTGGGGTTGATTCTACTACAATGGGTATGTAGCTGTGATTAGCCCCGCAAATTTCTGAGCATTGTCCGTAAAAAATCCCAGGCCGGGTGGTAATGAATGAAGTTTGGTTTAGTCGGCCTGGGATTGCGTCTGTTTTAACTCTGAGCGTTGGGACTGCTCAGGAGTGGAGTACGTCTCCTGCAGTAATGATCACGCGGATGGGGGATTCTATTGGGATAACTACGCGGTGGTCAACTTCTAGCAGTCGGAAGTGGCCGTTGGGTAAGTCTGGGGTGGGCACTATGTAGGAGTCGAATGATAGGTCTTTGAAGTCTGTGTATTCGTAGCTTCAGTATCATTGGTGGCCGATGGCTTTTAGGGTGAGGTCTGGTTCATCGATTTTGTCCATTATGTAGAGGATTTGTAGGGATGGGAGGGCGAGGAGTACCAGGACGATAGCAGGTAGGATTGTCCAGATCAGCTCTACTTCTTGGGCGTCTACAGCATTGGACGAGAGTTTTTCTGTTAGTATGTGGGCTAAAAGGTAGAGAACTAGGCTGCAGATAGCTAGGGCAACGATTAGGGCGTGGTCGTGGAATTCAACGAGTTCTTCTATGATGGGTGATGAGGCGTCTTGGAATCCTAGTTGGGAGTGGTTGGCCACATGAGATGTACAGGATTTTTACCTGTGATTTAGTCTTGACAAGGCTATGTAATTGGTTTACTAACGTCTCATAAGAAAGAAGCATGAGCGGTTAATGCAGTTGGCTTGAAACCAGCATGTGAGGGTTCGATTCCTTCCTTTCTTGTACTTGGACGAAGGCCGGTTCCTCGAAAGTATGGTATGGGGGAGGGCAGCCGTGGATTCATTCAACGTTTGTGGTAGTTAGTTCTGGTTGTAGGACTTTTCGTTTGGCCGGAAAGGCTTCTCAGATGATGAATATTAGTATGATTACGGCTACTATTGAGATTAGGGAGCCGATGGAGGAAATGGTGTTTCATAGTGTGTAGGCGTCGGGATAGTCCGAGTATCGTCGGGGTATTCCTGCTAGGCCTAGGAAGTGCTGGGGGAAGAACGTTAGGTTTACTCCTGTAAATATTACCCCGAAGTGGGCTTTTGCTCATGTTTGGTGTAGGGTAAACCCAGTGAGTAGTGGGAATCAGTGAGTAAATCCTGCTAGAATGGCAAAGACGGCGCCTATGGATAGGACGTAGTGGAAGTGGGCAACTACGTAGTACGTGTCGTGCAGGGCGATGTCTAGGGAAGAGTTTGCAAGAACGATTCCTGTTAATCCTCCGATGGTAAATAGGAAGATAAATCCTAGAGCTCATAGTATTGGGGGGGTCTCATTTGATTGTTCCTCCGTGCAGGGTGGCTAGTCAGCTAAATACTTTGATTCCAGTAGGGATGGCAATGATTATAGTGGCTGATGTAAAGTAGGCTCGGGTATCAACGTCTATTCCTACTGTAAACATGTGGTGAGCTCAGACGATGAATCCTAGGAAGCCGATGGATAGTATGGCTCAGACTATTCCCATGTAGCCGAAGGGCTCCTTTTTGCCTGAGTAGTACGTGACTACGTGTGAGATGATTCCGAACCCCGGTAGGATCAGAATATAGACTTCTGGGTGTCCGAAGAATCAGAATAGGTGTTGGTACAGGATTGGGTCTCCTCCTCCAGCGGGGTCGAAGAATGTGGTGTTTAGGTTTCGATCAGTTAGTAATATTGTAATACCGGCGGCGAGTACGGGGAGTGATAGAAGGAGTAGGATGGCGGTAATTAGTACGGATCAGACAAATAGTGGGGTTTGGTATTGTGAGAGTGCGGGGGGTTTTATGTTGATGGCTGTGGTGATAAAGTTGATGGCCCCAAGGATGGAGGAGATACCGGCTAAGTGGAGTGAGAAGATAGCCAGGTCTACTGAAGCTCCGGCGTGGGCAAGGTTACCTGCTAGGGGAGGGTAGACAGTTCAGCCTGTGCCGGCGCCAGCTTCTACAGTGGATGAGACTAGTAGTAGGAGGAATGATGGGGGGAGGAGTCAAAAGCTTATGTTGTTTATTCGCGGGAATGCTATGTCGGGGGCACCGATTATGAGGGGGACTACTCAATTGCCGAATCCTCCGATCATGAGCGAATGCAGTGCAGTGAGTCCAGAGAGTGCACTGGCACCACTGGGCATGCAGTGCAGTGAGTCCAGAGAGTGCACTGGCACCACTGGGGATGCACTTCAGTGACTCCAGAGAGTGCACTGGCATCACTGGGGATGCAGTGCAGTGAGTCCAAAGACTTCACTGGCAAAACTGGGGATGCAGTGCAGTGAGTCCAGAGAGTGCACTGGCACCACTGGGGATGCAGTGCAGTGAGCCCAGAGATTGCACTGGCACCACCGGGGCTGCAGTGCAGTGAGTCCAGAGAGTGCACTGGCACCACTGGGGATGCAGTGCAGTGAGTCCAGAGAGTGCACTGGCACCACTGGTGATGCAGTACAGTGAGTCCAGAGAGTGCACTGGCACCACTGGGGATGCACTGCAGTGAGTCCAGAGAGTGCACTGGCACCACTGGGGATGCACTACAGTGAGTCCAGAGATTGCACTGGCACCACTGGGGATGCAGTGCACTGAGTCCAGAGAGTGCACTGGCACCACTGGGGATGCAGTGCATTGAGTCCAGAGAGTGCACTGGCACAACTGGGGATGCACTTCAGTGAGTCCAGAGAGTGCACTGACACGACTGGGGATGCAGTGCAGTGAGTCCAGAGAGTGCACTGGCACCACTGGGGATGCAGTGCAGTGAGTCCAGAGAGTGCTCTGGCACCACTGGGGATGCAGTGCAGTGAGTCCAGAGAGTGCACTGGCACCACTGGGGATGCACTGCAGTGAGTCCAGAGAGTGCACTGGCACCACTGGGGATGCAGTCCAGTGAGTCCAGTGAGTGCACTGGCACCACTGGGGATGCAGCGCAGTGACTGCAGAGAGTACACTGGCACCACCGGGGATTCACTGCAGTGAGTCCAGAGAGTGCACTGGCACCACTGGGGATGCAGCGCAGTGACTGCAGAGAGTGCACTGGCACCACTGGGGATGCACTGCTGTGAGTCCAGAGAGTGCACTGGCACCACCTGTGATGCAGTGCAGTGAGTCCAGTGAGTGCACTGGCACCACTGGGGATGCAGTGCTGTGACTCCAGAGAGCGCACTGGCACCACTGGGGATGCAGTGCAGTCAGTCCAGTGAGTGCACTGGCACCACTGGGGGTGCAGTACAGTGAGTCCAGAGAGTGCACTGACACCACTGGGGATGCAGTGCAGTGAGTCCAGACAGTGCACTGGCACCACTGGGGATGCAGTGCAGTGAGTCCAGAGAGTGCACTGGCACCACTGGGGCTTCAGTGCAGTGAGACCAGAGAGTGCACTGGCACCACTGGGGATGCACTGCAGTGAGTCCAGAGAGTGCACTGGCACCACTGGGGATGCACTGCAGTTAGTCCAGAGAGTGCACTGTCACCACTGGGGATGCAGTACAGTGAGTCCAGAGAGTGCACTGGCACCAGTGGGGATGCAGTACAGTGAGTCCACAGAGTGCACTGGCACCACTGGACATGCAGTGCAGTGAGTCCAGAGAGTGCACTGGCACCACTGGGGATGCACTTCAGTGACTCCAGAGAGTGCACTGGCACCACTGGGGATGCAGTGCAGTGAGTCCAAAGACTTCACTGGCACCACTGGGGATGCAGTGCAGTGAGTCCAGACAGTGCACTGGCACCACTGGGGATGCAGTGAAGTGAGTGCAGAGAGTGCACTGGCACCACTGGGGATGCACTGCAGTGAGTCCAGAGAGTGCACTGGCACCACTGGGGATGCACTACAGTGAGTCCAGAGAGTGCACTGGCACCACTGGGGATGCAGTGCAGTGAGTCCAGAGAGTGCACTGGCACCACTGGGGATGCAGTGCAGTGAGTCCAGTGAGTGTACTGGCACCACTGGGGATGCACTTCAGTGAGCCCAGAGAGTGCACTGGCACCACTGAGAATGCACTTCAGTGAGTCCAGAGAGTGCACTGGCACCACTGGGGATGCACTGCAGTGAGTCCAGAGAGTGCACTAGCACCACTGGGGATGCAGTGCAGTGAATCCTGTGAGTACACTGGCACCACTGGGGATGCAGTGCAGTGAGTCCAGAGAGCTCACTGGCACCACTGGGGATGCAGTGCAGTGAGTCCAGAGAGTGCACTGGCACCACTGGAGATGCAGTACAGTGAGTCCAGTGAATGCACTGGAACCACTGGGGATGCAGTGCAGTGAGTCCAGAGAGTGCACTGGCACCACTGGTGATGCAGTACAGTGAGTCCAGTGAGTGCACTGGTACCACTGGGCCTGCAGTGAAGTGAGTCCAGAGAGTGCACTGGCACCACTGGGGATGCAGTGCAGTGAGTCCAGAGAGTGCACTGGCACCACCAATGATGCAGTACAGTGAGTCCAGTGAGTGCACTGGCACCACTGGGTATGTAGTGCAGTGACTCGAGAGAGTGCACTGGCACCACTGGGGATGCAGTGCAGTGAGTCCAGAGAGTGCACTGGCACCACTGGGGATGCAGTGCAGTGAGTCCAGAGAGTGCACTGGCAGCAGTGGGGATGCAGTGCAGTGAGTCCAGAGACTTCACTGGCACCACTGGGGATGCAGTGCAGTGAGTCCAGAGAGTGCACTGGCACCACTGGGGATGCAGTGCAGTGAGTCCAGAGACTTCACTGGCACCACTGGGGATGCAGTGCAGTGAGTCCAGAGAGTGCACTGGCACCACTGGGGATGCAGTGCAGTGAGTCCAGAGAGTGCACTGGCACCACTGGGGATGCACTGCTGTGAGTCCAGAGAGTGCACTGGCACCACTGGTGATGCAGTACAGTGAGTCCAGAGAGTGCACTGGCACCACTGGGGATGCACTGCAGTGAGTCCAGAGAGTGCACTGGCACCACTGGGGATGCACTACAGTGAGTCCAGAGATTGCACTGGCACCACTGGGGATGCAGTGCAGTGAGTCCAGAGAGTGCACTGGCACCACTGGGGATGCACTACAGTGAGTCCAGAGAGTGCACTGGCACCACTGGGGATGCACTTCAGTGAGTACAGAGAGTGCACTGACACCACTGCGGATACAGTGCAGTGAGTCCAGAGAGTGCACTGGCACCACTGGGGATGCAGTGCAGTGAGTCCAGAGAGTGCTCTGGCACCACTGGGGATGCAGTGCAGTGAGTCCAGAGAGTACACTGGCACCACTGGGGATGCAGTGCAGTGAGTCCAGAGAGTGCACTGGCACCACAGGGGATGTAGTGCATTGAGTCCAGAGAGTGCACTGGCACCACTGGTGATGCAGTCCAGTGAGTCCAGTGAATGCACTGGCACCACTGGGGATGCTGTGCAGTGAGTGCAGAGAGTGCACTGGCACCACCTGTGTTGCAGTACAGTGTGTCCAGAGAGTGCACTGGCACCACTGGGG
Organism: Anser brachyrhynchus; assembly: GCF_964034855.1. Taxonomy (NCBI): domain Eukaryota; kingdom Metazoa; phylum Chordata; class Aves; order Anseriformes; family Anatidae; genus Anser; species Anser brachyrhynchus. The sequence continues at coordinate 26,961 of NW_027663930.1, forward strand.
ATGCAGTGCAGTCAGTCCAGTGAGTGCACTGGCACCACTGGGGATGCAGTGCAGTGAGTGCAGAGAGTGCAATGGCACCACTGGTGATGCACTTCAGTGAGCCCAGAGAGTGCACTGGCACCACTGAGAATGCACTTCAGTGAGTCCAGAGAGTGCACTGGCACCACTGGGGATGCACTGCAGTGAGTCCAGAGAGTGCACTAGCACCACTGGGGATGCAGTGCAGTGAATCCTGTGAGTACACTGGCACCACTGGGGATGCAGTGCAGTGAGTCCAGAGAGCTCACTGGCACCACTGGGGATGCAGTGCAGTGAGTCCAGAGAGTGCACTGGCACCACTGTAGATGCAGTACAGTGAGTCCAGTGAATGCACTGGAACCACTGGCGATGCAGTGCAGTGAGTCCAGAGAGTGCACTGGCACCACTGGTGATGCAGTACAGTGAGTCCAGTGAGTGCACTGGTACCACTGGGCCTGCAGTGCAGTGAGTCCAGAGAGTGCACTGGCACCACTGGGGATGCAGTGCAGTGAGTCCAGAGAGTGCACTGGCACCACCGATGATGCAGTACAGTGAGTCCAGTGAGTGCACTGGCACCACTGGGGATGCAGTGCAGTGACTCGAGAGAGTGCACTGGCACCACTGGGGATGCAGTGCAGTGAGTCCAGAGAGTGCACTGGCACCACTGGGGATGCAGTGCAGTGAGTCCAGAGAGTGCACTGGCAGCAGTGGGGATGCAGTGCAGTGAGTCCAGAGACTTCACTGGCACCACTGGGGATGCAGTGCAGTGAGTCCAGAGAGTGCACTGGCACCACTGGGGATGCAGTGCAGTGAGTCCAGAGACTTCACTGGCACCACTGGTGATGCAGTGCAGTGAGTCCAGAGAGTGCACTGGCACCACTTGGGATGCACTGCTGTGAGTCCAGAGAGTGCACTGGCACCACTGGTGATGCACTGCTGTGAGTCCAGAGAGTGCACTGGCACCACTGGGGATGCAGTACAGTGAGTCCAGAGAGTGCACTGGCACCACTGGGGATGCACTGCAGTGAGTCCAGAGAGTGCACTGGCACCACTGGGGATGCACTGCAGTGAGTCCAGAGATTGCACTGGCACCACTGGGGATGCAGTGCAGTGAGTCCAGAGAGTGCACTGGCACCACTGGGGATGCATTACAGTGAGTCCAGAGAGTGCACTGGCACCACTGGGGATGCAGTGCAGTGAGTCCAGAGAGTGCTCTGGCACCACTGGGGATGCAGTGCAGTGAGTCCAGAGAGTACACTGACACCACTGGGGATGCAGTGCAGTGAGTCCAGAGAGTGCACTGGCACCACAGGGGATGTAGTGCATTGAGTCCAGAGAGTGCACTGGCACCACTGGTGATGCAGTCCAGTGAGTCCAGTGAATGCACTGGCACCACTGGGGATGCTGTGCAGTGAGTGCAGAGAGTGCACTGGCACCACCTGTGTTGCAGTACAGTGTGTCCAGTGAGTGCACTGGCACCACTGGGGATGCAGTGCTGTGACTCCGGAGAGCGCACTGGCACCACTGGGGATGCAGTGCAGTCAGTCCAGTGAGTGCACTGGCACCACTGGGGATGCAGTGCAGTGAGTGCAGAGAGTGCAATGGCACCACTGGGGATGCACTTCAGTGAGTCCAGAGAGTGCACTGGCACCACTGGGGATGCAGTGCAGTGAGTCCAGAGATTGCACTGGCACCGCTGGGGATGCAGTGCTGTGACTCCAGAGAGCGCACTGGCACCACTGTGGATGCAGTGCAGTGAGTGCAGAGAGTGCACTGGCACCACTGGGGATGCACTTCAGTGAGTCCAGAGAGTGCACTGGCACCACTGGGGATGGAGTGCAGTGAGTCCAGAGAGTGCACTGGCACCACTGGGGATGCACTGCAGTGAGTCCAGAGAGTGCACTGGCACCACTGGGGATGCAGTGCAGTGAGTCCAGAGAGTGCACTGGCACCACTGGGGATGCAGTGCAGTGAGTCCAGAGAGTGCACTGGCACCACTGGGGATGCAGTGCTGTGACTCCAGAGAGCGCACTGGCACCACTGGGGATGCAGTGCAGTGAGTGCAGAGAGTGCACTGGCACCACTGGGGATGCACTTCAGTGAGTTCAGAGAGTGCACTGGCACCACTGGGGATGGGTTTCAAGCCAACTGCATTAACCGCTCATGCTTCTTTCTTATGAGACGTTAGTAAACCAATTACATAGCCTTGTCAAGACTAAATCACAGGTAAAAATCCTGTACATCTCATGTGGCCAACCACTCCCAACTAGGATTCCAAGAACCAGGAGGTTCGGTGAAAATAGGGCTAGTGCTATTAGAGGGGTGATTATTAGGGTAAGCCCTAAGCTGTCTTTCATGGAGAAGTATGGGTGGAATGGGATTTTGTCGCAGTCTGATACGATTCCTAGTGGGTTATTTGAGCCTGATTCGTGTAGGAAGGTTAGGTGGACTAGGGTGATTCCTGCAATTAGGAAGGGCAGTAGGAAGTGGATGGCGAAGAATCGGGTTAAGGTTGGATTGTCTACTGAGAATCCTCCTCAGGCTCATTCTACTAGAGTTTGCCCAATGTACGGGATGGCTGAGAATAGGTTGGTGATTACGGTGGCCCCTCAGAATGACATTTGTCCTCATGGTAGGACATACCCTACGAAGGCAGTTGCTATTAGGGTGAGTAGGAGGATTACTCCTGTGTTTCAGGTTTCTTTGTATAGGTAGGAGCCGTAGTAGAGGCCTCGTCCGATGTGTAAGTAGATGCAGATAAAGAAGAGCGAAGCACCGTTGGCGTGGAGGTTGCGGATGAGCCATCCGTACTGGACGTCTCGGCATGTGTGAGCTACTGAGGAGAAGGCGAGTGAAGTGTCTGCGGTGTAGTGTATGGCTAGTAGCAGGCCTGTTAGGATTTGTGTGGCTAAGCAGATGGCTAGAAGGGAGCCGAAGTTTCATCAGGCAGAGATGTTGGAGGGGGCGGGTAGGTCGATTAGGGAGTTGTTGATTATTTTTAGTAGGGGATGGGATTTGCGGATGTTAGGGGCCATTAGTGAGTCTGTGTGTTATTAGGATTATTACCAGGATGGAGAGGGCGAAGGATCCTAGGTAGGCCTTAATTAGCCCTGTGTGTATTGAGGTTGCGGCTTTGCTTGCGGCTACTTGTAGTTCAGCAAGGCCCTCTGGCCCTATTTTTTTGAGTCAGGAGAGGTCGATCAAGTGTAGGGCAATGTTTTGTCCCTTTTCTAGTAGGTTTTTGGAGAAGAATCGGTGTACTAGGGGGTTGAAGTACCCTAATGCAGAGGAGAAGTTTATGAGGGGGTTTGGTTTGGGGTGAGTGAGGGTGTGTGTTATGTTCGATAGTTCTAGGGCTAGGATGATTCCTAGGATTGTTATGAGGATGGCAGCAGTTTTGGTGATAAGGGGTATGGTTATTGGGGGGGTTTTGGTTGGTGTGATGAAAGAGGTAATGATTATTCCTGCTGTAATGCTGCCTAGGGCGAGTCGGGTTAGGGGGGCGGTGATTAGTGGGTTGTTTTCGTTTATTGATACTATTGGGGGGATTCGGGTTTGTCCAGCTTGGACTAGGATGGTTATGCGGATGCTGTAGGTTGCGGTGAATGCTGTGGCTATAAGGGTTAGGAGTAGGGCTCAAGTATTTAGGTATGATGTGTTTAAGCTTTCGATGATGAGGTCTTTTGAGTAGAATCCGGCTAGGAATGGGGTTCCTATCAGCGCCAGGTTTCCGATGGTTAGGCAGGAAGTAGTGACTGGGAGTATTTTCTGTAGGCCTCCTATCTTTCGGATATCTTGTTCTCCGTTTAGGTTGTGGATGATAGACCCTGAGCATAGGAATAGTATGGCTTTAAAGAAGGCATGGGTTGAGATGTGTAGGAAGGCTAGTTGTGGGAGGTTTAGTCCGATAGTGACTATTATTAGTCCTAGTTGGCTGGATGTTGAGAAAGCAATGATTTTTTTGATGTCATTTTGGGTTAGGGCGCATGTGGCAGCGAATAGGGTTGATAGAGCACCTAGGCATAGGCAGGCAGTTAGGGCTGTCTGGTTGGTGGCTAGCAGGGGGTGCATGCGGATGAGCAGGAAGATTCCGGCTACTACTATGGTACTGGAGTGCAGTAGGGCTGATACTGGGGTGGGGCCTTCTATTGCTGCGGGCAGTCATGGGTGGAGTCCAAATTGGGCGGATTTTCCTGCGGCTGCGAGGATTAATCCTATGAGGGGGAGGATTGGGGTTTGGTGGGGGTGTACGGCTTGTTGGATCTCTCAGGTGTTGAATGTTGAAGCTAGTCATGCTATGCTCAGGATCAGTCCGACGTCTCCGATTCGGTTGTAGATTACGGCTTGTAGGGCGGCGGTGTTGGCATCTGCTTGGCCTTGTCATCAGCCGATGAGAAGGAAGGACATGATTCGTACTCCTTCCCAGCCTACGAATAGGAGGAATATGTTGTTTGCGGTTGTTAGGAGGAGTATGGCGACTAGGAATGTCAGTAGGTAGGTGAAAAATTTTGTTACGTATGGCTCTGAGGCCATGTATCATATGGCGAATTGTAGGATTGATCATGTTACAAATAGGGCGATTGGAAGAAATGTTATTGAGTATTGGTCTATTTTTAGGCTCAGGGGGATTTTAAAGTTTATAATGAATTTTCACTCCCAGTGGCAGGTGACAGATTCTACTCCCGAGTAGATGAATGCGGTTGTAGGGGCTAGGCTAATTAGGAATGCGGTTTTAACAGCGCGGGTGGTGGCTTGTGGGGTGTTTTTAAAGTTTTTAAATAGAAATGGCAGGATGATTGGGGTTAGGAGGATTGTCAGCGTGAGTAGTGTGAGGGAGTTGATTAGTAGTGTGGGGTTCACTACTTTTACTTGGATTTGCACCAAGATGGGTGGTTCCTAAGACCAGTGGATTGCTGTTATCCTTTAAAAGTAAGGGGGCTGAGGTTTTAGGCTCAGATGTAAGAGTTAGCAGCTCTTGTTGGTTAAACCCTCCCCTCGGCAGGTAAGAAGGTTTGAACTTCTATTCTTAGAATCACAGTTTAATGTTTGGTTTAAACTATACTTGCATGAGGGGATTCCGGAGATCAGTTCGGGTTTGAGGATTAGGAGGAATATTGGGATAATGTGGAGTGTTATGAGCAGGTGTTCTCGCGTGGTTGAGTTTTGCATAGATGTGATGTGGGAGGGGATTGAGCCTCGTTGGGTCATTAGTAGTATGAATAAGGTGTAGGAGGCGGTTAGTAGGGTTGCGATTCCTGTTAGGATGATCGTGAAGGCAGATCAGTTGAATAAGGTGATTATAATGGTTAGCTCTGCTATGAGGTTTGTTGTTGGGGGTAAGGCTATGTTTGTTAGATTGGCCAGCAATCATCAGGTAGCTATGAGTGGTAGGAGAGGTTGTAGGCCTCGTGTGAGTAGTAGAATTCGGCTGTGCGTACGTTCATAGTTTGTGTTGGCTAGGCAGAATAGTATGGAGGAAGTTAGTCCATGGGAAATTATTAGGATCATTGCCCCTGAGAATGATCAGTGGGTTTGGATTATTCCTGCGGCGATAACTAGGCCTATGTGGCTAACGGATGAATAAGCGATTAGTGATTTTAGGTCTGTCCGTCGTAGGCAGATTGAGCTAGTCATTAGGGCGCCTCATAGGGCCAGGGTTAGGAAGGGGTAGTGCAGGAGGTTGGACAGTGGGCCCATAAATAGAGTGACTCGTATAATTCCGTATCCTCCTAGCTTTAGTAGTAGGGCGGCGAGGAGTATTGAGCCTGCGATGGGTGCTTCTACGTGGGCTTTTGGCAGTCAGAGGTGTAGGCCGTATAGTGGGGCTTTTACTATGAATGCTATGAGCAGTGCTAGACCTGATAGTATTCCTGTCCATGAGGTGGATAGGGTTGGGTGGGTTAGTTGTAGGGTTGGCAGGTGCAGGGTGCCAATTTTCACGTATAGGTGTATGATTGTGATTAGCAGGGGTAGAGAGCTTACTAGCGTGTAGAATAGCAGGTAGATGCCAGCGCTTAGGCGTTCTGGTTGGTTCCCCCATCGGGTGATTAAGATTAGGGTGGGAATGAGGGTTGCTTCAAATGAGATGTAAAATAGTGCTAGTTCTGTGGTGGAAAAGGCTAGTAGGATGAATGGCTGGACTGCGACTAAGGTTGAGATAAAGATTCGTTTGCGTTGTAGGGGTTCTTGTTGCAGGTGGTTTTGGCTTGCTATGATTATGAGTGGGAGTAGTCAGCAGGATAGTACTAGGAGGGGGGATGAGATTTGGTCAATTCCTGTTCAGTTGGATAAAAATTTGTAGGGGTAGTAGGTTGGGATTAATCACTGTAGGCTTAGGGCAGCGATTAGGAGGCTGTATAAGGTGGTGTTAGTCCATAGAAATTTTGGTGGAGACAGCAGGGCTGTTGGAAGAAGTATGATTGTGGGTAGGATGATTTTTAGCATTGCAGGAGGTTTAGGTTGTGTAGATGGTCGGAGCCATGTGTGCGGGTGGAGGCTACTAGGATGGCCAGGCCTGTGCCCGCCTCACACGCTGAGAAGGTTAGCATGAGAATTGGTACCATGGTGAATGAGGAGACTTGGTTTTCGATGGATCATATTGATAGGCCTACGAATATCGATAATATTATGCTTTCAAGGCATAGTAGGGCGGATACTAGGTGGGTTCGGTGGAAGGCTAGTCCTAGTCCGCTGAAAATGAAGGCTGAGTAGAAGCTTAAATGTAGGGGCGACATAAGAAAGTTACAGGGTTGGCTGTAATCTGCTGGGTCGAAACCAGCTATCTTTTTGGTTAGACTAACTTTCTGTTATTCTGCTCATTCTAGGCCCCCTTGAATTCACTCGTAGGCCAGTCCGAGTGTTAGGAGAAGGAGGATCGCTACAGTTCAGGTGAGGGTCATTAGGGGGGATTGGACTTGGACGGCTCATGGCAGGGGGAGTAGGAGGGCGATTTCTAGGTCGAATAGGACGAACAGGATGGCTACTGAGGAAGAATCGGACTGAGAATGGTAATCGAGCAGATCCAAGTGGGTCGAATCCACATTCGTACGGTGAGAGTTTCTCTGAGTCGGGGTTTATTTGGGCGAGTCAGAAGTTTAATGCGGTTAGGGCGGCGCTTAGGATTGATGATAGGGCGAATATGAACATGAGTGCGTTCATTGCTCTCCTCTGGGTTTATACCAGATTCTAGAGATTGGAAGTCAATTGTAATTAATATACTAGAAGAGCAAGATCCTCATCAGTAGATGGTTATGTAGAGGAATAGTCAGATGACGTCTACGAAGTGTCAGTATCAGGCTGCTGCCTCGAATCCGAAGTGGTGGTCTGATGTAAAGTGGAACTTGATCAGTCGGAAGAGGCAGACGGTCAGGAAGGAGGATCCGATGATTACGTGGAGTCCGTGGAATCCAGTGGCAACGAAGAAGGTAGATCCGTAGACGCTATCGGCGATTGAGAATGGGGCTTCGTGGTATTCTATTGCTTGTAGGGCTGTGAAGTAGAATCCCAGGAGGATCGTTAGGGTTAGGGCGTGGATGGCGTGTTTTCGGTTTCCTTCTGTGATGCTGTGATGGGCTCACGTTACGGTAACGCCTGAGGCTAGTAGGATGGCTGTGTTTAGTAGGGGGACTTCTATCGGGTTGAGTGGTTTAATTCCTGTTGGGGGTCATTGGCCTCCTAGTTCTGGGGTTGGGGCCAGGCTCGAGTGGAAGAACGCTCAGAAGAACCCTAAGAAGAAGAATGCTTCGGATGTGATGAAAAGGATTATGCCGTATCGTAGGCCTTTTTGGACTGTGGGAGTGTGATGGCCTTGGAAGGTGCTTTCTCGTACAATGTCTCGTCATCATTGGAGTATTACTAGGAGTATTGAGATGAGGCCTAGGGTTAGTAGTATGGATGAGTTGTAGTGGAATCACATGATTAATCCTGAGGTTGTGAGTAGGGCGGCGGCTGCCCCGAAGATTGGTCAAGGGCTTGGGTCAACTATGTGGTATGAGTGTGCTTGGTGTGCCATTAGATGTTTTCTTGTAAGTATAGGCTTAGAAGGAGCACGAAGACGTAGGCCTGGATTATGGCTACTGCTACTTCTAGGATGGTTAGGAGTAGTAGGATGATTATTGTTAGGATGGATACTGCAGGAAGGGTGGGTATTAATGCAATGGAGGCTGTAGAGATGAGTTGGATGAGTAAGTGTCCTGCTGTAAGGTTGGCTGTAAGGCGGACTCCGAGGGCTAGGGGGCGGATTAGTAGGCTGGTTGTTTCGATCAGGATTAGTGCGGGGATTAGGGGTGTAGGGGTACCTTCGGGTAATAGGTGGGCTAAAGAGGCTGATGGTTGGTTTCGTAGGCCTGTTAGTAGTGTGGCGAGCCATAGTGGGAAGGCTAGGGCTATGTTCATAGATAGTTGGGTGGTTGGGGTAAATGTATATGGAAGGAGGCCTAGAAGGTTGATTGTAAGAAGTATGATTATTAGGGATGTAAATATTATGGCTCATTTGTGGCCATTTTTGTTGAGTGGGACTATTAGTTGTTTTGTGATTAGGTGAAGGAGTCATGTTTGGATAGTAGAAAGGCGGTTGTTGATTCATCGGTTGTTTGGGGATGGGAATAGTAGGGCTGGGAAGAGTAGGGATAGTAGGATTAAGGGGATGCCGAATAGATTGGGGCTGGAAAATTGGTCAAAGAAGCTTAGGTTCATGGTCAGGATCATGGTGTGGGTTTGGTAGTGAGGGAGGTCTTATTTGATGGGGGGTTGGTTGTGGTGAAGGCTAGTAGTTTTGGTTGGATGAGGAGTGCTAGGGTTAATCAGGTTATAATTATGATTGAAAATCATGGTGCGGGGTTAAGCTGTGGCATATCATTAAGGAGGGGGAAGTCCCTCTTTGGCTAGCTTAAAAGGCTAGTGCTGTTGCATAGCTTCTTAATGATTAGGATGATGATAGAAGGGACGATCAGGCCTCGAAATGTGGGAGTGGGGTTGATTCTACTACAATGGGTATGTAGCTGTGATTAGCCCCGCAAATTTCTGAGCATTGTCCGTAAAAAATCCCAGGCCGGGTGGTAATGAATGAAGTTTGGTTTAGTCGGCCTGGGATTGCGTCTGTTTTAACTCCGAGCGTTGGGACTGCTCAGGAGTGGAGTACGTCTCCTGCAGTAATGATCACGCGGATGGGGGATTCTATTGGGATAACTACGCGGTGGTCAACTTCTAGCAGTCGGAAGTGGCCGTTGGGTAAGTCTGGGGTGGGCACTATGTAGGAGTCGAATGATAGGTCTTTGAAGTCTGTGTATTCGTAGCTTCAGTATCATTGGTGGCCGATGGCTTTTAGGGTGAGGTCTGGTTCATCGATTTTGTCCATTATGTAGAGGATTTGTAGGGATGGGAGGGCGAGGAGTACCAGGACGATAGCAGGTAGGATTGTCCAGATCAGCTCTACTTCTTGGGCGTCTACAGCATTGGACGAGAGTTTTTCTGTTAGTATGTGGGCTAAAAGGTAGAGAACTAGGCTGCAGATAGCTAGGGCAACGATTAGGGCGTGGTCGTGGAATTCAACGAGTTCTTCTATGATGGGTGATGAGGCGTCTTGGAATCCTAGTTGGGAGTGGTTGGCCACATGAGATGTACAGGATTTTTACCTGTGATTTAGTCTTGACAAGGCTATGTAATTGGTTTACTAACGTCTCATAAGAAAGAAGCATGAGCGGTTAATGCAGTTGGCTTGAAACCAGCATGTGAGGGTTCGATTCCTTCCTTTCTTGTACTTGGACGAAGGCCGGTTCCTCGAAAGTATGGTATGGGGGAGGGCAGCCGTGGATTCATTCAACGTTTGTGGTAGTTAGTTCTGGTTGTAGGACTTTTCGTTTGGCCGGAAAGGCTTCTCAGATGATGAATATTAGTATGATTACGGCTACTATTGAGATTAGGGAGCCGATGGAGGAAATGGTGTTTCATAGTGTGTAGGCGTCGGGATAGTCCGAGTATCGTCGGGGTATTCCTGCTAGGCCTAGGAAGTGCTGGGGGAAGAACGTTAGGTTTACTCCTGTAAATATTACCCCGAAGTGGGCTTTTGCTCATGTTTGGTGTAGGGTAAACCCAGTGAGTAGTGGGAATCAGTGAGTAAATCCTGCTAGAGGCCATCCTAGTATAGGTAGAAGGTAAGTAAGGCCAATTTGGGGCTGTAAACTAGGATGATGGCGATTCAGCCTAAGTGGGAGATGGACGAGAAGGCTAGGATTTTGCGTGTTTGTGTTTAGTTCAGTCCTATTCAGCCTCCTAGTGCTGTTGAGGCTAGGGCCATGGCGGTGAGTAGAGCTGGGTCGAGGGATTTGGATGTTAGTAGGAGCAGGGTTAGTGGGGGGAATTTTATGAGGGTCGAGAGTAGCAGGGCTGTTATTAGTGGCGATCCTTGTAGTACTTCTGGGAATCAGAAGTGAAATGGCACTAGGCCCAGTTTAATAGCGATTGCTGCTGTCAGTAGTAGACAGGAGGTTGGGTGGTTTATTTGTGTGATGTCTCATTGGCCGGTGACTCAGGCATTGGTTATGCTAGAGAATAGGACCAGGGCGGAAGCAGCTGCTTGGGTTAGGAAGTATTTCGTTGCGGCTTCTACTGCTCGTGGGTGGTGGGATTTGGCAATTAGGGGAATGATGGCTAGTGCGTTGATCTCCAGTCCTGTCCAGGCCAGAACTCAGTGGTTGCTGGAAATTGTGATTGTGGTGCCCAAGATGAGGCTGAAGGTTATGATTGGGGTCGCGTAAGGGTTCATTAGTAGAGGAGGGGGTTAAACCATCATTTTCGGGGTATGGGCCCGATAGCTTGATTAGCTGACTCTACTAGAAAATAATATAAGGGAAGTATGGAGAATTTTGATTTCTCTTGTGTGGGTTCAATTCCTACTTTTCTAAGGTCAACAGGAAATGAGAGGGCTGTTATACCTCTATGTTCACTTTATCATAGTGACCCTTTGTAGTTCAGGCACATTTCCTTATGTAAGGAGGTAGGCCTGCATAGCAGATAGGTATGCTGATGTGTCAGAGGCACAGAGCTAGTGTGAGGGGTAGGAAGTTTTTTCATAGTAGGTGCATTAGTTGGTCATATCGGAATCGTGGGTATGAAGCTCGGACCCATAAGAAACCAGAAGATAGTAGGAGGACTTTTGTGGCTAGGATGACGGGGAATAGTTCTGTGGGTGGCCCTAGGGCGCTTGGGTTTAGGAATATGATGGCTGTAAGTGTATTTATTAGCATAATGTTCGCATATTCAGCTAGGAAGAATAAGGCGAAGGGTCCTGCGGCGTATTCAACGTTAAACCCTGAGACTAGCTCAGATTCACCCTCTGTGAGGTCAAAAGGAGCTCGGTTTGTCTCTGCTAGGGTGGATACGTATCATATTATTGCTAGGGGTCATGAGGAGAAAATGAAGTATAGAGGCTCCTGTGCGACGGCAAAGGAGCTGAGTGTGTAGCTTCCGCTTAGTATGATTATTGATAGCAGGATTATGGCCAGTGTCACTTCGTATGAAATGGTCTGTGCTACTGCCCGTAGGGCTCCGATTAGTGCGTATTTTGAGTTCGAGGCTCAGCCTGATCATAGGACTGAGTAGACGGCTAGGCTTGACATGGCTATTAGGAAGAGAACTCCGAGGTTTAGATCTGCTAGGGGAAATGGGAGTGGTAGTGGTGCTCAAGTGGTGAGGGCTAGGACAAGGGCTAGTATTGGTATCAGAATGAATAGAAGTGGGGAAGAGGTAGAGGGTCGGATGGGCTCTTTGGTAAATAGTTTCAGTCCGTCCGCAAATGGTTGAAGTAGGCCAAAAGGCCCGACAACGTTAGGGCCTTTGCGGGATTGTATGTAGCTTAGGATTTTCCGTTCTACTAGGGTTAGGAAGGCTACGGCAATCAGGATTGGGATGATGTATAGGAGGGATATAATGAGGCAGCTTAGTGTTGTTATTTGAATCATGGGTGAAGCTAGGGAGAGGATTTGAACCTCTGGGGAAAGGGCTTAAGCCTTCTGCACTTGCCGGGCTCTGCCACTCTAGCTGGTCCTTTTCTAGGATTGAAAGTGGTGGGGGAAGGCCCTCTTCACGGTTTAGTTGGTTTCACTGCTTAGAGGGGGGGGGCGTGCTTGTGGTATTGGCCCCACTTTCCCGGTCCTTTCGTACTGGGGAGAGTGTGTCATAGATAGAAACCGACCTGGATTGCTCCGGTCTGAACTCAGATCACGTAGGACTGTTAATCGTTGAACAAACGAACCCTTAATAGCGGCTGCACCATTAGGATGTCCTGATCCAACATCGAGGTCGTAAACCCCCCTGTCGATATGGGCTCTTGAGGGGGATTGCGCTGTTATCCCTGGGGTAGCTTGGTCCATTAATCAATTATATTGGGTCTGGTCACTGTTAGCACTTTGAGGGGTAGCTCTAGGTAAAGAGGTATGGTCTTGTTTTTGGAGGATTTGTTCTCCTCCAAGGTCGCCCCAACCGAAAAATATCGACCAGGCTCTGCGATGGTAGTGGCCCCAGTGGGGTTGATTGAGGATTCGCGGTGGTCGTTGATTTTTAAGTTCCACAGGGTCTTCTCGTCTTATGTTCACATCCCCGCTTTTGCACGGGGAGATCAATTTCACTGATTATCTGTGAGAGACAGTTAAGACCTCGTTTAGCCATTCATACAAGTCTCGATTTATGGGACAATTGATTGCGCTACCTTTGCACGGTTAGGATACCGCGGCCGTTAAACCTAAGTCACCGGGCAGGCATCACCTTCAATACTTGTTTAATTTGCTGAAGGCTATGTTTTTGGTAAACAGTCGGGCCTTATTAATTTGCCGAGTTCCTTTCACAGATTTTAATCGCTCTTATAGGCGCTCCTGAGTCGGGTTAACAGGGTTAGTTAATACGTGGTCTTGTAGGGGTTTTTGTATCTGTCTAGGTCTGTTAATAATGTTTCTATGTAAGCTTGCGCCGTTAGAGGGGTGTGGCCCTGAGTTACTTATTTTAGCATTAATTCTCCTATATTCATAGGTTGACCTGTTTGTGATAAGGGAATCATCTTATTTTGGTATTTTTAGGTGGTGGAGCTTTGACGCACTCTTTTTTGATGGCTGCTTTAGGGCCCACGGTAGGATCAGTAGTAAGAATTATCCGCTAGTCGAGGTTGTGTCCTTTTTTAATGGAGCTGTCCCTCCATTAAATAGCTCTTAATCATCTCATTAGGGTTCAGGATGTCCGGTAGGGAGGATTAAGGGGGAACTTAGATTCGTTTCACAGGTAACCAGCTATCACCCAGCTCGGTTGGCTTTTCACCTCTACTGACAAGTCATCCCACTCTTTTGCAACAGAGACGGGTTCGCTCTCTTTAACTGCTTGAAAGTAGCTCACTTGGGTTTCGGGGGGGCAAACTTTAGTTCACTTTGCTTGGTTGTTCTCGCTAAACCATGATGCAAAAGGTACAAGGGTTGATCTTTGCTGTCTGTCGCTTTGATTGTTTCACTGCTATTTCATCTTTCCCTTACGGTACTGGGGTCTCTATCGCGTCTAAGTGTCTTTTCTATCGCCTATACTAAGACTGTAAAATGCTTTAGTTTAATTAGTTTAGTAAATTCTTTAGTTTTGGTGTACTATTTGTGTGGTTGAGCTAGAGGGGGGGCTTCAAGACGATCCGGTCTAGTAGATATCTTTCAGGTGTAAGCTGAGTGCTTTGGTGTTATAGCTACGTCTTGATATTCTAAGTACACCTTCCGGTACACTTACCTTGTTACGACTTACCTCATCTTCAGCGTATTTATGGTATTAGTTATGTGGGATGTGGCTTTTGAGGAGGGTGACGGGCGGTATGTACGTGCCCCAGGGCCGGCTTAAAGTAGGCTCTATTGTCCCACTTTACTGCTAAATCCGCCTTCCAGAAGTGGTTTCACGCTTCTTTCCGTGTGCCCTATGAATAGGGAATGTAGCCCATTTCTTCCACTCCATAGGCTATACCTTGACCTGTCTTATTAGCGGGGTGCTATTGTGTCCACTGTTGTGCTCTCATTCGAGGTGGGCTGGCGACGGCGGTATGTAGGCTGTGTTGGCAAGGGGTGGTTGGGTTAATCGGGGATTATCGATTGTAGAACAGGCTCCTCTAGGTGGGTTTGGGGCACCGCCAAATCCTTAGAGTTTTAAGCGTTTGTGCTCGTAGTTCTCTGGCGGATACTTCGGTAAAGTAAGTATCAAGATTTAGGGCCAGGCATAGTGGGGTATCTAATCCCAGTTTGGGCCCTGGCTTTCGTGGGTTTAAATCAGTCGTTAGTTCCTAAGATCATCTTAATGGTGTGTTTAGGTGCATCTTGGGCTTATGACAGCTCAGTTGCATTTTGATCTTAGTTAGCTAGGATAGGCATTTTACCACTCTTTACGCCGTGTCAATAGGACGGTTGATTTGGGTTTCTTGTATGACCGCGGTGGCTGGCACAAGATTTACCAACCCTTGAAGTTAGGCTGTTGCTATAACTAAGTCAAGTTTGCACTCATTGCTTAATGTTAATTACTGCTGAATACCCGTGGGGGCGTGGCTTAGCGAGGCGTCTTGGGCTACTACTTGGGTGTGCCTGATACCCGCTCCTCAAGGCCTGTATGGGGGTAGGTGGTCGAGGGCGTTTACACTGGGGCGCGGATACTTGCATGTATATATTTAGCAAAAACCAACCGTAAGGTTAGGACTAAGTCTTTTGTCCGCAGGCATGTTTTATGCCATCTTGGCAACTTCAGTGCCATGCTTTGTGTTAAGCTATGTGGACGGGGGTGTGGTTAGCTGATAGTTGAGTGGTGAGTGAGAGTGAAGTATATGAAATTATTGCTTGTGTTTACTATTTTTAGTACTGGAGTTTCTCTAAGTCCTAGGACTAGGAGGAAATGGTGTTTCATAGTGTGTAGGCGTCGGGATAGTCCGAGTATCGTCGGGGTATTCCTGCTAGGCCTAGGAAGTGCTGGGGGAAGAACGTTAGGTTTACTCCTGTAAATATTACCCCGAAGTGGGCTTTTGCTCATGTTTGGTGTAGGGTAAACCCAGTGAGTAGTGGGAATCAGTGAGTAAATCCTGCTAGAATGGCAAAGACGGCGCCTATGGATAGGACGTAGTGGAAGTGGACACTATTTGTCTGATCCGTACTAATTACCGCCATCCTACTCCTTCTATCACTCCCCGTACTCGCCACCGGTATTACAATATTACTAACTGATTGAAACCTAAACACCACATTCTTCGACCCCGCTGGAGGAGGAGACCCAATCCTGTACCAACACCTATTCTGATTCTTCGGACACCCAGAAGTCTATATTCTGATCCTACCGGGGTTCGGAATCATCTCACACGTAGTCACGTACTACTCAGGCAAAAAGGAGCCCTTCGGCTACATGGGAATAGTCTGAGCCATACTATCCATCGGCTTCCTAGGATTCATCGTCTGAGCTCACCACATGTTTACAGTAGGAATAGACGTTGATACCCGAGCCTACTTTACATCAGCCACTATAATCATTGCCATCCCTACCGGAATCAAAGTATTTAGCTGACTAGCCACCCTGCACGGAGGAACAATCAAATGAGACCCCCCCAATACTATGAGCTCTAGGATTTATCTTCCTATTTACCATCGGAGGATTAATAGGAATCGTTCTTGCAAACTCTTCCCTAGACATCGCCCTGCACGACACGTACTACGTAGTTGCCCACTTCCACTACGTCCTATCCATAGGCGCCGTCTTTGCCATTCTAGCAGGATTTACTCACTGATTCCCACTACTCACTGGGTTTACCCTACACCAAACATGAGCAAAAGCCCACTTCGGGGTAATATTTACAGGAGTAAACCTAACGTTCTTCCCCCAGCACTTCCTAGGCCTAGCAGGAATACCCCGACGATACTCGGACTATCCCGACGCCTACACACTATGAAACACCATTTCCTCCATCGGCTCCCTAATCTCAATAGTAGCCGTAATCATACTAATATTCATCATCTGAGAAGCCTTTTCGGCCAAACGAAAAGTCCTACAACCAGAACTAACTACCACAAACGTTGAATGAATCCACGGCTGCCCTCCCCCATACCATACTTTCGAGGAACCGGCCTTCGTCCAAGTACAAGAAAGGAAGGAATCGAACCCTCACATGCTGGTTTCAAGCCAACTGCATTAACCGCTCATGCTTCTTTCTTATGAGACGTTAGTAAACCAATTACATAGCCTTGTCAAGACTAAATCACAGGTAAAAATCCTGTACATCTCATGTGGCCAACCACTCCCAACTAGGATTCCAAGACGCCTCATCACCCATCATAGAAGAACTCGTTGAATTCCACGACCACGCCCTAATCGTTGCCCTAGCTATCTGCACTCATTGCTTAATGTTAATTACTGCTGAATACCCGTGGGGGCGTGGCTTAGCGAGGCGTCTTGGGCTACTACTTGGGTGTGCCTGATACCCGCTCCTCAAGGCCTGTATGGGGGTAGGTGGTCGAGGGCGTTTACACTGGGGCGCGGATACTTGCATGTATATATTTAGCAAAAACCAACCGTAAGGTTAGGACTAAGTCTTTTGTCCGCAGGCATGTTTTATGCCATCTTGGCAACTTCAGTGCCATGCTTTGTGTTAAGCTATGTGGACGGGGGTGTGGTTAGCTGATAGTTGAGTGGTGAGTGAGAGTGAAGTATATGAAATTATTGCTTGTGTTTACTATTTTTAGTACTGGAGTTTCTCTAATAAGTTTAAGTTATTTTGTATGTGTTTGTGTGTATATGTACATCGTTCCGATGATGTCATGGAAGAGATGATTAATGGAGTTTTAGAGGTAGTTTGCTGGGATTGGGCGATGAAGGTTTATGCTACATGGTGGTTAGCGAAAGTTTACTGGTTTAGTTTGTGAAGCGCAGGGGTTGCGCTTAATGATTTGTTGTTTTGTGCTATGTCAACGAGCATTCATCCAATAGCCCCATTTAACCCGGAGGGTGGAGGTAACATTAACTGAATGTGGTCAAAGTGCATCAGTGTCAGGATGATTCCCCATATACGCCAACCGTCTCATCGAGGGACCCTTGAAATATAGGATAGGCCGTGAGGCAGGTGTGTCCAGGCTTAGATTGTGGGACCCCCGAGATCACTGGGAATAGCCACCTGTGAGGTAACCCCGGAAAAAATAAGAGGAACCAGAGGCGCCAAAAAGCTGGAACATGCCGCGATTACGCATTGAGAAGGTGAAAGTACTCACAGATGCCACTTTGAAGGGCAAGGAGGGGTGAGTGAACCCAATGGATGGCCCTGACCGAGGAACCAGAGGCGCAAAAATGTGAGGAGGGCGAGGGGTTTAGGGGGAACGTATGGGCCTGAAGCTAGTCATACCGGACATTATGTGCAACGGGTTGCTGATTTCACGTGAGGAGTACGATTAATAAATCCGTCTGATACGAACTGCATGAGATATGTGGTGGAGAGTTGTTGTTGGAGCATGTCCTGTGAGCATTCATTAAAATGGGGTCTTGTTATGCGCTTGAGTGGAGTTGTATTGGGTGTTGTGGGGTATGGTCCTAGAACATTCATGCCGGGTGGTTTGGTAGGAGTGTGTTTAAGGGTTTAATGGCCGTGTACATGTATGGGTTTAGCACCTGCTTATAAGATAGTCCGTATATAATGTATATTACTGGTACTATAGTATGTATGTATATGGGGTATATAAATTTATGCACGAATATGCATAACCAAATACCCCCGCCTCGGGGGGGGAGGGGGGGGGGGTTAAGCATAATGGCATAGATGGGGTAGAATTATTGGGGGCTTGCGGTTAGTTCCTGTAGTTGAGAACAATGGCGGCTTTTCGAGCCGCAGGCCTCGGGTAGTGTCCGGGCAGGAATAATGACTTATTTTATGTTTTTTTTAGGGATTTGCTTTGCGGTGGGTGTTTTGGGTGTGGCGTCGAATCCTTCGCCGTATTATGGGGTTGTTGGTTTGGTGTTAGCGTCTGTGGCGGGGTGCGGGTGGTTGCTGGGCCTTGGGGTTTCGTTCGTGGCTTTAGTGCTGTTTATGGTGTATTTGGGGGGTATGCTGGTGGTGTTTGTTTATTCAGTAGCTTTAGCAGCGGAGCCTTTCCCTGGGGCTTGGGGGGATTGACGGGTGATTGGATGTGCAGTAGCGTTTGTGGCAATTGTTTTTGGGGGGTTGGTGTTTGGGGGGTTTATGGGGGCTTGGAAGTTCGGGGTTTCTACTGTGAATAATGTTGGGGTGTTTGTTGTTCGGTCGGATTTTAGTGGAGTTTCCATGTTTTATTCACATGGGGCAGGGATGTTTTTAGTGGCGGGTTGGGGGCTGTTGTTGACTTTGTTTGTTGTATTGGAGCTTGTGCGGGGGTTGTCGCGGGGTGCTATTCGGGCGGTTTAGGGGTTAGGGTCAGAGAATAGTTTATTGAAAATGCCAGCTTTGGGAGCTGGAGATAAAGGTTTGAGTCCTTTTTTTCTGAGTTTGGGGTACTCTAAGAAGTGGTAAGTCTTCAATCTTTGGTTTACAAGACCAATGTTTTTATAAACTATTAGAGTATTTAGCAGTTGAGTATTTTGTTTTCTAGGGCGCTTGCGGCGGGGAGGAGAAATAGGAGGATAGTGAAGTAGGCGATTGAAGCGAGTTGGCCGATGATGATGAATGGGTGTTCGACGGGTTGGCTTCCTACTCATGTTAGGACGAGGAGGTCGGCGACTAGTACTCAGAATAGGAGCTGGGAGAGTGGTCGGAATGTTATTGCTCGTTGTTTTGATTTGTGCAGGAATGGGATTAGGAATAGGATCAGTACGGAGGCGGCCAGTGCTAATACGCCTCCTAGTTTATTTGGGATTGAACGTAGGATGGCGTAGGCAAATAGGAAGTATCATTCTGGCTTGATGTGTGGTGGGGTTACTAGCGGGTTTGCTGGGGTGAAGTTTTCTGGGTCTCCCAGGAGGTTAACCGCTCATGCTTCTTTCTTATGAGACGTTAGTAAACCAATTACATAGCCTTGTCAAGACTAAATCACAGGTAAAAATCCTGTACATCTCATGTGGCCAACCACTCCCAACTAGGATTCCAAGACGCCTCATCACCCATCATAGAAGAACTCGTTGAATTCCACGACCACGCCCTAATCGTTGCCCTAGCTATCTGCAGCCTAGTTCTCTACCTTTTAGCCCACATACTAACAGAAAAACTCTCGTCCAATGCTGTAGACACCCAAGAAGTAGAGCTGATCTGGACAATCCTACCTGCTATCGTCCTGGTACTCCTCGCCCTCCCATCCCTACAAATCCTCTACATAATGGACGAAATCGATGAACCAGACCTCACCCTAAAAGCCATCGGCCACCAATGATACTGAAGCTACGAATACACAGACTTCAAAGACCTATCATTCGACTCCTACATAGTGCCCACCCCAGACCTACCCAACGGCCACTTCCGACTGCTAGAAGTTGACCACCGCGTAGTTATCCCAATAGAATCCCCCATCCGCGTGATCATTACTGCAGGAGACGTACTCCACTCCTGAGCAGTCCCAACGCTCGGAGTTAAAACAGACGCAATCCCAGGCCGACTAAACCAAACTTCATTCATTACCACCCGGCCTGGGATTTTTTACGGACAATGCTCAGAAATTTGCGGGGCTAATCACAGCTACATACCTACTGTAGTAGAATCAACCCCACTCCCACATTTCGAGGCCTGATCGTCCCTTCTATCATCATCCTAATCATTAAGAAGCTATGCAACAGCACTAGCCTTTTAAGCTAGCCAAAGAGGGACTTCCCCCTCCTTAATGATATGCCACAGCTTAACCCCGCACCATGATTTTCAATCATAATTATAACCTGATTAACCCTAGCACTCCTCATCCAACCAAAACTACTAGCCTTCACCACAACCAACCCCCCATCAAATAAGACCTCCCTCACTACCAAACCCACACCATGATCCTGACCATGAACCTAAGCTTCTTTGACCAATTTTCCAGCCCCAATCTATTTGGCATCCCCTTAATCCTACTATCCCTACTCTTCCCAGCCCTACTATTCCCGTCCCCAAACAACCGATGAATCAACAACCGCCTTTCTACTATCCAAACATGACTCCTTCACCTAATCACAAAACAACTAATAGTCCCACTCAACAAAAATGGCCACAAATGAGCCATAATATTTACATCCCTAATAATCATACTTCTTACAATCAACCTTCTAGGCCTCCTTCCGTATACATTCACCCCAACCACCCAACTATCTATGAACATAGCCCTAGCCTTCCCACTATGGCTCGCCACACTACTAACAGGCCTACGAAACCAACCATCAGCCTCTTTAGCCCACCTATTACCCGAAGGTACCCCTACACCCCTAATCCCCGCACTAATCCTGATCGAAACAACCAGCCTACTAATCCGCCCCCTAGCCCTCGGAGTCCGCCTTACAGCCAACCTTACAGCAGGACACTTACTCATCCAACTCATCTCTACAGCCTCCATTGCATTAATACCCACCCTTCCTGCAGTATCCATCCTAACAATAATCATCCTACTACTCCTAACCATCCTAGAAGTAGCAGTAGCCATAATCCAGGCCTACGTCTTCGTGCTCCTTCTAAGCCTATACTTACAAGAAAACATCTAATGGCACACCAAGCACACTCATACCACATAGTTGACCCAAGCCCTTGACCAATCTTCGGGGCAGCCGCCGCCCTACTCACAACCTCAGGATTAATCATGTGATTCCACTACAACTCATCCATACTACTAACCCTAGGCCTCATCTCAATACTCCTAGTAATACTCCAATGATGACGAGACATTGTACGAGAAAGCACCTTCCAAGGCCATCACACTCCCACAGTCCAAAAAGGCCTACGATACGGCATAATCCTTTTCATCACATCCGAAGCATTCTTCTTCTTAGGGTTCTTCTGAGCGTTCTTCCACTCGAGCCTGGCCCCAACCCCAGAACTAGGAGGCCAATGACCCCCAACAGGAATTAAACCACTCAACCCGATAGAAGTCCCCCTACTAAACACAGCCATCCTACTAGCCTCAGGCGTTACCGTAACGTGAGCCCATCACAGCATCACAGAAGGAAACCGAAAACACGCCATCCACGCCCTAACCCTAACGATCCTCCTGGGATTCTACTTCACAGCCCTACAAGCAATAGAATACCACGAAGCCCCATTCTCAATCGCCGATAGCGTCTACGGATCTACCTTCTTCGTTGCCACTGGATTCCACGGACTCCACGTAATCATCGGATCCTCCTTCCTGACCGTCTGCCTCTTCCGACTGATCAAGTTCCACTTTACATCAGACCACCACTTCGGATTCGAGGCAGCAGCCTGATACTGACACTTCGTAGACGTCATCTGACTATTCCTCTACATAACCATCTACTGATGAGGATCTTGCTCTTCTAGTATATTAATTACAATTGACTTCCAATCTCTAGAATCTGGTATAAACCCAGAGGAGAGCAATGAACGCACTCATGTTCATATTCGCCCTATCATCAATCCTAAGCGCCGCCCTAACCGCATTAAACTTCTGACTCGCCCAAATAAACCCCGACTCAGAGAAACTCTCACCGTACGAATGTGGATTCGACCCACTTGGATCTGCTCGATTACCATTCTCAGTCCGATTCTTCCTCAGTAGCCATCCTGTTCGTCCTATTCGACCTAGAAATCGCCCTCCTACTCCCCCTGCCATGAGCCGTCCAACTCCAATCCCCCCTAATGACCCTCACCTGAACTGTAGTGATCCTCCTTCTCCTAACACTCGGACTGGCCTACGAGTGAATTCAAGGGGGCCTAGAATGAGCAGAATAACAGAAAGTTAGTCTAACCAAAAAGATAGCTGGTTTCGACCCAGCAGATTACAGCCAACCCTGTAACTTTTTTATGTCGCCCCTACATTTAAGCTTCTACTCAGCCTTCATTTTCAGCGGACTAGGACTAGCCTTCCACCGAACCCACCTAGTATCCGCCCTACTATGCCTTGAAAGCATAATATTATCGATATTCGTAGGCCTATCAATACGATCCATCGAAAACCAAGTCTCCTCATTCACCATGGTACCAATTCTCATGCTAACCTTCTCAGCGTGTGAGGCGGGCACAGGCCTGGCCATCCTAGTAGCCTCCACCCGCACACATGGCTCCGACCATCTACACAACCTAAACCTCCTGCAATGCTAAAAATCATCCTACCCACAATCATACTTCTTCCAACAGCCCTGCTGTCTCCACCAAAATTTCTATGGACTAACACCACCTTATACAGCCTCCTAATCGCTGCCCTAAGCCTACAGTGATTAATCCCAACCTACTACCCCTACAAATTTTTATCCAACTGAACAGGAATTGACCAAATCTCATCCCCCCTCCTAGTACTATCCTGCTGACTACTCCCACTCATAATCATAGCAAGCCAAAACCACCTGCAACAAGAACCCCTACAACGCAAACGAATCTTTATCTCAACCTTAGTCGCAGTCCAGCCATTCATCCTACTAGCCTTTTCCACCACAGAACTAGCACTATTTTACATCTCATTTGAAGCAACCCTCATTCCCACCCTAATCTTAATCACCCGATGGGGGAACCAACCAGAACGCCTAAGCGCTGGCATCTACCTGCTATTCTACACGCTAGTAAGCTCTCTACCCCTGCTAATCACAATCATACACCTATACGTGAAAATTGGCACCCTGCACCTGCCAACCCTACAACTAACCCACCCAACCCTATCCACCTCATGGACAGGAATACTATCAGGTCTAGCACTGCTCATAGCATTCATAGTAAAAGCCCCACTATACGGCCTACACCTCTGACTGCCAAAAGCCCACGTAGAAGCACCCATCGCAGGCTCAATACTCCTCGCCGCCCTACTACTAAAGCTAGGAGGATACGGAATTATACGAGTCACTCTATTTATGGGCCCACTGTCCAACCTCCTGCACTACCCCTTCCTAACCCTGGCCCTATGAGGCGCCCTAATGACTAGCTCAATCTGCCTACGACAGACAGACCTAAAATCACTAATCGCTTATTCATCCGTTAGCCACATAGGCCTAGTTATCGCCGCAGGAATAATCCAAACCCACTGATCATTCTCAGGGGCAATGATCCTAATAATTTCCCATGGACTAACTTCCTCCATACTATTCTGCCTAGCCAACACAAACTATGAACGTACGCACAGCCGAATTCTACTACTCACACGAGGCCTACAACCTCTCCTACCACTCATAGCTACCTGATGATTGCTGGCCAATCTAACAAACATAGCCTTACCCCCAACAACAAACCTCATAGCAGAGCTAACCATTATAATCACCTTATTCAACTGATCTGCCTTCACGATCATCCTAACAGGAATCGCAACCCTACTAACCGCCTCCTACACCTTATTCATACTACTAATGACCCAACGAGGCTCAATCCCCTCCCACATCACATCTATGCAAAACTCAACCACGCGAGAACACCTGCTCATAACACTCCACATTATCCCAATATTCCTCCTAATCCTCAAACCCGAACTGATCTCCGGAATCCCCTCATGCAAGTATAGTTTAAACCAAACATTAGACTGTGATTCTAAGAATAGAAGTTCAAACCTTCTTACCTGCCGAGGGGAGGGTTTAACCAACAAGAGCTGCTAACTCTTACATCTGAGCCTAAAACCTCAGCCCCCTTACTTTTAAAGGATAACAGCAATCCACTGGTCTTAGGAACCACCCATCTTGGTGCAAATCCAAGTAAAAGTAGTGAACCCCACACTACTAATCAACTCCCTCACACTACTCACGCTGACAATCCTCCTAACCCCAATCATCCTGCCATTTCTATTTAAAAACTTTAAAAACACCCCACAAGCCACCACCCGCGCTGTTAAAACCGCATTCCTAATTAGCCTAGCCCCTACAACCGCATTCATCTACTCGGGAGTAGAATCTGTCACCTGCCACTGGGAGTGAAAATTCATTATAAACTTTAAAATCCCCCTGAGCCTAAAAATAGACCAATACTCAATAACATTTCTTCCAATCGCCCTATTTGTAACATGATCAATCCTACAATTCGCCATATGATACATGGCCTCAGAGCCATACGTAACAAAATTTTTCACCTACCTACTGACATTCCTAGTCGCCATACTCCTCCTAACAACCGCAAACAACATATTCCTCCTATTCGTAGGCTGGGAAGGAGTACGAATCATGTCCTTCCTTCTCATCGGCTGATGACAAGGCCAAGCAGATGCCAACACCGCCGCCCTACAAGCCGTAATCTACAACCGAATCGGAGACATCGGACTGACCCTGAGCATAGCATGACTAGCTTCAACATTCAACACCTGAGAGATCCAACAAGCCGTACACCCCCACCAAACCCCAATCCTCCCCCTCATAGGATTAATCCTCGCAGCCGCAGGAAAATCCGCCCAATTTGGACTCCACCCATGACTGCCCGCAGCAATAGAAGGCCCCACCCCAGTATCAGCCCTACTGCACTCCAGTACCATAGTAGTAGCCGGAATCTTCCTGCTCATCCGCATGCACCCCCTGCTAGCCACCAACCAGACAGCCCTAACTGCCTGCCTATGCCTAGGTGCTCTATCAACCCTATTCGCTGCCACATGCGCCCTAACCCAAAATGACATCAAAAAAATCATTGCTTTCTCAACATCCAGCCAACTAGGACTAATAATAGTCACTATCGGACTAAACCTCCCACAACTAGCCTTCCTACACATCTCAACCCATGCCTTCTTTAAAGCCATACTATTCCTATGCTCAGGGTCTATCATCCACAACCTAAACGGAGAACAAGATATCCGAAAGATAGGAGGCCTACAGAAAATACTCCCAGTCACTACTTCCTGCCTAACCATCGGAAACCTGGCGCTGATAGGAACCCCATTCCTAGCCGGATTCTACTCAAAAGACCTCATCATCGAAAGCTTAAACACATCATACCTAAATACTTGAGCCCTACTCCTAACCCTTATAGCCACAGCATTCACCGCAACCTACAGCATCCGCATAACCATCCTAGTCCAAGCTGGACAAACCCGAATCCCCCCAGTAGTATCAATAAACGAAAACAACCCACTAATCACCGCCCCCCTAACCCGACTCGCCCTAGGCAGCATTACAGCAGGAATAATCATTACCTCTTTCATCACACCAACCAAAACCCCCCCAATAACCATACCCCTTATCACCAAAACCGCTGCCATCCTCATAACAATCCTAGGAATCATCCTAGGCCCCTCATGTACAGGGCCACACCCCTCTAACGGCGCAAGCTTACATAGAAACATTATTAACAGACCTAGACAGATACAAAAACCCCTACAAGACCACGTATTAACTAACCCTGTTAACCCGACTCAGGAGCGCCTATAAGAGCGATTAAAATCTGTGAAAGGAACTCGGCAAATTAATAAGGCCCGACTGTTTACCAAAAACATAGCCTTCAGCAAATTAAACAAGTATTGAAGGTGATGCCTGCCCGGTGACTTAGGTTTAACGGCCGCGGTATCCTAACCGTGCAAAGATAGCGCAATCAATTGTCCCATAAATCGAGACTTGTATGAATGGCTAAACGAGGTCTTAACTGTCTCTCACAGATAATCAGTGAAATTGATCTCCCCGTGCAAAAGCGGGGATGTGAACATAAGACGAGAAGACCCTGTGGAACTTAAAAATCAACGACCACCGCGAATCCTCAATCAACCCCACTGGGGCCACTACCATCGCAGAGCCTGGTCGATATTTTTCGGTTGGGGCGACCTTGGAGGAGAACAAATCCTCCAAAAACAAGACCATACCTCTTTACCTAGAGCTACCCCTCAAAGTGCTAACAGTGACCAGACCCAATATAATTGATTAATGGACCAAGCTACCCCAGGGATAACAGCGCAATCCCCCTCAAGAGCCCATATCGACAGGGGGGTTTACGACCTCGATGTTGGATCAGGACATCCTAATGGTGCAGCCGCTATTAAGGGTTCGTTTGTTCAACGATTAACAGTCCTACGTGATCTGAGTTCAGACCGGAGCAATCCAGGTCGGTTTCTATCTATGACACACTCTCCCCAGTACGAAAGGACCGGGAAAGTGGGGCCAATACCACAAGCACGCCCCCCCCCTCTAAGCAGTGAAACCAACTAAACCGTGAAGAGGGCCTTCCCCCACCACTTTCAATCCTAGAAAAGGACCAGCTAGAGTGGCAGAGCCCGGCAAGTGCAGAAGGCTTAAGCCCTTTCCCCAGAGGTTCAAATCCTCTCCCTAGCTTCACCCATGATTCAAATAACAACACTAAGCTGCCTCATTATATCCCTCCTATACATCATCCCAATCCTGATTGCCGTAGCCTTCCTAACCCTAGTAGAACGGAAAATCCTAAGCTACATACAATCCCGCAAAGGCCCTAACGTTGTCGGGCCTTTTGGCCTACTTCAACCATTTGCGGACGGACTGAAACTATTTACCAAAGAGCCCATCCGACCCTCTACCTCTTCCCCACTTCTATTCATTCTGATACCAATACTAGCCCTTGTCCTAGCCCTCACCACTTGAGCACCACTACCACTCCCATTTCCCCTAGCAGATCTAAACCTCGGAGTTCTCTTCCTAATAGCCATGTCAAGCCTAGCCGTCTACTCAGTCCTATGATCAGGCTGAGCCTCGAACTCAAAATACGCACTAATCGGAGCCCTACGGGCAGTAGCACAGACCATTTCATACGAAGTGACACTGGCCATAATCCTGCTATCAATAATCATACTAAGCGGAAGCTACACACTCAGCTCCTTTGCCGTCGCACAGGAGCCTCTATACTTCATTTTCTCCTCATGACCCCTAGCAATAATATGATACGTATCCACCCTAGCAGAGACAAACCGAGCTCCTTTTGACCTCACAGAGGGTGAATCTGAGCTAGTCTCAGGGTTTAACGTTGAATACGCCGCAGGACCCTTCGCCTTATTCTTCCTAGCTGAATATGCGAACATTATGCTAATAAATACACTTACAGCCATCATATTCCTAAACCCAAGCGCCCTAGGGCCACCCACAGAACTATTCCCCGTCATTCTAGCCACAAAAGTCCTCCTACTATCTTCTGGTTTCTTATGGGTCCGAGCTTCATACCCACGATTCCGATATGACCAACTAATGCACCTACTATGAAAAAACTTCCTACCCCTCACACTAGCTCTGTGCCTCTGACACATCAGCATACCTATCTGCTATGCAGGCCTACCTCCTTACATAAGGAAATGTGCCTGAACTACAAAGGGTCACTATGATAAAGTGAACATAGAGGTATAACAGCCCTCTCATTTCCTGTTGACCTTAGAAAAGTAGGAATTGAACCCACACAAGAGAAATCAAAATTCTCCATACTTCCCTTATATTATTTTCTAGTAGAGTCAGCTAATCAAGCTATCGGGCCCATACCCCGAAAATGATGGTTTAACCCCCTCCTCTACTAATGAACCCTTACGCGACCCCAATCATAACCTTCAGCCTCATCTTGGGCACCACAATCACAATTTCCAGCAACCACTGAGTTCTGGCCTGGACAGGACTGGAGATCAACACACTAGCCATCATTCCCCTAATTGCCAAATCCCACCACCCACGAGCAGTAGAAGCCGCAACGAAATACTTCCTAACCCAAGCAGCTGCTTCCGCCCTGGTCCTATTCTCTAGCATAACCAATGCCTGAGTCACTGGCCAATGAGACATCACACAAATAAACCACCCAACCTCCTGTCTACTACTGACAGCAGCAATCGCTATTAAACTGGGCCTAGTGCCATTTCACTTCTGATTCCCAGAAGTACTACAAGGATCGCCACTAATAACAGCCCTGCTACTCTCGACCCTCATAAAATTCCCCCCACTAACCCTGCTCCTACTAACATCCAAATCCCTCGACCCAGCTCTACTCACCGCCATGGCCCTAGCCTCAACAGCACTAGGAGGCTGAATAGGACTGAACCAAACACAAACACGCAAAATCCTAGCCTTCTCGTCCATCTCCCACTTAGGCTGAATCGCCATCATCCTAGTTTACAGCCCCAAATTGGCCTTACTTACCTTCTACCTATACACAATCATAACATCAGCCGTATTCCTAGCCCTTAACAAAATCAAAGCCCTTAACCTATCCATGATCACAACCTCATGAACAAAAACCCCAGTGCTAAACGCCACCCTAATACTAGTACTTTTATCCCTAGCAGGCCTCCCCCCATTAACAGGCTTTATACCAAAGTGACTTATCATCCAAGAACTAACTAAACAGGAAATAACACCAGCAGCCATGGCAATTGCCATGCTATCACTGCTCAGCCTCTTCTTCTACCTACGCCTCGCATACCACTCAACAATTACCCTTCCCCCCAACTCCTCTAACCACATAAAACAATGATACACTAGCAAAGCCCCAAGCACACCTACTGCGGTCCTTGCCTCACTATCAATCCTCTTACTTCCCCTGTCCCCAATAATACATGCCATTGTCTAGAAACTTAGGATAACACCCCAAACCGAAGGCCTTCAAAGCCTTAAATAAGAGTTAAACCCTCTTAGTTTCTGCACATTAAGACTTACAGAATATTAACCTGTATCTTCTGAATGCAAGTCAGACGCTTTAATTAAGCTAAAGCCTCCCTAGACAGATGGGCTTCGATCCCACAAAACTCTAGTTAACAGCTAAATGCCTAAACCAATTGGCTTCTGCCTACAAAGACCCTGACGCACCCTAGTGCGCATCGATGAGCTTGCAACTCAACATGAATTTCACTACAGAGCCGATAAGAAGAGGAATTAAACCTCTGTAAAAAGGACTACAGCCTAACGCTTCAACACTCAGCCATCTTACCCGTCACCTTCATCAACCGATGACTATTTTCCACTAACCATAAGGATATTGGCACCCTGTACCTCATCTTCGGGGCATGAGCAGGAATAGTCGGCACCGCACTCAGCCTATTAATCCGCGCAGAACTAGGACAACCAGGAACTCTCCTAGGCGACGACCAAATTTACAATGTAATCATTACCGCTCACGCCTTTGTAATAAGCTTCTTTATAGTCATACCCATCATGATCGGAGGATTCGGCAACTGATTAGTCCCCCTCATAATCGGTGCCCCCGACATAGCATTCCCGCAAATAAACAACATAAGCTTTTGACTCCTCCCCCCATCATTCCTCCTCCTACTAGCCTCATCCACTGTAGAAGCTGGCGCCGGCACAGGCTGAACTGTCTACCCTCCCCTAGCAGGTGACCTTGCCCACGCCGGAGCTTCAGTAGACCTGGCTATCTTCTCACTCCACTTAGCCGGTATCTCCTCCATCCTTGGGGCCATCAACTTTATCACCACAGCCATCAACATAAAACCCCCCGCACTCTCACAATACCAAACCCCACTATTTGTCTGATCCGTACTAATTACCGCCATCCTACTCCTTCTATCACTCCCCGTACTCGCCGCCGGTATTACAATATTACTAACTGATCGAAACCTAAACACCACATTCTTCGACCCCGCTGGAGGAGGAGACCCAATCCTGTACCAACACCTATTCTGATTCTTCGGACACCCAGAAGTCTATATTCTGATCCTACCGGGGTTCGGAATCATCTCACACGTAGTCACGTACTACTCAGGCAAAAAGGAGCCCTTCGGCTACATGGGAATAGTCTGAGCCATACTATCCATCGGCTTCCTAGGATTCATCGTCTGAGCTCACCACATGTTTACAGTAGGAATAGACGTTGATACCCGAGCCTACTTTACATCAGCCACTATAATCATTGCCATCCCTACCGGAATCAAAGTATTTAGCTGACTAGCCACCCTGCACGGAGGAACAATCAAATGAGACCCCCCCCAATACTATGAGCTCTAGGATTTATCTTCCTATTTACCATCGGAGGATTAACAGGAATCGTTCTTGCAAACTCTTCCCTAGACATCGCCCTGCACGACACGTACTACGTAGTTGCCCACTTCCACTACGTCCTATCCATAGGCGCCGTCTTTGCCATTCTAGCAGGATTTACTCACTGATTCCCACTACTCACTGGGTTTACCCTACACCAAACATGAGCAAAAGCCCACTTCGGGGTAATATTTACAGGAGTAAACCTAACGTTCTTCCCCCAGC
Organism: Anser brachyrhynchus; assembly: GCF_964034855.1. NCBI lineage: Eukaryota > Metazoa > Chordata > Aves > Anseriformes > Anatidae > Anser > Anser brachyrhynchus. The sequence goes on from NW_027663930.1 coordinate 57,210, forward strand.
ACTTCCTAGGCCTAGCAGGAATACCCCGACGATACTCGGACATTGGTCTTGTAAACCAAAGATTGAAGACTTACCACTTCTTAGAGTACCCCAAACTCAGAAAAAAAGGACTCAAACCTTTATCTCCAGCTCCCAAAGCTGGCATTTTCAATAAACTATTCTCTGACCCTAACCCCTAAACCGCCCGAATAGCACCCCGCGACAACCCCCGCACAAGCTCCAATACAACAAACAAAGTCAACAACAGCCCCCAACCCGCCACTAAAAACATCCCTGCCCCATGTGAATAAAACATGGAAACTCCACTAAAATCCGACCGAACAACAAACACCCCAACATTATTCACAGTAGAAACCCCGAACTTCCAAGCCCCCATAAACCCCCCAAACACCAACCCCCCAAAAACAATTGCCACAAACGCTACTGCACATCCAATCACCCGTCAATCCCCCCAAGCCCCAGGGAAAGGCTCCGCTGCTAAAGCTACTGAATAAACAAACACCACCAGCATACCCCCCAAATACACCATAAACAGCACTAAAGCCACGAACGAAACCCCAAGGCCCAGCAACCACCCGCACCCCGCCACAGACGCTAACACCAAACCAACAACCCCATAATACGGCGAAGGATTCGACGCCACACCCAAAACACCCACCGCAAAGCAAATCCCTAAAAAAAACATAAAATAAGTCATTATTCCTGCCCGGACACTACCCAAGGCCTGCGGCTCGAAAAGCCGCCATTGTTCTCAACTACAGGAACTAACCGCAAGCCCCCAATAATTCTACCCCATCTATGCCATTATGCTTAACCCCCCCCCCCTCCCCCCCCGAGGCGGGGGTATTTGGTTATGCATATTCGTGCATAAATTTATATACCCCATATACATACATACTATAGTACCAGTAATATACATTATATACGGACTATCTTATAAGCAGGTGCTAAACCCATACATGTACACGGCCATTAAACCCTTAAACACACTCCTACCAAACCACCCGGCATGAATGTTCTAGGACCATACCCCACAACACCCAATACAACTCCACTCAAGCGCATAACAAGACCCCATTTTAATGAATGCTCACAGGACATGCTCCAACAACAACTCTCCACCACATATCTCATGCAGTTCGTATCAGACGGATTTATTAATCGTACTCCTCACGTGAAATCAGCAACCCGTTGCACATAATGTCCGGTATGACTAGCTTCAGGCCCATACTTTCCCCCTAAACCCCTCGCCCTCCTCACATTTTTGCGCCTCTGGTTCCTCGGTCAGGGCCATCCATTGGGTTCACTCACCCCTCCTTGCCCTTCAAAGTGGCATCTGTGAGTACTTTCACCTTCTCAATGCGTAATCGCGGCATGTTCCAGCTTTTTGGCGCCTCTGGTTCCTCTTATTTTTTCCGGGGTTACCTCACAGGTGGCTATTCCCAGTGATCTCGGGGGTCCCACAATCTAAGCCTGGACACACCTGCCTCACGGCCTATCCTATATTTCAAGGGTCCCTCGATGAGACGGTTGGCGTATATGGGGAATCATCCTGACACTGATGCACTTTGACCACATTCAGTTAATGTTACCTCCACCCTCCGGGTTAAATGGGGCTATTGGATGAATGCTCGTTGGACATAGCACAAAACAACAAATCATTAAGCGCAACCCCTGCGCTTCACAAACTAAACCAGTAAACTTTCGCTAACCACCATGTAGCATAAACCTTCATCGCCCAATCCCAGCAAACTACCTCTAAAACTCCATTAATCATCCCTTCCATGACATCATCGGAACGATGTACATATACACACAAACACATACAAAATAACTTAAACTTATTAGAGAAACTCCAGTACTAAAAATAGTAAACACAAGCAATAATTTCATATACTTCACTCTCACTCACCACTCAACTATCAGCTAACCACACCCCCGTCCACATAGCTTAACACAAAGCATGGCACTGAAGTTGCCAAGATGGCATAAAACATGCCTGCGGACAAAAGACTTAGTCCTAACCTTACGGTTGGTTTTTGCTAAATATATACATGCAAGTATCCGCGCCCCAGTGTAAACGCCCTCGACCACCTACCCCCATACAGGCCTTGAGGAGCGGGTATCAGGCACACCCAAGTAGTAGCCCAAGACGCCTCGCTAAGCCACGCCCCCACGGGTATTCAGCAGTAATTAACATTAAGCAATGAGTGCAAACTTGACTTAGTTATAGCAACAGCCTAACTTCAAGGGTTGGTAAATCTTGTGCCAGCCACCGCGGTCATACAAGAAACCCAAATCAACCGTCCTATTGACACGGCGTAAAGAGTGGTAAAATGCCTATCCTAGCTAACTAAGATCAAAATGCAACTGAGCTGTCATAAGCCCAAGATGCACCTAAACACACCATTAAGATGATCTTAGGAACTAACGACTGATTTAAACCCACGAAAGCCAGGGCCCAAACTGGGATTAGATACCCCACTATGCCTGGCCCTAAATCTTGATACTTACTTTACCGAAGTATCCGCCAGAGAACTACGAGCACAAACGCTTAAAACTCTAAGGACTTGGCGGTGCCCCAAACCCACCTAGAGGAGCCTGTTCTACAATCGATAATCCCCGATTAACCCAACCACCCCTTGCCAACACAGCCTACATACCGCCGTCGCCAGCCCACCTCGAATGAGAGCACAACAGTGGACACAATAGCACCCCGCTAATAAGACAGGTCAAGGTATAGCCTATGGAGTGGAAGAAATGGGCTACATTCCCTATTCATAGGGCACACGGAAAGAAGCGTGAAACCACTTCTGGAAGGCGGATTTAGCAGTAAAGTGGGACAATAGAGCCTACTTTAAGCCGGCCCTGGGGCACGTACATGGTTAAACATGCCTGTTAGTAGTGTGGCGAGCCATAGTGGGAAGGCTAGGGCTATGTTCATAGATAGTTGGGTGGTTGGGGTGAATGTATACGGAAGGAGGCCTAGAAGGTTGATTGTAAGAAGTATGATTATTAGGGATGTAAATATTATGGCTCATTTGTGGCCATTTTTGTTGAGTGGGACTATTAGTTGTTTTGTGATTAGGTGAAGGAGTCATGTTTGGATAGTAGAAAGGCGGTTGTTGATTCATCGGTTGTTTGGGGACGGGAATAGTAGGGCTGGGAAGAGTAGGGATAGTAGGATTAAGGGGATGCCGAATAGATTGGGGCTGGAAAATTGGTCAAAGAAGCTTAGGTTCATGGTCAGGATCATGGTGTGGGTTTGGTAGTGAGGGAGGTCTTATTTGATGGGGGGTTGGTTGTGGTGAAGGCTAGTAGTTTTGGTTGGATGAGGAGTGCTAGGGTTAATCAGGTTATAATTATGATTGAAAATCATGGTGCGGGGTTAAGCTGTGGCATATCATTAAGGAGGGGGAAGTCCCTCTTTGGCTAGCTTAAAAGGCTAGTGCTGTTGCATAGCTTCTTAATGATTAGGATGATGATAGAAGGGACGATCAGGCCTCGAAATGTGGGAGTGGGGTTGATTCTACTACAATGGGTATGTAGCTGTGATTAGCCCCGCAAATTTCTGAGCATTGTCCGTAAAAAATCCCAGGCCGGGTGGTAATGAATGAAGTTTGGTTTAGTCGGCCTGGGATTGCGTCTGTTTTAACTCCGAGCGTTGGGACTGCTCAGGAGTGGAGTACGTCTCCTGCAGTAATGATCACGCGGATGGGGGATTCTATTGGGATAACTACGCGGTGGTCAACTTCTAGCAGTCGGAAGTGGCCGTTGGGTAAGTCTGGGGTGGGCACTATGTAGGAGTCGAATGATAGGTCTTTGAAGTCTGTGTATTCGTAGCTTCAGTATCATTGGTGGCCGATGGCTTTTAGGGTGAGGTCTGGTTCGTCGATTTCGTCCATTATGTAGAGGATTTGTAGGGATGGGAGGGCGAGGAGTACCAGGACGATAGCAGGTAGGATTGTCCAGATCAGCTCTACTTCTTGGGCGTCTACAGCATTGGACGAGAGTTTTTCTGTTAGTATGTGGGCTAAAAGGTAGAGAACTAGGCTGCAGATAGCTAGGGCAACGATTAGGGCGTGGTCGTGGAATTCAACGAGTTCTTCTATGATGGGTGATGAGGCGTCTTGGAATCCTAGTTGGGAGTGGTTGGCCACATGAGATGTACAGGATTTTTACCTGTGATTTAGTCTTGACAAGGCTATGTAATTGGTTTACTAACGTCTCATAAGAAAGAAGCATGAGCGGTTAACCTCCTGGGAGACCCAGAAAACTTCACCCCAGCAAACCCGCTAGTAACCCCACCACACATCAAGCCAGAATGATACTTCCTATTCGCCTACGCCATCCTACGTTCAATCCCAAATAAACTAGGAGGCGTATTAGCACTGGCCGCCTCCGTACTGATCCTATTCCTAATCCCATTCCTGCACAAATCAAAACAACGAGCAATAACATTCCGACCACTCTCCCAGCTCCTATTCTGAGTACTAGTCGCCGACCTCCTCGTCCTAACATGAGTAGGAAGCCAACCCGTCGAACACCCATTCATCATCATCGGCCAACTCGCTTCAATCGCCTACTTCACTATCCTCCTATTTCTCCTCCCCGCCGCAAGCGCCCTAGAAAACAAAATACTCAACTGCTAAATACTCTAATAGTTTATAAAAACATTGGTCTTGTAAACCAAAGATTGAAGACTTACCACTTCTTAGAGTACCCCAAACTCAGAAAAAAAGGACTCAAACCTTTATCTCCAGCTCCCAAAGCTGGCATTTTCAATAAACTATTCTCTGACCCTAACCCCTAAACCGCCCGAATAGCACCCCGCGACAACCCCCGCACAAGCTCCAATACAACAAACAAAGTCAACAACAGCCCCCAACCCGCCACTAAAAACATCCCTGCCCCATGTGAATAAAACATGGAAACTCCACTAAAATCCGACCGAACAACAAACACCCCAACATTATTCACAGTAGAAACCCCGAACTTCCAAGCCCCCATAAACCCCCCAAACACCAACCCCCCAAAAACAATTGCCACAAACGCTACTGCACATCCAATCACCCGTCAATCCCCCCAAGCCCCAGGGAAAGGCTCCGCTGCTAAAGCTACTGAATAAACAAACACCACCAGCATACCCCCCAAATACACCATAAACAGCACTAAAGCCACGAACGAAACCCCAAGGCCCAGCAACCACCCGCACCCCGCCACAGACGCTAACACCAAACCAACAACCCCATAATACGGCGAAGGATTCGACGCCACACCCAAAACACCCACCGCAAAGCAAATCCCTAAAAAAAACATAAAATAAGTCATTATTCCTGCCCGGACACTACCCGAGGCCTGCGGCTCGAAAAGCCGCCATTGTTCTCAACTACAGGAACTAACCGCAAGCCCCCAATAATTCTACCCCATCTATGCCATTATGCTTAACCCCCCCCCCCTCCCCCCCCGAGGCGGGGGTATTTGGTTATGCATATTCGTGCATAAATTTATATACCCCATATACATACATACTATAGTACCAGTAATATACATTATATACGGACTATCTTATAAGCAGGTGCTAAACCCATACATGTACACGGCCATTAAACCCTTAAACACACTCCTACCAAACCACCCGGCATGAATGTTCTAGGACCATACCCCACAACACCCAATACAACTCCACTCAAGCGCATAACAAGACCCCATTTTAATGAATGCTCACAGGACATGCTCCAACAACAACTCTCCACCACATATCTCATGCAGTTCGTATCAGACGGATTTATTAATCGTACTCCTCACGTGAAATCAGCAACCCGTTGCACATAATGTCCGGTATGACTAGCTTCAGGCCCATACGTTCCCCCTAAACCCCTCGCCCTCCTCACATTTTTGCGCCTCTGGTTCCTCGGTCAGGGCCATCCATTGGGTTCACTCACCCCTCCTTGCCCTTCAAAGTGGCATCTGTGAGTACTTTCACCTTCTCAATGCGTAATCGCGGCATGTTCCAGCTTTTTGGCGCCTCTGGTTCCTCTTATTTTTTCCGGGGTTACCTCACAGGTGGCTATTCCCAGTGATCTCGGGGGTCCCACAATCTAAGCCTGGACACACCTGCCTCACGGCCTATCCTATATTTCAAGGGTCCCTCGATGAGACGGTTGGCGTATATGGGGAATCATCCTGACACTGATGCACTTTGACCACATTCAGTTAATGTTACCTCCACCCTCCGGGTTAAATGGGGCTATTGGATGAATGCTCGTTGGACATAGCACAAAACAACAAATCATTAAGCGCAACCCCTGCGCTTCACAAACTAAACCAGTAAACTTTCGCTAACCACCATGTAGCATAAACCTTCATCGCCCAATCCCAGCAAACTACCTCTAAAACTCCATTAATCATCTCTTCCATGACATCATCGGAACGATGTACATATACACACAAACACATACAAAATAACTTAAACTTATTAGAGAAACTCCAGTACTAAAAATAGTAAACACAAGCAATAATTTCATATACTTCACTCTCACTCACCACTCAACTATCAGCTAACCACACCCCCGTCCACATAGCTTAACACAAAGCATGGCACTGAAGTTGCCAAGATGGCATAAAACATGCCTGCGGACAAAAGACTTAGTCCTAACCTTACGGTTGGTTTTTGCTAAATATATACATGCAAGTATCCGCGCCCCAGTGTAAACGCCCTCGACCACCTACCCCCATACAGGCCTTGAGGAGCGGGTATCAGGCACACCCAAGTAGTAGCCCAAGACGCCTCGCTAAGCCACGCCCCCACGGGTATTCAGCAGTAATTAACATTAAGCAATGAGTGCAAACTTGACTTAGTTATAGCAACAGCCTAACTTCAAGGGTTGGTAAATCTTGTGCCAGCCACCGCGGTCATACAAGAAACCCAAATCAACCGTCCTATTGACACGGCGTAAAGAGTGGTAAAATGCCTATCCTAGCTAACTAAGATCAAAATGCAACTGAGCTGTCATAAGCCCAAGATGCACCTAAACACACCATTAAGATGATCTTAGGAACTAACGACTGATTTAAACCCACGAAAGCCAGGGCCCAAACTGGGATTAGATACCCCACTATGCCTGGCCCTAAATCTTGATACTTACTTTACCGAAGTATCCGCCAGAGAACTACGAGCACAAACGCTTAAAACTCTAAGGACTTGGCGGTGCCCCAAACCCACCTAGAGGAGCCTGTTCTACAATCGATAATCCCCGATTAACCCAACCACCCCTTGCCAACACAGCCTACATACCGCCGTCGCCAGCCCACCTCGAATGAGAGCACAACAGTGGACACAATAGCACCCCGCTAATAAGACAGGTCAAGGTATAGCCTATGGAGTGGAAGAAATGGGCTACATTCCCTATTCATAGGGCACACGGAAAGAAGCGTGAAACCACTTCTGGAAGGCGGATTTAGCAGTAAAGTGGGACAATAGAGCCTACTTTAAGCCGGCCCTGGGGCACGTACATACCGCCCGTCACCCTCCTCAAAAGCCACATCCCACATAACTAATACCATAAATACGCTGAAGATGAGGTAAGTCGTAACAAGGTAAGTGTACCGGAAGGTGTACTTAGAATATCAAGACGTAGCTATAACACCAAAGCACTCAGCTTACACCTGAAAGATATCTACTAGACCGGATCGTCTTGAAGCCCCCCCTCTAGCTCAACCACACAAATAGTACACCAAAACTAAAGAATTTACTAAACTAATTAAACTAAAGCATTTTACAGTCTTAGTATAGGCGATAGAAAAGACACTTAGACGCGATAGAGACCCCAGTACCGTAAGGGAAAGATGAAATAGCAGTGAAACAATCAAAGCGACAGACAGCAAAGATCAACCCTTGTACCTTTTGCATCATGGTTTAGCGAGAACAACCAAGCAAAGTGAACTAAAGTTTGCCCCCCCGAAACCCAAGCGAGCTACTTTCAAGCAGTTAAAGAGAGCGAACCCGTCTCTGTTGCAAAAGAGTGGGATGACTTGTCAGTAGAGGTGAAAAGCCAACCGAGCTGGGTGATAGCTGGTTACCTGTGAAACGAATCTAAGTTCCCCCTTAATCCTCCCTACCGGACATCCTGAACCCTAATGAGACGATTAAGAGCTATTTAATGGAGGGACAGCTCCATTAAAAAAGGACACAACCTCGACTAGCGGATAATTCTTACTACTGATCCTACCGTGGGCCCTAAAGCAGCCATCAAAAAAGAGTGCGTCAAAGCTCCACCACCTAAAAATACCAAAATAAGATGATTCCCTTATCACAAACAGGTCAACCTATGAATATAGGAGAATTAATGCTAAAATAAGTAACTCAGGGCCACACCCCTCTAACGGCGCAAGCTTACATAGAAACATTATTAACAGACCTAGACAGATACAAAAACCCCTACAAGACCACGTATTAACTAACCCTGTTAACCCGACTCAGGAGCGCCTATAAGAGCGATTAAAATCTGTGAAAGGAACTCGGCAAATTAATAAGGCCCGACTGTTTACCAAAAACATAGCCTTCAGCAAATTAAACAAGTATTGAAGGTGATGCCTGCCCGGTGACTTAGGTTTAACGGCCGCGGTATCCTAACCGTGCAAAGGTAGCGCAATCAATTGTCCCATAAATCGAGACTTGTATGAATGGCTAAACGAGGTCTTAACTGTCTCTCACAGATAATCAGTGAAATTGATCTCCCCGTGCAAAAGCGGGGATGTGAACATAAGACGAGAAGACCCTGTGGAACTTAAAAATCAACGACCACCGCGAATCCTCAATCAACCCCACTGGGGCCACTACCATCGCAGAGCCTGGTCGATATTTTTCGGTTGGGGCAACCTTGGAGGAGAACAAATCCTCCAAAAACAAGACCATACCTCTTTACCTAGAGCTACCCCTCAAAGTGCTAACAGTGACCAGACCCAATATAATTGATTAATGGACCAAGCTACCCCAGGGATAACAGCGCAATCCCCCTCAAGAGCCCATATCGACAGGGGGGTTTACGACCTCGATGTTGGATCAGGACATCCTAATGGTGCAGCCGCTATTAAGGGTTCGTTTGTTCAACGATTAACAGTCCTACGTGATCTGAGTTCAGACCGGAGCAATCCAGGTCGGTTTCTATCTATGACACACTCTCCCCAGTACGAAAGGACCGGGAAAGTGGGGCCAATACCACAAGCACGCCCCCCCCCTCTAAGCAGTGAAACCAACTAAACCGTGAAGAGGGCCTTCCCCCACCACTTTCAATCCTAGAAAAGGACCAGCTAGAGTGGCAGAGCCCGGCAAGTGCAGAAGGCTTAAGCCCTTTCCCCAGAGGTTCAAATCCTCTCCCTAGCTTCACCCATGATTCAAATAACAACACTAAGCTGCCTCATTATATCCCTCCTATACATCATCCCAATCCTGATTGCCGTAGCCTTCCTAACCCTAGTAGAACGGAAAATCCTAAGCTACATACAATCCCGCAAAGGCCCTAACGTTGTCGGGCCTTTTGGCCTACTTCAACCATTTGCGGACGGACTGAAACTATTTACCAAAGAGCCCATCCGACCCTCTACCTCTTCCCCACTTCTATTCATTCTGATACCAATACTAGCCCTTGTCCTAGCCCTCACCACTTGAGCACCACTACCACTCCCATTTCCCCTAGCAGATCTAAACCTCGGAGTTCTCTTCCTAATAGCCATGTCAAGCCTAGCCGTCTACTCAGTCCTATGATCAGGCTGAGCCTCGAACTCAAAATACGCACTAATCGGAGCCCTACGGGCAGTAGCACAGACCATTTCATACGAAGTGACACTGGCCATAATCCTGCTATCAATAATCATACTAAGCGGAAGCTACACACTCAGCTCCTTTGCCGTCGCACAGGAGCCTCTATACTTCATTTTCTCCTCATGACCCCTAGCAATAATATGATACGTATCCACCCTAGCAGAGACAAACCGAGCTCCTTTTGACCTCACAGAGGGTGAATCTGAGCTAGTCTCAGGGTTTAACGTTGAATACGCCGCAGGACCCTTCGCCTTATTCTTCCTAGCTGAATATGCGAACATTATGCTAATAAATACACTTACAGCCATCATATTCCTAAACCCAAGCGCCCTAGGGCCACCCACAGAACTATTCCCCGTCATCCTAGCCACAAAAGTCCTCCTACTATCTTCTGGTTTCTTATGGGTCCGAGCTTCATACCCACGATTCCGATATGACCAACTAATGCACCTACTATGAAAAAACTTCCTACCCCTCACACTAGCTCTGTGCCTCTGACACATCAGCATACCTATCTGCTATGCAGGCCTACCTCCTTACATAAGGAAATGTGCCTGAACTACAAAGGGTCACTATGATAAAGTGAACATAGAGGTATAACAGCCCTCTCATTTCCTGTTGACCTTAGAAAAGTAGGAATTGAACCCACACAAGAGAAATCAAAATTCTCCATACTTCCCTTATATTATTTTCTAGTAGAGTCAGCTAATCAAGCTATCGGGCCCATACCCCGAAAATGATGGTTTAACCCCCTCCTCTACTAATGAACCCTTACGCGACCCCAATCATAACCTTCAGCCTCATCTTGGGCACCACAATCACAATTTCCAGCAACCACTGAGTTCTGGCCTGGACAGGACTGGAGATCAACACACTAGCCATCATTCCCCTAATTGCCAAATCCCACCACCCACGAGCAGTAGAAGCCGCAACGAAATACTTCCTAACCCAAGCAGCTGCTTCCGCCCTGGTCCTATTCTCTAGCATAACCAATGCCTGAGTCACTGGCCAATGAGACATCACACAAATAAACCACCCAACCTCCTGTCTACTACTGACAGCAGCAATCGCTATTAAACTGGGCCTAGTGCCATTTCACTTCTGATTCCCAGAAGTACTACAAGGATCGCCACTAATAACAGCCCTGCTACTCTCGACCCTCATAAAATTCCCCCCACTAACCCTGCTCCTACTAACATCCAAATCCCTCGACCCAGCTCTACTCACCGCCATGGCCCTAGCCTCAACAGCACTAGGAGGCTGAATAGGACTGAACCAAACACAAACACGCAAAATCCTAGCCTTCTCGTCCATCTCCCACTTAGGCTGAATCGCCATCATCCTAGTTTACAGCCCCAAATTGGCCTTACTTACCTTCTACCTATACACAATCATAACATCAGCCGTATTCCTAGCCCTTAACAAAATCAAAGCCCTTAACCTATCCATGATCACAACCTCATGAACAAAAACCCCAGTGCTAAACGCCACCCTAATACTAGTACTTTTATCCCTAGCAGGCCTCCCCCCATTAACAGGCTTTATACCAAAGTGACTTATCATCCAAGAACTAACTAAACAGGAAATAACACCAGCAGCCATGGCAATTGCCATGCTATCACTGCTCAGCCTCTTCTTCTACCTACGCCTCGCATACCACTCAACAATTACCCTTCCCCCCAACTCCTCTAACCACATAAAACAATGATACACTAGCAAAGCCCCAAGCACACCTACTGCGGTCCTTGCCTCACTATCAATCCTCTTACTTCCCCTGTCCCCAATAATACATGCCATTGTCTAGAAACTTAGGATAACACCCCAAACCGAAGGCCTTCAAAGCCTTAAATAAGAGTTAAACCCTCTTAGTTTCTGCACATTAAGACTTACAGAATATTAACCTGTATCTTCTGAATGCAAGTCAGACGCTTTAATTAAGCTAAAGCCTCCCTAGACAGATGGGCTTCGATCCCACAAAACTCTAGTTAACAGCTAAATGCCTAAACCAATTGGCTTCTGCCTACAAAGACCCTGACGCACCCTAGTGCGCATCGATGAGCTTGCAACTCAACATGAATTTCACTACAGAGCCGATAAGAAGAGGAATTAAACCTCTGTAAAAAGGACTACAGCCTAACGCTTCAACACTCAGCCATCTTACCCGTCACCTTCATCAACCGATGACTATTTTCCACTAACCATAAGGATATTGGCACCCTGTACCTCATCTTCGGGGCATGAGCAGGAATAGTCGGCACCGCACTCAGCCTATTAATCCGCGCAGAACTAGGACAACCAGGAACTCTCCTAGGCGACGACCAAATTTACAATGTAATCGTTACCGCTCACGCCTTTGTAATAAGCTTCTTTATAGTCATACCCATCATGATCGGAGGATTCGGCAACTGATTAGTCCCCCTCATAATCGGTGCCCCCGACATAGCATTCCCGCAAATAAACAACATAAGCTTTTGACTCCTCCCCCCATCATTCCTCCTCCTACTAGCCTCATCCACTGTAGAAGCTGGCGCCGGCACAGGCTGAACTGTCTACCCTCCCCTAGCAGGTGACCTTGCCCACGCCGGAGCTTCAGTAGACCTGGCTATCTTCTCACTCCACTTAGCCGGTATCTCCTCCATCCTTGGGGCCATCAACTTTATCACCACAGCCATCAACATAAAACCCCCCGCACTCTCACAATACCAAACCCCACTATTTGTCTGATCCGTACTAATTACCGCCATCCTACTCCTTCTATCACTCCCCGTACTCGCCGCCGGTATTACAATATTACTAACTGATCGAAACCTAAACACCACATTCTTCGACCCCGCTGGAGGAGGAGACCCAATCCTGTACCAACACCTATTCTGATTCTTCGGACACCCAGAAGTCTATATTCTGATCCTACCGGGGTTCGGAATCATCTCACACGTAGTCACGTACTACTCAGGCAAAAAGGAGCCCTTCGGCTACATGGGAATAGTCTGAGCCATACTATCCATCGGCTTCCTAGGATTCATCGTCTGAGCTCACCACATGTTTACAGTAGGAATAGACGTTGATACCCGAGCCTACTTTACATCAGCCACTATAATCATTGCCATCCCTACCGGAATCAAAGTATTTAGCTGACTAGCCACCCTGCACGGAGGAACAATCAAATGAGACCCCCCCCAATACTATGAGCTCTAGGATTTATCTTCCTATTTACCATCGGAGGATTAACAGGAATCGTTCTTGCAAACTCTTCCCTAGACATCGCCCTGCACGACACGCACTACGTAGTTGCCCACTTCCACTACGTCCTATCCATAGGCGCCGTCTTTGCCATTCTAGCAGGATTTACTCACTGATTCCCACTACTCACTGGGTTTACCCTACACCAAACATGAGCAAAAGCCCACTTCGGGGTAATATTTACAGGAGTAAACCTAACGTTCTTCCCCCAGCACTTCCTAGGCCTAGCAGGAATACCCCGACGATACTCGGACTATCCCGACGCCTACACACTATGAAACACCATTTCCTCCTAGTCCTAGGACTTAGAGAAACTCCAGTACTAAAAATAGTAAACACAAGCAATAATTTCATATACTTCACTCTCACTCACCACTCAACTATCAGCTAACCACACCCCCGTCCACATAGCTTAACACAAAGCATGGCACTGAAGTTGCCAAGATGGCATAAAACATGCCTGCGGACAAAAGACTTAGTCCTAACCTTACGGTTGGTTTTTGCTAAATATATACATGCAAGTATCCGCGCCCCAGTGTAAACGCCCTCGACCACCTACCCCCATACAGGCCTTGAGGAGCGGGTATCAGGCACACCCAAGTAGTAGCCCAAGACGCCTCGCTAAGCCACGCCCCCACGGGTATTCAGCAGTAATTAACATTAAGCAATGAGTGCAAACTTGACTTAGTTATAGCAACAGCCTAACTTCAAGGGTTGGTAAATCTTGTGCCAGCCACCGCGGTCATACAAGAAACCCAAATCAACCGTCCTATTGACACGGCGTAAAGAGTGGTAAAATGCCTATCCTAGCTAACTAAGATCAAAATGCAACTGAGCTGTCATAAGCCCAAGATGCACCTAAACACACCATTAAGATGATCTTAGGAACTAACGACTGATTTAAACCCACGAAAGCCAGGGCCCAAACTGGGATTAGATACCCCACTATGCCTGGCCCTAAATCTTGATACTTACTTTACCGAAGTATCCGCCAGAGAACTACGAGCACAAACGCTTAAAACTCTAAGGACTTGGCGGTGCCCCAAACCCACCTAGAGGAGCCTGTTCTACAATCGATAATCCCCGATTAACCCAACCACCCCTTGCCAACACAGCCTACATACCGCCGTCGCCAGCCCACCTCGAATGAGAGCACAACAGTGGACACAATAGCACCCCGCTAATAAGACAGGTCAAGGTATAGCCTATGGAGTGGAAGAAATGGGCTACATTCCCTATTCATAGGGCACACGGAAAGAAGCGTGAAACCACTTCTGGAAGGCGGATTTAGCAGTAAAGTGGGACAATAGAGCCTACTTTAAGCCGGCCCTGGGGCACGTACATGGTTAAACATGCCTGTTAGTAGTGTGGCGAGCCATAGTGGGAAGGCTAGGGCTATGTTCATAGATAGTTGGGTGGTTGGGGTGAATGTATACGGAAGGAGGCCTAGAAGGTTGATTGTAAGAAGTATGATTATTAGGGATGTAAATATTATGGCTCATTTGTGGCCATTTTTGTTGAGTGGGACTATTAGTTGTTTTGTGATTAGGTGAAGGAGTCATGTTTGGATAGTAGAAAGGCGGTTGTTGATTCATCGGTTGTTTGGGGACGGGAATAGTAGGGCTGGGAAGAGTAGGGATAGTAGGATTAAGGGGATGCCAAATAGATTGGGGCTGGAAAATTGGTCAAAGAAGCTTAGGTTCATGGTCAGGATCATGGTGTGGGTTTGGTAGTGAGGGAGGTCTTATTTGATGGGGGGTTGGTTGTGGTGAAGGCTAGTAGTTTTGGTTGGATGAGGAGTGCTAGGGTTAATCAGGTTATAATTATGATTGAAAATCATGGTGCGGGGTTAAGCTGTGGCATATCATTAAGGAGGGGGAAGTCCCTCTTTGGCTAGCTTAAAAGGCTAGTGCTGTTGCATAGCTTCTTAATGATTAGGATGATGATAGAAGGGACGATCAGGCCTCGAAATGTGGGAGTGGGGTTGATTCTACTACAATGGGTATGTAGCTGTGATTAGCCCCGCAAATTTCTGAGCATTGTCCGTAAAAAATCCCAGGCCGGGTGGTAATGAATGAAGTTTGGTTTAGTCGGCCTGGGATTGCGTCTGTTTTAACTCCGAGCGTTGGGACTGCTCAGGAGTGGAGTACGTCTCCTGCAGTAATGATCACGCGGATGGGGGATTCTATTGGGATAACTACGCGGTGGTCAACTTCTAGCAGTCGGAAGTGGCCGTTGGGTAAGTCTGGGGTGGGCACTATGTAGGAGTCGAATGATAGGTCTTTGAAGTCTGTGTATTCGTAGCTTCAGTATCATTGGTGGCCGATGGCTTTTAGGGTGAGGTCTGGTTCGTCGATTTCGTCCATTATGTAGAGGATTTGTAGGGATGGGAGGGCGAGGAGTACCAGGACGATAGCAGGTAGGATTGTCCAGATCAGCTCTACTTCTTGGGCGTCTACAGCATTGGACGAGAGTTTTTCTGTTAGTATGTGGGCTAAAAGGTAGAGAACTAGGCTGCAGATAGCTAGGGCAACGATTAGGGCGTGGTCGTGGAATTCAACGAGTTCTTCTATGATGGGTGATGAGACGTCTTGGAATCCTAGTTGGGAGTGGTTGGCCACATGAGATGTACAGGATTTTTACCTGTGATTTAGTCTTGACAAGGCTATGTAATTGGTTTACTAACGTCTCATAAGAAAGAAGCATGAGCGGTTAACCTCCTGGGAGACCCAGAAAACTTCACCCCAGCAAACCCGCTAGTAACCCCACCACACATCAAGCCAGAATGATACTTCCTATTCGCCTACGCCATCCTACGTTCAATCCCAAATAAACTAGGAGGCGTATTAGCACTGGCCGCCTCCGTACTGATCCTATTCCTAATCCCATTCCTGCACAAATCAAAACAACGAGCAATAACATTCCGACCACTCTCCCAGCTCCTATTCTGAGTACTAGTCGCCGACCTCCTCGTCCTAACATGAGTAGGAAGCCAACCCGTCGAACACCCATTCATCATCATCGGCCAACTCGCTTCAATCGCCTACTTCACTATCCTCCTATTTCTCCTCCCCGCCGCAAGCGCCCTAGAAAACAAAATACTCAACTGCTAAATACTCTAATAGTTTATAAAAACATTGGTCTTGTAAACCAAAGATTGAAGACTTACCACTTCTTAGAGTACCCCAAACTCAGAAAAAAAGGACTCAAACCTTTATCTCCAGCTCCCAAAGCTGGCATTTTCAATAAACTATTCTCTGACCCTAACCCCTAAACCGCCCGAATAGCACCCCGCGACAACCCCCGCACAAGCTCCAATACAACAAACAAAGTCAACAACAGCCCCCAACCCGCCACTAAAAACATCCCTGCCCCATGTGAATAAAACATGGAAACTCCACTAAAATCCGACCGAACAACAAACACCCCAACATTATTCACAGTAGAAACCCCGAACTTCCAAGCCCCCATAAACCCCCCAAACACCAACCCCCCAAAAACAATTGCCACAAACGCTACTGCACATCCAATCACCCGTCAATCCCCCCAAGCCCCAGGGAAAGGCTCCGCTGCTAAAGCTACTGAATAAACAAACACCACCAGCATACCCCCCAAATACACCATAAACAGCACTAAAGCCACGAACGAAACCCCAAGGCCCAGCAACCACCCGCACCCCGCCACAGACGCTAACACCAAACCAACAACCCCATAATACGGCGAAGGATTCGACGCCACACCCAAAACACCCACCGCAAAGCAAATCCCTAAAAAAAACATAAAATAAGTCATTATTCCTGCCCGGACACTACCCGAGGCCTGCGGCTCGAAAAGCCGCCATTGTTCTCAACTACAGGAACTAACCGCAAGCCCCCAATAATTCTACCCCATCTATGCCATTATGCTTAACCCCCCCCCCCTCCCCCCCCGAGGCGGGGGTATTTGGTTATGCATATTCGTGCATAAATTTATATACCCCATATACATACATACTATAGTACCAGTAATATACATTATATACGGACTATCTTATAAGCAGGTGCTAAACCCATACATGTACACGGCCATTAAACCCTTAAACACACTCCTACCAAACCACCCGGCATGAATGTTCTAGGACCATACCCCACAACACCCAATACAACTCCACTCAAGCGCATAACAAGACCCCATTTTAATGAATGCTCACAGGACATGCTCCAACAACAACTCTCCACCACATATCTCATGCAGTTCGTATCAGACGGATTTATTAATCGTACTCCTCACGTGAAATCAGCAACCCGTTGCACATAATGTCCGGTATGACTAGCTTCAGGCCCATACGTTCCCCCTAAACCCCTCGCCCTCCTCACATTTTTGCGCCTCTGGTTCCTCGGTCAGGGCCATCCATTGGGTTCACTCACCCCTCCTTGCCCTTCAAAGTGGCATCTGTGAGTACTTTCACCTTCTCAATGCGTAATCGCGGCATGTTCCAGCTTTTTGGCGCCTCTGGTTCCTCTTATTTTTTCCGGGGTTACCTCACAGGTGGCTATTCCCAGTGATCTCGGGGGTCCCACAATCTAAGCCTGGACACACCTGCCTCACGGCCTATCCTATATTTCAAGGGTCCCTCGATGAGACGGTTGGCGTATATGGGGAATCATCCTGACACTGATGCACTTTGACCACATTCAGTTAATGTTACCTCCACCCTCCGGGTTAAATGGGGCTATTGGATGAATGCTCGTTGGACATAGCACAAAACAACAAATCATTAAGCGCAACCCCTGCGCTTCACAAACTAAACCAGTAAACTTTCGCTAACCACCATGTAGCATAAACCTTCATCGCCCAATCCCAGCAAACTACCTCTAAAACTCCATTAATCATCTCTTCCATGACATCATCGGAACGATGTACATATACACACAAACACATACAAAATAACTTAAACTTATTAGAGAAACTCCAGTACTAAAAATAGTAAACACAAGCAATAATTTCATATACTTCACTCTCACTCACCACTCAACTATCAGCTAACCACACCCCCGTCCACATAGCTTAACACAAAGCATGGCACTGAAGTTGCCAAGATGGCATAAAACATGCCTGCGGACAAAAGACTTAGTCCTAACCTTACGGTTGGTTTTTGCTAAATATATACATGCAAGTATCCGCGCCCCAGTGTAAACGCCCTCGACCACCTACCCCCATACAGGCCTTGAGGAGCGGGTATCAGGCACACCCAAGTAGTAGCCCAAGACGCCTCGCTAAGCCACGCCCCCACGGGTATTCAGCAGTAATTAACATTAAGCAATGAGTGCAAACTTGACTTAGTTATAGCAACAGCCTAACTTCAAGGGTTGGTAAATCTTGTGCCAGCCACCGCGGTCATACAAGAAACCCAAATCAACCGTCCTATTGACACGGCGTAAAGAGTGGTAAAATGCCTATCCTAGCTAACTAAGATCAAAATGCAACTGAGCTGTCATAAGCCCAAGATGCACCTAAACACACCATTAAGATGATCTTAGGAACTAACGACTGATTTAAACCCACGAAAGCCAGGGCCCAAACTGGGATTAGATACCCCACTATGCCTGGCCCTAAATCTTGATACTTACTTTACCGAAGTATCCGCCAGAGAACTACGAGCACAAACGCTTAAAACTCTAAGGACTTGGCGGTGCCCCAAACCCACCTAGAGGAGCCTGTTCTACAATCGATAATCCCCGATTAACCCAACCACCCCTTGCCAACACAGCCTACATACCACCGTCGCCAGCCCACCTCGAATGAGAGCACAACAGTGGACACAATAGCACCCCGCTAATAAGACAGGTCAAGGTATAGCCTATGGAGTGGAAGAAATGGGCTACATTCCCTATTCATAGGGCACACGGAAAGAAGCGTGAAACCACTTCTGGAAGGCGGATTTAGCAGTAAAGTGGGACAATAGAGCCTACTTTAAGCCGGCCCTGGGGCACGTACATACCGCCCGTCACCCTCCTCAAAAGCCACATCCCACATAACTAATACCATAAATACGCTGAAGATGAGGTAAGTCGTAACAAGGTAAGTGTACCGGAAGGTGTACTTAGAATATCAAGACGTAGCTATAACACCAAAGCACTCAGCTTACACCTGAAAGATATCTACTAGACCGGATCGTCTTGAAGCCCCCCCTCTAGCTCAACCACACAAATAGTACACCAAAACTAAAGAATTTACTAAACTAATTAAACTAAAGCATTTTACAGTCTTAGTATAGGCGATAGAAAAGACACTTAGACGCGATAGAGACCCCAGTACCGTAAGGGAAAGATGAAATAGCAGTGAAACAATCAAAGCGACAGACAGCAAAGATCAACCCTTGTACCTTTTGCATCATGGTTTAGCGAGAACAACCAAGCAAAGTGAACTAAAGTTTGCCCCCCCGAAACCCAAGCGAGCTACTTTCAAGCAGTTAAAGAGAGCGAACCCGTCTCTGTTGCAAAAGAGTGGGATGACTTGTCAGTAGAGGTGAAAAGCCAACCGAGCTGGGTGATAGCTGGTTACCTGTGAAACGAATCTAAGCTCCCCCTTAATCCTCCCTACCGGACATCCTGAACCCTAATGAGATGATTAAGAGCTATTTAATGGAGGGACAGCTCCATTAAAAAAGGACACAACCTCGACTAGCGGATAATTCTTACTACTGATCCTACCGTGGGCCCTAAAGCAGCCATCAAAAAAGAGTGCGTCAAAGCTCCACCACCTAAAAATACCAAAATAAGATGATTCCCTTATCACAAACAGGTCAACCTATGAATATAGGAGAATTAATGCTAAAATAAGTAACTCAGGGCCACACCCCTCTAACGGCACAAGCTTACATAGAAACATTATTAACAGACCTAGACAGATACAAAAACCCCTACAAGACCACGTATTAACTAACCCTGTTAACCCGACTCAGGAGCGCCTATAAGAGCGATTAAAATCTGTGAAAGGAACTCGGCAAATTAATAAGGCCCGACTGTTTACCAAAAACATAGCCTTCAGCAAATTAAACAAGTATTGAAGGTGATGCCTGCCCGGTGACTTAGGTTTAACGGCCGCGGTATCCTAACCGTGCAAAGGTAGCGCAATCAATTGTCCCATAAATCGAGACTTGTATGAATGGCTAAACGAGGTCTTAACTGTCTCTCACAGATAATCAGTGAAATTGATCTCCCCGTGCAAAAGCGGGGATGTGAACATAAGACGAGAAGACCCTGTGGAACTTAAAAATCAACGACCACCGCGAATCCTCAATCAACCCCACTGGGGCCACTACCATCGCAGAGCCTGGTCGATATTTTTCGGTTGGGGCGACCTTGGAGGAGAACAAATCCTCCAAAAACAAGACCATACCTCTTTACCTAGAGCTACCCCTCAAAGTGCTAACAGTGACCAGACCCAATATAATTGATTAATGGACCAAGCTACCCCAGGGATAACAGCGCAATCCCCCTCAAGAGCCCATATCGACAGGGGGGTTTACGACCTCGATGTTGGATCAGGACATCCTAATGGTGCAGCCGCTATTAAGGGTTCGTTTGTTCAACGATTAACAGTCCTACGTGATCTGAGTTCAGACCGGAGCAATCCAGGTCGGTTTCTATCTATGACACACTCTCCCCAGTACGAAAGGACCGGGAAAGTGGGGCCAATACCACAAGCACGCCCCCCCCCTCTAAGCAGTGAAACCAACTAAACCGTGAAGAGGGCCTTCCCCCACCACTTTCAATCCTAGAAAAGGACCAGCTAGAGTGGCAGAGCCCGGCAAGTGCAGAAGGCTTAAGCCCTTTCCCCAGAGGTTCAAATCCTCTCCCTAGCTTCACCCATGATTCAAATAACAACACTAAGCTGCCTCATTATATCCCTCCTATACATCATCCCAATCCTGATTGCCGTAGCCTTCCTAACCCTAGTAGAACGGAAAATCCTAAGCTACATACAATCCCGCAAAGGCCCTAACGTTGTCGGGCCTTTTGGCCTACTTCAACCATTTGCGGACGGACTGAAACTATTTACCAAAGAGCCCATCCGACCCTCTACCTCTTCCCCACTTCTATTCATTCTGATACCAATACTAGCCCTTGTCCTAGCCCTCACCACTTGAGCACCACTACCACTCCCATTTCCCCTAGCAGATCTAAACCTCGGAGTTCTCTTCCTAATAGCCATGTCAAGCCTAGCCGTCTACTCAGTCCTATGATCAGGCTGAGCCTCGAACTCAAAATACGCACTAATCGGAGCCCTACGGGCAGTAGCACAGACCATTTCATACGAAGTGACACTGGCCATAATCCTGCTATCAATAATCATACTAAGCGGAAGCTACACACTCAGCTCCTTTGCCGTCGCACAGGAGCCTCTATACTTCATTTTCTCCTCATGACCCCTAGCAATAATATGATACGTATCCACCCTAGCAGAGACAAACCGAGCTCCTTTTGACCTCACAGAGGGTGAATCTGAGCTAGTCTCAGGGTTTAACGTTGAATACGCCGCAGGACCCTTCGCCTTATTCTTCCTAGCTGAATATGCGAACATTATGCTAATAAATACACTTACAGCCATCATATTCCTAAACCCAAGCGCCCTAGGGCCACCCACAGAACTATTCCCCGTCATCCTAGCCACAAAAGTCCTCCTACTATCTTCTGGTTTCTTATGGGTCCGAGCTTCATACCCACGATTCCGATATGACCAACTAATGCACCTACTATGAAAAAACTTCCTACCCCTCACACTAGCTCTGTGCCTCTGACACATCAGCATACCTATCTGCTATGCAGGCCTACCTCCTTACATAAGGAAATGTGCCTGAACTACAAAGGGTCACTATGATAAAGTGAACATAGAGGTATAACAGCCCTCTCATTTCCTGTTGACCTTAGAAAAGTAGGAATTGAACCCACACAAGAGAAATCAAAATTCTCCATACTTCCCTTATATTATTTTCTAGTAGAGTCAGCTAATCAAGCTATCGGGCCCATACCCCGAAAATGATGGTTTAACCCCCTCCTCTACTAATGAACCCTTACGCGACCCCAATCATAACCTTCAGCCTCATCTTGGGCACCACAATCACAATTTCCAGCAACCACTGAGTTCTGGCCTGGACAGGACTGGAGATCAACGCACTAGCCATCATTCCCCTAATTGCCAAATCCCACCACCCACGAGCAGTAGAAGCCGCAACGAAATACTTCCTAACCCAAGCAGCTGCTTCCGCCCTGGTCCTATTCTCTAGCATAACCAATGCCTGAGTCACCGGCCAATGAGACATCACACAAATAAACCACCCAACCTCCTGTCTACTACTGACAGCAGCAATCGCTATTAAACTGGGCCTAGTGCCATTTCACTTCTGATTCCCAGAAGTACTACAAGGATCGCCACTAATAACAGCCCTGCTACTCTCGACCCTCATAAAATTCCCCCCACTAACCCTGCTCCTACTAACATCCAAATCCCTCGACCCAGCTCTACTCACCGCCATGGCCCTAGCCTCAACAGCACTAGGAGGCTGAATAGGACTGAGCCAAACACAAACACGCAAAATCCTAGCCTTCTCGTCCATCTCCCACTTAGGCTGAATCGCCATCATCCTAGTTTACAGCCCCAAATTGGCCTTACTTACCTTCTACCTATACACAATCATAACATCAGCCGTATTCCTAGCCCTTAACAAAATCAAAGCCCTTAACCTATCCATGATCACAACCTCATGAACAAAAACCCCAGTGCTAAACGCCACCCTAATACTAGTACTTTTATCCCTAGCAGGCCTCCCCCCATTAACAGGCTTTATACCAAAGTGACTTATCATCCAAGAACTAACTAAACAGGAAATAACACCAGCAGCCATGGCAATTGCCATGCTATCACTGCTCAGCCTCTTCTTCTACCTACGCCTCGCATACCACTCAACAATTACCCTTCCCCCCAACTCCTCTAACCACATAAAACAATGATACACTAGCAAAGCCCCAAGCACACCTACTGCGGTCCTTGCCTCACTATCAATCCTCTTACTTCCCCTGTCCCCAATAATACATGCCATTGTCTAGAAACTTAGGATAACACCCCAAACCGAAGGCCTTCAAAGCCTTAAATAAGAGTTAAACCCTCTTAGTTTCTGCACATTAAGACTTACAGAATATTAACCTGTATCTTCTGAATGCAAGTCAGACGCTTTAATTAAGCTAAAGCCTCCCTAGACAGATGGGCTTTGATCCCACAAAACTCTAGTTAACAGCTAAATGCCTAAACCAATTGGCTTCTGCCTACAAAGACCCTGACGCACCCTAGTGCGCATCGATGAGCTTGCAACTCAACATGAATTTCACTACAGAGCCGATAAGAAGAGGAATTAAACCTCTGTAAAAAGGACTACAGCCTAACGCTTCAACACTCAGCCATCTTACCCGTCACCTTCATCAACCGATGACTATTTTCCACTAACCATAAGGATATTGGCACCCTGTACCTCATCTTCGGGGCATGAGCAGGAATAGTCGGCACCGCACTCAGCCTATTAATCCGCGCAGAACTAGGACAACCAGGAACTCTCCTAGGCGACGACCAAATTTACAATGTAATCGTTACCGCTCACGCCTTTGTAATAAGCTTCTTTATAGTCATACCCATCATGATCGGAGGATTCGGCAACTGATTAGTCCCCCTCATAATCGGTGCCCCCGACATAGCATTCCCGCAAATAAACAACATAAGCTTTTGACTCCTCCCCCCATCATTCCTCCTCCTACTAGCCTCATCCACTGTAGAAGCTGGCGCCGGCACAGGCTGAACTGTCTACCCTCCCCTAGCAGGTGACCTTGCCCACGCCGGAGCTTCAGTAGACCTGGCTATCTTCTCACTCCACTTAGCCGGTATCTCCTCCATCCTTGGGGCCATCAACTTTATCACCACAGCCATCAACATAAAACCCCCCGCACTCTCACAATACCAAACCCCACTATTTGTCTGATCCGTACTAATTACCGCCATCCTACTCCTTCTATCACTCCCCGTACTCGCCGCCGGTATTACAATATTACTAACTGATCGAAACCTAAACACCACATTCTTCGACCCCGCTGGAGGAGGAGACCCAATCCTGTACCAACACCTATTCTGATTCTTCGGACACCCAGAAGTCTATATTCTGATCCTACCGGGGTTCGGAATCATCTCACACGTAGTCACGTACTACTCAGGCAAAAAGGAGCCCTTCGGCTACATGGGAATAGTCTGAGCCATACTATCCATCGGCTTCCTAGGATTCATCGTCTGAGCTCACCACATGTTTACAGTAGGAATAGACGTTGATACCCGAGCCTACTTTACATCAGCCACTATAATCATTGCCATCCCTACCGGAATCAAAGTATTTAGCTGACTAGCCACCCTGCACGGAGGAACAATCAAATGAGACCCCCCCCCCAATACTATGAGCTCTAGGATTTATCTTCCTATTTACCATCGGAGGATTAACAGGAATCGTTCTTGCAAACTCTTCCCTAGACATCGCCCTGCACGACACGTACTACGTAGTTGCCCACTTCCACTACGTCCTATCCATAGGCGCCGTCTTTGCCATTCTAGCAGGATTTACTCACTGATTCCCACTACTCACTGGGTTTACCCTACACCAAACATGAGCAAAAGCCCACTTCGGGGTAATATTTACAGGAGTAAACCTAACGTTCTTCCCCCAGCACTTCCTAGGCCTAGCAGGAATACCCCGACGATACTCGGACTATCCCGACGCCTACACACTATGAAACACCATTTCCTCCTAGTCCTAGGACTTAGAGAAACTCCAGTACTAAAAATAGTAAACACAAGCAATAATTTCATATACTTCACTCTCACTCACCACTCAACTATCAGCTAACCACACCCCCGTCCACATAGCTTAACACAAAGCATGGCACTGAAGTTGCCAAGATGGCATAAAACATGCCTGCGGACAAAAGACTTAGTCCTAACCTTACGGTTGGTTTTTGCTAAATATATACATGCAAGTATCCGCGCCCCAGTGTAAACGCCCTCGACCACCTACCCCCATACAGGCCTTGAGGAGCGGGTATCAGGCACACCCAAGTAGTAGCCCAAGACGCCTCGCTAAGCCACGCCCCCACGGGTATTCAGCAGTAATTAACATTAAGCAATGAGTGCAAACTTGACTTAGTTATAGCAACAGCCTAACTTCAAGGGTTGGTAAATCTTGTGCCAGCCACCGCGGTCATACAAGAAACCCAAATCAACCGTCCTATTGACACGGCGTAAAGAGTGGTAAAATGCCTATCCTAGCTAACTAAGATCAAAATGCAACTGAGCTGTCATAAGCCCAAGATGCACCTAAACACACCATTAAGATGATCTTAGGAACTAACGACTGATTTAAACCCACGAAAGCCAGGGCCCAAACTGGGATTAGATACCCCACTATGCCTGGCCCTAAATCTTGATACTTACTTTACCGAAGTATCCGCCAGAGAACTACGAGCACAAACGCTTAAAACTCTAAGGACTTGGCGGTGCCCCAAACCCACCTAGAGGAGCCTGTTCTACAATCGATAATCCCCGATTAACCCAACCACCCCTTGCCAACACAGCCTACATACCGCCGTCGCCAGCCCACCTCGAATGAGAGCACAACAGTGGACACAATAGCACCCCGCTAATAAGACAGGTCAAGGTATAGCCTATGGAGTGGAAGAAATGGGCTACATTCCCTATTCATAGGGCACACGGAAAGAAGCGTGAAACCACTTCTGGAAGGCGGATTTAGCAGTAAAGTGGGACAATAGAGCCTACTTTAAGCCGGCCCTGGGGCACGTACATGGTTAAACATGCCTGTTAGTAGTGTGGCGAGCCATAGTGGGAAGGCTAGGGCTATGTTCATAGATAGTTGGGTGGTTGGGGTGAATGTATATGGAAGGAGGCCTAGAAGGTTGATTGTAAGAAGTATGATTATTAGGGATGTAAATATTATGGCTCATTTGTGGCCATTTTTGTTGAGTGGGACTATTAGTTGTTTTGTGATTAGGTGAAGGAGTCATGTTTGGATAGTAGAAAGGCGGTTGTTGATTCATCGGTTGTTTGGGGACAGGAATAGTAGGGCTGG
This sequence comes from Anser brachyrhynchus, assembly GCF_964034855.1. Lineage (NCBI taxonomy): Eukaryota > Metazoa > Chordata > Aves > Anseriformes > Anatidae > Anser > Anser brachyrhynchus. Next base: position 83,426 of record NW_027663930.1, read on the forward strand.
GAAGAGTAGGGATAGTAGGATTAAGGGGATGCCAAATAGATTGGGGCTGGAAAATTGGTCAAAGAAGCTTAGGTTCATGGTCAGGATCATGGTGTGGGTTTGGTAGTGAGGGAGGTCTTATTTGATGGGGGGTTGGTTGTGGTGAAGGCTAGTAGTTTTGGTTGGATGAGGAGTGCTAGGGTTAATCAGGTTATAATTATGATTGAAAATCATGGTGCGGGGTTAAGCTGTGGCATATCATTAAGGAGGGGGAAGTCCCTCTTTGGCTAGCTTAAAAGGCTAGTGCTGTTGCATAGCTTCTTAATGATTAGGATGATGATAGAAGGGACGATCAGGCCTCGAAATGTGGGAGTGGGGTTGATTCTACTACAATGGGTATGTAGCTGTGATTAGCCCCGCAAATTTCTGAGCATTGTCCGTAAAAAATCCCAGGCCGGGTGGTAATGAATGAAGTTTGGTTTAGTCGGCCTGGGATTGCGTCTGTTTTAACTCCGAGCGTTGGGACTGCTCAGGAGTGGAGTACGTCTCCTGCAGTAATGATCACGCGGATGGGGGATTCTATTGGGATAACTACGCGGTGGTCAACTTCTAGCAGTCGGAAGTGGCCGTTGGGTAAGTCTGGGGTGGGCACTATGTAGGAGTCGAATGATAGGTCTTTGAAGTCTGTGTATTCGTAGCTTCAGTATCATTGGTGGCCGATGGCTTTTAGGGTGAGGTCTGGTTCGTCGATTTCGTCCATTATGTAGAGGATTTGTAGGGATGGGAGGGCGAGGAGTACCAGGACGATAGCAGGTAGGATTGTCCAGATCAGCTCTACTTCTTGGGCGTCTACAGCATTGGACGAGAGTTTTTCTGTTAGTATGTGGGCTAAAAGGTAGAGAACTAGGCTGCAGATAGCTAGGGCAACGATTAGGGCGTGGTCGTGGAATTCAACGAGTTCTTCTATGATGGGTGATGAGGCGTCTTGGAATCCTAGTTGGGAGTGGTTGGCCACATGAGATGTACAGGATTTTTACCTGTGATTTAGTCTTGACAAGGCTATGTAATTGGTTTACTAACGTCTCATAAGAAAGAAGCATGAGCGGTTAACCTCCTGGGAGACCCAGAAAACTTCACCCCAGCAAACCCGCTAGTAACCCCACCACACATCAAGCCAGAATGATACTTCCTATTCGCCTACGCCATCCTACGTTCAATCCCAAATAAACTAGGAGGCGTATTAGCACTGGCCGCCTCCGTACTGATCCTATTCCTAATCCCATTCCTGCACAAATCAAAACAACGAGCAATAACATTCCGACCACTCTCCCAGCTCCTATTCTGAGTACTAGTCGCCGACCTCCTCGTCCTAACATGAGTAGGAAGCCAACCCGTCGAACACCCATTCATCATCATCGGCCAACTCGCTTCAATCGCCTACTTCACTATCCTCCTATTTCTCCTCCCCGCCGCAAGCGCCCTAGAAAACAAAATACTCAACTGCTAAATACTCTAATAGTTTATAAAAACATTGGTCTTGTAAACCAAAGATTGAAGACTTACCACTTCTTAGAGTACCCCAAACTCAGAAAAAAAGGACTCAAACCTTTATCTCCAGCTCCCAAAGCTGGCATTTTCAATAAACTATTCTCTGACCCTAACCCCTAAACCGCCCGAATAGCACCCCGCGACAACCCCCGCACAAGCTCCAATACAACAAACAAAGTCAACAACAGCCCCCAACCCGCCACTAAAAACATCCCTGCCCCATGTGAATAAAACATGGAAACTCCACTAAAATCCGACCGAACAACAAACACCCCAACATTATTCACAGTAGAAACCCCGAACTTCCAAGCCCCCATAAACCCCCCAAACACCAACCCCCCAAAAACAATTGCCACAAACGCTACTGCACATCCAATCACCCGTCAATCCCCCCAAGCCCCAGGGAAAGGCTCCGCTGCTAAAGCTACTGAATAAACAAACACCACCAGCATACCCCCCAAATACACCATAAACAGCACTAAAGCCACGAACGAAACCCCAAGGCCCAGCAACCACCCGCACCCCGCCACAGACGCTAACACCAAACCAACAACCCCATAATACGGCGAAGGATTCGACGCCACACCCAAAACACCCACCGCAAAGCAAATCCCTAAAAAAAACATAAAATAAGTCATTATTCCTGCCCGGACACTACCCGAGGCCTGCGGCTCGAAAAGCCGCCATTGTTCTCAACTACAGGAACTAACCGCAAGCCCCCAATAATTCTACCCCATCTATGCCATTATGCTTAACCCCCCCCCCCTCCCCCCCCGAGGCGGGGGTATTTGGTTATGCATATTCGTGCATAAATTTATATACCCCATATACATACATACTATAGTACCAGTAATATACATTATATACGGACTATCTTATAAGCAGGTGCTAAACCCATACATGTACACGGCCATTAAACCCTTAAACACACTCCTACCAAACCACCCGGCATGAATGTTCTAGGACCATACCCCACAACACCCAATACAACTCCACTCAAGCGCATAACAAGACCCCATTTTAATGAATGCTCACAGGACATGCTCCAACAACAACTCTCCACCACATATCTCATGCAGTTCGTATCAGACGGATTTATTAATCGTACTCCTCACGTGAAATCAGCAACCCGTTGCACATAATGTCCGGTATGACTAGCTTCAGGCCCATACGTTCCCCCTAAACCCCTCGCCCTCCTCACATTTTTGCGCCTCTGGTTCCTCGGTCAGGGCCATCCATTGGGTTCACTCACCCCTCCTTGCCCTTCAAAGTGGCATCTGTGAGTACTTTCACCTTCTCAATGCGTAATCGCGGCATGTTCCAGCTTTTTGGCGCCTCTGGTTCCTCTTATTTTTTCCGGGGTTACCTCACAGGTGGCTATTCCCAGTGATCTCGGGGGTCCCACAATCTAAGCCTGGACACACCTGCCTCACGGCCTATCCTATATTTCAAGGGTCCCTCGATGAGACGGTTGGCGTATATGGGGAATCATCCTGACACTGATGCACTTTGACCACATTCAGTTAATGTTACCTCCACCCTCCGGGTTAAATGGGGCTATTGGATGAATGCTCGTTGGACATAGCACAAAACAACAAATCATTAAGCGCAACCCCTGCGCTTCACAAACTAAACCAGTAAACTTTCGCTAACCACCATGTAGCATAAACCTTCATCGCCCAATCCCAGCAAACTACCTCTAAAACTCCATTAATCATCTCTTCCATGACATCATCGGAACGATGTACATATACACACAAACACATACAAAATAACTTAAACTTATTAGAGAAACTCCAGTACTAAAAATAGTAAACACAAGCAATAATTTCATATACTTCACTCTCACTCACCACTCAACTATCAGCTAACCACACCCCCGTCCACATAGCTTAACACAAAGCATGGCACTGAAGTTGCCAAGATGGCATAAAACATGCCTGCGGACAAAAGACTTAGTCCTAACCTTACGGTTGGTTTTTGCTAAATATATACATGCAAGTATCCGCGCCCCAGTGTAAACGCCCTCGACCACCTACCCCCATACAGGCCTTGAGGAGCGGGTATCAGGCACACCCAAGTAGTAGCCCAAGACGCCTCGCTAAGCCACGCCCCCACGGGTATTCAGCAGTAATTAACATTAAGCAATGAGTGCAAACTTGACTTAGTTATAGCAACAGCCTAACTTCAAGGGTTGGTAAATCTTGTGCCAGCCACCGCGGTCATACAAGAAACCCAAATCAACCGTCCTATTGACACGGCGTAAAGAGTGGTAAAATGCCTATCCTAGCTAACTAAGATCAAAATGCAACTGAGCTGTCATAAGCCCAAGATGCACCTAAACACACCATTAAGATGATCTTAGGAACTAACGACTGATTTAAACCCACGAAAGCCAGGGCCCAAACTGGGATTAGATACCCCACTATGCCTGGCCCTAAATCTTGATACTTACTTTACCGAAGTATCCGCCAGAGAACTACGAGCACAAACGCTTAAAACTCTAAGGACTTGGCGGTGCCCCAAACCCACCTAGAGGAGCCTGTTCTACAATCGATAATCCCCGATTAACCCAACCACCCCTTGCCAACACAGCCTACATACCGCCGTCGCCAGCCCACCTCGAATGAGAGCACAACAGTGGACACAATAGCACCCCGCTAATAAGACAGGTCAAGGTATAGCCTATGGAGTGGAAGAAATGGGCTACATTCCCTATTCATAGGGCACACGGAAAGAAGCGTGAAACCACTTCTGGAAGGCGGATTTAGCAGTAAAGTGGGACAATAGAGCCTACTTTAAGCCGGCCCTGGGGCACGTACATACCGCCCGTCACCCTCCTCAAAAGCCACATCCCACATAACTAATACCATAAATACGCTGAAGATGAGGTAAGTCGTAACAAGGTAAGTGTACCGGAAGGTGTACTTAGAATATCAAGACGTAGCTATAACACCAAAGCACTCAGCTTACACCTGAAAGATATCTACTAGACCGGATCGTCTTGAAGCCCCCCCTCTAGCTCAACCACACAAATAGTACACCAAAACTAAAGAATTTACTAAACTAATTAAACTAAAGCATTTTACAGTCTTAGTATAGGCGATAGAAAAGACACTTAGACGCGATAGAGACCCCAGTACCGTAAGGGAAAGATGAAATAGCAGTGAAACAATCAAAGCGACAGACAGCAAAGATCAACCCTTGTACCTTTTGCATCATGGTTTAGCGAGAACAACCAAGCAAAGTGAACTAAAGTTTGCCCCCCCGAAACCCAAGCGAGCTACTTTCAAGCAGTTAAAGAGAGCGAACCCGTCTCTGTTGCAAAAGAGTGGGATGACTTGTCAGTAGAGGTGAAAAGCCAACCGAGCTGGGTGATAGCTGGTTACCTGTGAAACGAATCTAAGTTCCCCCTTAATCCTCCCTACCGGACATCCTGAACCCTAATGAGATGATTAAGAGCTATTTAATGGAGGGACAGCTCCATTAAAAAAGGACACAACCTCGACTAGCGGATAATTCTTACTACTGATCCTACCGTGGGCCCTAAAGCAGCCATCAAAAAAGAGTGCGTCAAAGCTCCACCACCTAAAAATACCAAAATAAGATGATTCCCTTATCACAAACAGGTCAACATATGAATATAGGAGAATTAATGCTAAAATAAGTAACTCAGGGCCACACCCCTCTAACGGCGCAAGCTTACATAGAAACATTATTAACAGACCTAGACAGATACAAAAACCCCTACAAGACCACGTATTAACTAACCCTGTTAACCCGACTCAGGAGCGCCTATAAGAGCGATTAAAATCTGTGAAAGGAACTCGGCAAATTAATAAGGCCCGACTGTTTACCAAAAACATAGCCTTCAGCAAATTAAACAAGTATTGAAGGTGATGCCTGCCCGGTGACTTAGGTTTAACGGCCGCGGTATCCTAACCGTGCAAAGGTAGCGCAATCAATTGTCCCATAAATCGAGACTTGTATGAATGGCTAAACGAGGTCTTAACTGTCTCTCACAGATAATCAGTGAAATTGATCTCCCCGTGCAAAAGCGGGGATGTGAACATAAGACGAGAAGACCCTGTGGAACTTAAAAATCAACGACCACCGCGAATCCTCAATCAACCCCACTGGGGCCACTACCATCGCAGAGCCTGGTCGATATTTTTCGGTTGGGGCGACCTTGGAGGAGAACAAATCCTCCAAAAACAAGACCATACCTCTTTACCTAGAGCTACCCCTCAAAGTGCTAACAGTGACCAGACCCAATATAATTGATTAATGGACCAAGCTACCCCAGGGATAACAGCGCAATCCCCCTCAAGAGCCCATATCGACAGGGGGGTTTACGACCTCGATGTTGGATCAGGACATCCTAATGGTGCAGCCGCTATTAAGGGTTCGTTTGTTCAACGATTAACAGTCCTACGTGATCTGAGTTCAGACCGGAGCAATCCAGGTCGGTTTCTATCTATGACACACTCTCCCCAGTACGAAAGGACCGGGAAAGTGGGGCCAATACCACAAGCACGCCCCCCCCCTCTAAGCAGTGAAACCAACTAAACCGTGAAGAGGGCCTTCCCCCACCACTTTCAATCCTAGAAAAGGACCAGCTAGAGTGGCAGAGCCCGGCAAGTGCAGAAGGCTTAAGCCCTTTCCCCAGAGGTTCAAATCCTCTCCCTAGCTTCACCCATGATTCAAATAACAACACTAAGCTGCCTCATTATATCCCTCCTATACATCATCCCAATCCTGATTGCCGTAGCCTTCCTAACCCTAGTAGAACGGAAAATCCTAAGCTACATACAATCCCGCAAAGGCCCTAACGTTGTCGGGCCTTTTGGCCTACTTCAACCATTTGCGGACGGACTGAAACTATTTACCAAAGAGCCCATCCGACCCTCTACCTCTTCCCCACTTCTATTCATTCTGATACCAATACTAGCCCTTGTCCTAGCCCTCACCACTTGAGCACCACTACCACTCCCATTTCCCCTAGCAGATCTAAACCTCGGAGTTCTCTTCCTAATAGCCATGTCAAGCCTAGCCGTCTACTCAGTCCTATGATCAGGCTGAGCCTCGAACTCAAAATACGCACTAATCGGAGCCCTACGGGCAGTAGCACAGACCATTTCATACGAAGTGACACTGGCCATAATCCTGCTATCAATAATCATACTAAGCGGAAGCTACACACTCAGCTCCTTTGCCGTCGCACAGGAGCCTCTATACTTCATTTTCTCCTCATGACCCCTAGCAATAATATGATACGTATCCACCCTAGCAGAGACAAACCGAGCTCCTTTTGACCTCACAGAGGGTGAATCTGAGCTAGTCTCAGGGTTTAACGTTGAATACGCCGCAGGACCCTTCGCCTTATTCTTCCTAGCTGAATATGCGAACATTATGCTAATAAATACACTTACAGCCATCATATTCCTAAACCCAAGCGCCCTAGGGCCACCCACAGAACTATTCCCCGTCATCCTAGCCACAAAAGTCCTCCTACTATCTTCTGGTTTCTTATGGGTCCGAGCTTCATACCCACGATTCCGATATGACCAACTAATGCACCTACTATGAAAAAACTTCCTACCCCTCACACTAGCTCTGTGCCTCTGACACATCAGCATACCTATCTGCTATGCAGGCCTACCTCCTTACATAAGGAAATGTGCCTGAACTACAAAGGGTCACTATGATAAAGTGAACATAGAGGTATAACAGCCCTCTCATTTCCTGTTGACCTTAGAAAAGTAGGAATTGAACCCACACAAGAGAAATCAAAATTCTCCATACTTCCCTTATATTATTTTCTAGTAGAGTCAGCTAATCAAGCTATCGGGCCCATACCCCGAAAATGATGGTTTAACCCCCTCCTCTACTAATGAACCCTTACGCGACCCCAATCATAACCTTCAGCCTCATCTTGGGCACCACAATCACAATTTCCAGCAACCACTGAGTTCTGGCCTGGACAGGACTGGAGATCAACGCACTAGCCATCATTCCCCTAATTGCCAAATCCCACCACCCACGAGCAGTAGAAGCCGCAACGAAATACTTCCTAACCCAAGCAGCTGCTTCCGCCCTGGTCCTATTCTCTAGCATAACCAATGCCTGAGTCACCGGCCAATGAGACATCACACAAATAAACCACCCAACCTCCTGTCTACTACTGACAGCAGCAATCGCTATTAAACTGGGCCTAGTGCCATTTCACTTCTGATTCCCAGAAGTACTACAAGGATCGCCACTAATAACAGCCCTGCTACTCTCGACCCTCATAAAATTCCCCCCACTAACCCTGCTCCTACTAACATCCAAATCCCTCGACCCAGCTCTACTCACCGCCATGGCCCTAGCCTCAACAGCACTAGGAGGCTGAATAGGACTGAACCAAACACAAACACGCAAAATCCTAGCCTTCTCGTCCATCTCCCACTTAGGCTGAATCGCCATCATCCTAGTTTACAGCCCCAAATTGGCCTTACTTACCTTCTACCTATACACAATCATAACATCAGCCGTATTCCTAGCCCTTAACAAAATCAAAGCCCTTAACCTATCCATGATCACAACCTCATGAACAAAAACCCCAGTGCTAAACGCCACCCTAATACTAGTACTTTTATCCCTAGCAGGCCTCCCCCCATTAACAGGCTTTATACCAAAGTGACTTATCATCCAAGAACTAACTAAACAGGAAATAACACCAGCAGCCATGGCAATTGCCATGCTATCACTGCTCAGCCTCTTCTTCTACCTACGCCTCGCATACCACTCAACAATTACCCTTCCCCCCAACTCCTCTAACCACATAAAACAATGATACACTAGCAAAGCCCCAAGCACACCTACTGCGGTCCTTGCCTCACTATCAATCCTCTTACTTCCCCTGTCCCCAATAATACATGCCATTGTCTAGAAACTTAGGATAACACCCCAAACCGAAGGCCTTCAAAGCCTTAAATAAGAGTTAAACCCTCTTAGTTTCTGCACATTAAGACTTACAGAATATTAACCTGTATCTTCTGAATGCAAGTCAGACGCTTTAATTAAGCTAAAGCCTCCCTAGACAGATGGGCTTCGATCCCACAAAACTCTAGTTAACAGCTAAATGCCTAAACCAATTGGCTTCTGCCTACAAAGACCCTGACGCACCCTAGTGCGCATCGATGAGCTTGCAACTCAACATGAATTTCACTACAGAGCCGATAAGAAGAGGAATTAAACCTCTGTAAAAAGGACTACAGCCTAACGCTTCAACACTCAGCCATCTTACCCGTCACCTTCATCAACCGATGACTATTTTCCACTAACCATAAGGATATTGGCACCCTGTACCTCATCTTCGGGGCATGAGCAGGAATAGTCGGCACCGCACTCAGCCTATTAATCCGCGCAGAACTAGGACAACCAGGAACTCTCCTAGGCGACGACCAAATTTACAATGTAATCGTTACCGCTCACGCCTTTGTAATAAGCTTCTTTATAGTCATACCCATCATGATCGGAGGATTCGGCAACTGATTAGTCCCCCTCATAATCGGTGCCCCCGACATAGCATTCCCGCAAATAAACAACATAAGCTTTTGACTCCTCCCCCCATCATTCCTCCTCCTACTAGCCTCATCCACTGTAGAAGCTGGCGCCGGCACAGGCTGAACTGTCTACCCTCCCCTAGCAGGTGACCTTGCCCACGCCGGAGCTTCAGTAGACCTGGCTATCTTCTCACTCCACTTAGCCGGTATCTCCTCCATCCTTGGGGCCATCAACTTTATCACCACAGCCATCAACATAAAACCCCCCGCACTCTCACAATACCAAACCCCACTATTTGTCTGATCCGTACTAATTACCGCCATCCTACTCCTTCTATCACTCCCCGTACTCGCCGCCGGTATTACAATATTACTAACTGATCGAAACCTAAACACCACATTCTTCGACCCCGCTGGAGGAGGAGACCCAATCCTGTACCAACACCTATTCTGATTCTTCGGACACCCAGAAGTCTATATTCTGATCCTACCGGGGTTCGGAATCATCTCACACGTAGTCACGTACTACTCAGGCAAAAAGGAGCCCTTCGGCTACATGGGAATAGTCTGAGCCATACTATCCATCGGCTTCCTAGGATTCATCGTCTGAGCTCACCACATGTTTACAGTAGGAATAGACGTTGATACCCGAGCCTACTTTACATCAGCCACTATAATCATTGCCATCCCTACCGGAATCAAAGTATTTAGCTGACTAGCCACCCTGCACGGAGGAACAATCAAATGAGACCCCCCCCAATACTATGAGCTCTAGGATTTATCTTCCTATTTACCATCGGAGGATTAACAGGAATCGTTCTTGCAAACTCTTCCCTAGACATCGCCCTGCACGACACGCACTACGTAGTTGCCCACTTCCACTACGTCCTATCCATAGGCGCCGTCTTTGCCATTCTAGCAGGATTTACTCACTGATTCCCACTACTCACTGGGTTTACCCTACACCAAACATGAGCAAAAGCCCACTTCGGGGTAATATTTACAGGAGTAAACCTAACGTTCTTCCCCCAGCACTTCCTAGGCCTAGCAGGAATACCCCGACGATACTCGGACTATCCCGACGCCTACACACTATGAAACACCATTTCCTCCTAGTCCTAGGACTTAGAGAAACTCCAGTACTAAAAATAGTAAACACAAGCAATAATTTCATATACTTCACTCTCACTCACCACTCAACTATCAGCTAACCACACCCCCGTCCACATAGCTTAACACAAAGCATGGCACTGAAGTTGCCAAGATGGCATAAAACATGCCTGCGGACAAAAGACTTAGTCCTAACCTTACGGTTGGTTTTTGCTAAATATATACATGCAAGTATCCGCGCCCCAGTGTAAACGCCCTCGACCACCTACCCCCATACAGGCCTTGAGGAGCGGGTATCAGGCACACCCAAGTAGTAGCCCAAGACGCCTCGCTAAGCCACGCCCCCACGGGTATTCAGCAGTAATTAACATTAAGCAATGAGTGCAAACTTGACTTAGTTATAGCAACAGCCTAACTTCAAGGGTTGGTAAATCTTGTGCCAGCCACCGCGGTCATACAAGAAACCCAAATCAACCGTCCTATTGACACGGCGTAAAGAGTGGTAAAATGCCTATCCTAGCTAACTAAGATCAAAATGCAACTGAGCTGTCATAAGCCCAAGATGCACCTAAACACACCATTAAGATGATCTTAGGAACTAACGACTGATTTAAACCCACGAAAGCCAGGGCCCAAACTGGGATTAGATACCCCACTATGCCTGGCCCTAAATCTTGATACTTACTTTACCGAAGTATCCGCCAGAGAACTACGAGCACAAACGCTTAAAACTCTAAGGACTTGGCGGTGCCCCAAACCCACCTAGAGGAGCCTGTTCTACAATCGATAATCCCCGATTAACCCAACCACCCCTTGCCAACACAGCCTACATACCGCCGTCGCCAGCCCACCTCGAATGAGAGCACAACAGTGGACACAATAGCACCCCGCTAATAAGACAGGTCAAGGTATAGCCTATGGAGTGGAAGAAATGGGCTACATTCCCTATTCATAGGGCACACGGAAAGAAGCGTGAAACCACTTCTGGAAGGCGGATTTAGCAGTAAAGTGGGACAATAGAGCCTACTTTAAGCCGGCCCTGGGGCACGTACATGGTTAAACATGCCTGTTAGTAGTGTGGCGAGCCATAGTGGGAAGGCTAGGGCTATGTTCATAGATAGTTGGGTGGTTGGGGTGAATGTATACGGAAGGAGGCCTAGAAGGTTGATTGTAAGAAGTATGATTATTAGGGATGTAAATATTATGGCTCATTTGTGGCCATTTTTGTTGAGTGGGACTATTAGTTGTTTTGTGATTAGGTGAAGGAGTCATGTTTGGATAGTAGAAAGGCGGTTGTTGATTCATCGGTTGTTTGGGGACGGGAATAGTAGGGCTGGGAAGAGTAGGGATAGTAGGATTAAGGGGATGCCAAATAGATTGGGGCTGGAAAATTGGTCAAAGAAGCTTAGGTTCATGGTCAGGATCATGGTGTGGGTTTGGTAGTGAGGGAGGTCTTATTTGATGGGGGGTTGGTTGTGGTGAAGGCTAGTAGTTTTGGTTGGATGAGGAGTGCTAGGGTTAATCAGGTTATAATTATGATTGAAAATCATGGTGCGGGGTTAAGCTGTGGCATATCATTAAGGAGGGGGAAGTCCCTCTTTGGCTAGCTTAAAAGGCTAGTGCTGTTGCATAGCTTCTTAATGATTAGGATGATGATAGAAGGGACGATCAGGCCTCGAAATGTGGGAGTGGGGTTGATTCTACTACAATGGGTATGTAGCTGTGATTAGCCCCGCAAATTTCTGAGCATTGTCCGTAAAAAATCCCAGGCCGGGTGGTAATGAATGAAGTTTGGTTTAGTCGGCCTGGGATTGCGTCTGTTTTAACTCCGAGCGTTGGGACTGCTCAGGAGTGGAGTACGTCTCCTGCAGTAATGATCACGCGGATGGGGGATTCTATTGGGATAACTACGCGGTGGTCAACTTCTAGCAGTCGGAAGTGGCCGTTGGGTAAGTCTGGGGTGGGCACTATGTAGGAGTCGAATGATAGGTCTTTGAAGTCTGTGTATTCGTAGCTTCAGTATCATTGGTGGCCGATGGCTTTTAGGGTGAGGTCTGGTTCGTCGATTTCGTCCATTATGTAGAGGATTTGTAGGGATGGGAGGGCGAGGAGTACCAGGACGATAGCAGGTAGGATTGTCCAGATCAGCTCTACTTCTTGGGCGTCTACAGCATTGGACGAGAGTTTTTCTGTTAGTATGTGGGCTAAAAGGTAGAGAACTAGGCTGCAGATAGCTAGGGCAACGATTAGGGCGTGGTCGTGGAATTCAACGAGTTCTTCTATGATGGGTGATGAGACGTCTTGGAATCCTAGTTGGGAGTGGTTGGCCACATGAGATGTACAGGATTTTTACCTGTGATTTAGTCTTGACAAGGCTATGTAATTGGTTTACTAACGTCTCATAAGAAAGAAGCATGAGCGGTTAACCTCCTGGGAGACCCAGAAAACTTCACCCCAGCAAACCCGCTAGTAACCCCACCACACATCAAGCCAGAATGATACTTCCTATTCGCCTACGCCATCCTACGTTCAATCCCAAATAAACTAGGAGGCGTATTAGCACTGGCCGCCTCCGTACTGATCCTATTCCTAATCCCATTCCTGCACAAATCAAAACAACGAGCAATAACATTCCGACCACTCTCCCAGCTCCTATTCTGAGTACTAGTCGCCGACCTCCTCGTCCTAACATGAGTAGGAAGCCAACCCGTCGAACACCCATTCATCATCATCGGCCAACTCGCTTCAATCGCCTACTTCACTATCCTCCTATTTCTCCTCCCCGCCGCAAGCGCCCTAGAAAACAAAATACTCAACTGCTAAATACTCTAATAGTTTATAAAAACATTGGTCTTGTAAACCAAAGATTGAAGACTTACCACTTCTTAGAGTACCCCAAACTCAGAAAAAAAGGACTCAAACCTTTATCTCCAGCTCCCAAAGCTGGCATTTTCAATAAACTATTCTCTGACCCTAACCCCTAAACCGCCCGAATAGCACCCCGCGACAACCCCCGCACAAGCTCCAATACAACAAACAAAGTCAACAACAGCCCCCAACCCGCCACTAAAAACATCCCTGCCCCATGTGAATAAAACATGGAAACTCCACTAAAATCCGACCGAACAACAAACACCCCAACATTATTCACAGTAGAAACCCCGAACTTCCAAGCCCCCATAAACCCCCCAAACACCAACCCCCCAAAAACAATTGCCACAAACGCTACTGCACATCCAATCACCCGTCAATCCCCCCAAGCCCCAGGGAAAGGCTCCGCTGCTAAAGCTACTGAATAAACAAACACCACCAGCATACCCCCCAAATACACCATAAACAGCACTAAAGCCACGAACGAAACCCCAAGGCCCAGCAACCACCCGCACCCCGCCACAGACGCTAACACCAAACCAACAACCCCATAATACGGCGAAGGATTCGACGCCACACCCAAAACACCCACCGCAAAGCAAATCCCTAAAAAAAACATAAAATAAGTCATTATTCCTGCCCGGACACTACCCGAGGCCTGCGGCTCGAAAAGCCGCCATTGTTCTCAACTACAGGAACTAACCGCAAGCCCCCAATAATTCTACCCCATCTATGCCATTATGCTTAACCCCCCCCCCCTCCCCCCCCGAGGCGGGGGTATTTGGTTATGCATATTCGTGCATAAATTTATATACCCCATATACATACATACTATAGTACCAGTAATATACATTATATACGGACTATCTTATAAGCAGGTGCTAAACCCATACATGTACACGGCCATTAAACCCTTAAACACACTCCTACCAAACCACCCGGCATGAATGTTCTAGGACCATACCCCACAACACCCAATACAACTCCACTCAAGCGCATAACAAGACCCCATTTTAATGAATGCTCACAGGACATGCTCCAACAACAACTCTCCACCACATATCTCATGCAGTTCGTATCAGACGGATTTATTAATCGTACTCCTCACGTGAAATCAGCAACCCGTTGCACATAATGTCCGGTATGACTAGCTTCAGGCCCATACGTTCCCCCTAAACCCCTCGCCCTCCTCACATTTTTGCGCCTCTGGTTCCTCGGTCAGGGCCATCCATTGGGTTCACTCACCCCTCCTTGCCCTTCAAAGTGGCATCTGTGAGTACTTTCACCTTCTCAATGCGTAATCGCGGCATGTTCCAGCTTTTTGGCGCCTCTGGTTCCTCTTATTTTTTCCGGGGTTACCTCACAGGTGGCTATTCCCAGTGATCTCGGGGGTCCCACAATCTAAGCCTGGACACACCTGCCTCACGGCCTATCCTATATTTCAAGGGTCCCTCGATGAGACGGTTGGCGTATATGGGGAATCATCCTGACACTGATGCACTTTGACCACATTCAGTTAATGTTACCTCCACCCTCCGGGTTAAATGGGGCTATTGGATGAATGCTCGTTGGACATAGCACAAAACAACAAATCATTAAGCGCAACCCCTGCGCTTCACAAACTAAACCAGTAAACTTTCGCTAACCACCATGTAGCATAAACCTTCATCGCCCAATCCCAGCAAACTACCTCTAAAACTCCATTAATCATCTCTTCCATGACATCATCGGAACGATGTACATATACACACAAACACATACAAAATAACTTAAACTTATTAGAGAAACTCCAGTACTAAAAATAGTAAACACAAGCAATAATTTCATATACTTCACTCTCACTCACCACTCAACTATCAGCTAACCACACCCCCGTCCACATAGCTTAACACAAAGCATGGCACTGAAGTTGCCAAGATGGCATAAAACATGCCTGCGGACAAAAGACTTAGTCCTAACCTTACGGTTGGTTTTTGCTAAATATATACATGCAAGTATCCGCGCCCCAGTGTAAACGCCCTCGACCACCTACCCCCATACAGGCCTTGAGGAGCGGGTATCAGGCACACCCAAGTAGTAGCCCAAGACGCCTCGCTAAGCCACGCCCCCACGGGTATTCAGCAGTAATTAACATTAAGCAATGAGTGCAAACTTGACTTAGTTATAGCAACAGCCTAACTTCAAGGGTTGGTAAATCTTGTGCCAGCCACCGCGGTCATACAAGAAACCCAAATCAACCGTCCTATTGACACGGCGTAAAGAGTGGTAAAATGCCTATCCTAGCTAACTAAGATCAAAATGCAACTGAGCTGTCATAAGCCCAAGATGCACCTAAACACACCATTAAGATGATCTTAGGAACTAACGACTGATTTAAACCCACGAAAGCCAGGGCCCAAACTGGGATTAGATACCCCACTATGCCTGGCCCTAAATCTTGATACTTACTTTACCGAAGTATCCGCCAGAGAACTACGAGCACAAACGCTTAAAACTCTAAGGACTTGGCGGTGCCCCAAACCCACCTAGAGGAGCCTGTTCTACAATCGATAATCCCCGATTAACCCAACCACCCCTTGCCAACACAGCCTACATACCACCGTCGCCAGCCCACCTCGAATGAGAGCACAACAGTGGACACAATAGCACCCCGCTAATAAGACAGGTCAAGGTATAGCCTATGGAGTGGAAGAAATGGGCTACATTCCCTATTCATAGGGCACACGGAAAGAAGCGTGAAACCACTTCTGGAAGGCGGATTTAGCAGTAAAGTGGGACAATAGAGCCTACTTTAAGCCGGCCCTGGGGCACGTACATACCGCCCGTCACCCTCCTCAAAAGCCACATCCCACATAACTAATACCATAAATACGCTGAAGATGAGGTAAGTCGTAACAAGGTAAGTGTACCGGAAGGTGTACTTAGAATATCAAGACGTAGCTATAACACCAAAGCACTCAGCTTACACCTGAAAGATATCTACTAGACCGGATCGTCTTGAAGCCCCCCCTCTAGCTCAACCACACAAATAGTACACCAAAACTAAAGAATTTACTAAACTAATTAAACTAAAGCATTTTACAGTCTTAGTATAGGCGATAGAAAAGACACTTAGACGCGATAGAGACCCCAGTACCGTAAGGGAAAGATGAAATAGCAGTGAAACAATCAAAGCGACAGACAGCAAAGATCAACCCTTGTACCTTTTGCATCATGGTTTAGCGAGAACAACCAAGCAAAGTGAACTAAAGTTTGCCCCCCCGAAACCCAAGCGAGCTACTTTCAAGCAGTTAAAGAGAGCGAACCCGTCTCTGTTGCAAAAGAGTGGGATGACTTGTCAGTAGAGGTGAAAAGCCAACCGAGCTGGGTGATAGCTGGTTACCTGTGAAACGAATCTAAGCTCCCCCTTAATCCTCCCTACCGGACATCCTGAACCCTAATGAGATGATTAAGAGCTATTTAATGGAGGGACAGCTCCATTAAAAAAGGACACAACCTCGACTAGCGGATAATTCTTACTACTGATCCTACCGTGGGCCCTAAAGCAGCCATCAAAAAAGAGTGCGTCAAAGCTCCACCACCTAAAAATACCAAAATAAGATGATTCCCTTATCACAAACAGGTCAACCTATGAATATAGGAGAATTAATGCTAAAATAAGTAACTCAGGGCCACACCCCTCTAACGGCACAAGCTTACATAGAAACATTATTAACAGACCTAGACAGATACAAAAACCCCTACAAGACCACGTATTAACTAACCCTGTTAACCCGACTCAGGAGCGCCTATAAGAGCGATTAAAATCTGTGAAAGGAACTCGGCAAATTAATAAGGCCCGACTGTTTACCAAAAACATAGCCTTCAGCAAATTAAACAAGTATTGAAGGTGATGCCTGCCCGGTGACTTAGGTTTAACGGCCGCGGTATCCTAACCGTGCAAAGGTAGCGCAATCAATTGTCCCATAAATCGAGACTTGTATGAATGGCTAAACGAGGTCTTAACTGTCTCTCACAGATAATCAGTGAAATTGATCTCCCCGTGCAAAAGCGGGGATGTGAACATAAGACGAGAAGACCCTGTGGAACTTAAAAATCAACGACCACCGCGAATCCTCAATCAACCCCACTGGGGCCACTACCATCGCAGAGCCTGGTCGATATTTTTCGGTTGGGGCGACCTTGGAGGAGAACAAATCCTCCAAAAACAAGACCATACCTCTTTACCTAGAGCTACCCCTCAAAGTGCTAACAGTGACCAGACCCAATATAATTGATTAATGGACCAAGCTACCCCAGGGATAACAGCGCAATCCCCCTCAAGAGCCCATATCGACAGGGGGGTTTACGACCTCGATGTTGGATCAGGACATCCTAATGGTGCAGCCGCTATTAAGGGTTCGTTTGTTCAACGATTAACAGTCCTACGTGATCTGAGTTCAGACCGGAGCAATCCAGGTCGGTTTCTATCTATGACACACTCTCCCCAGTACGAAAGGACCGGGAAAGTGGGGCCAATACCACAAGCACGCCCCCCCCCTCTAAGCAGTGAAACCAACTAAACCGTGAAGAGGGCCTTCCCCCACCACTTTCAATCCTAGAAAAGGACCAGCTAGAGTGGCAGAGCCCGGCAAGTGCAGAAGGCTTAAGCCCTTTCCCCAGAGGTTCAAATCCTCTCCCTAGCTTCACCCATGATTCAAATAACAACACTAAGCTGCCTCATTATATCCCTCCTATACATCATCCCAATCCTGATTGCCGTAGCCTTCCTAACCCTAGTAGAACGGAAAATCCTAAGCTACATACAATCCCGCAAAGGCCCTAACGTTGTCGGGCCTTTTGGCCTACTTCAACCATTTGCGGACGGACTGAAACTATTTACCAAAGAGCCCATCCGACCCTCTACCTCTTCCCCACTTCTATTCATTCTGATACCAATACTAGCCCTTGTCCTAGCCCTCACCACTTGAGCACCACTACCACTCCCATTTCCCCTAGCAGATCTAAACCTCGGAGTTCTCTTCCTAATAGCCATGTCAAGCCTAGCCGTCTACTCAGTCCTATGATCAGGCTGAGCCTCGAACTCAAAATACGCACTAATCGGAGCCCTACGGGCAGTAGCACAGACCATTTCATACGAAGTGACACTGGCCATAATCCTGCTATCAATAATCATACTAAGCGGAAGCTACACACTCAGCTCCTTTGCCGTCGCACAGGAGCCTCTATACTTCATTTTCTCCTCATGACCCCTAGCAATAATATGATACGTATCCACCCTAGCAGAGACAAACCGAGCTCCTTTTGACCTCACAGAGGGTGAATCTGAGCTAGTCTCAGGGTTTAACGTTGAATACGCCGCAGGACCCTTCGCCTTATTCTTCCTAGCTGAATATGCGAACATTATGCTAATAAATACACTTACAGCCATCATATTCCTAAACCCAAGCGCCCTAGGGCCACCCACAGAACTATTCCCCGTCATCCTAGCCACAAAAGTCCTCCTACTATCTTCTGGTTTCTTATGGGTCCGAGCTTCATACCCACGATTCCGATATGACCAACTAATGCACCTACTATGAAAAAACTTCCTACCCCTCACACTAGCTCTGTGCCTCTGACACATCAGCATACCTATCTGCTATGCAGGCCTACCTCCTTACATAAGGAAATGTGCCTGAACTACAAAGGGTCACTATGATAAAGTGAACATAGAGGTATAACAGCCCTCTCATTTCCTGTTGACCTTAGAAAAGTAGGAATTGAACCCACACAAGAGAAATCAAAATTCTCCATACTTCCCTTATATTATTTTCTAGTAGAGTCAGCTAATCAAGCTATCGGGCCCATACCCCGAAAATGATGGTTTAACCCCCTCCTCTACTAATGAACCCTTACGCGACCCCAATCATAACCTTCAGCCTCATCTTGGGCACCACAATCACAATTTCCAGCAACCACTGAGTTCTGGCCTGGACAGGACTGGAGATCAACGCACTAGCCATCATTCCCCTAATTGCCAAATCCCACCACCCACGAGCAGTAGAAGCCGCAACGAAATACTTCCTAACCCAAGCAGCTGCTTCCGCCCTGGTCCTATTCTCTAGCATAACCAATGCCTGAGTCACCGGCCAATGAGACATCACACAAATAAACCACCCAACCTCCTGTCTACTACTGACAGCAGCAATCGCTATTAAACTGGGCCTAGTGCCATTTCACTTCTGATTCCCAGAAGTACTACAAGGATCGCCACTAATAACAGCCCTGCTACTCTCGACCCTCATAAAATTCCCCCCACTAACCCTGCTCCTACTAACATCCAAATCCCTCGACCCAGCTCTACTCACCGCCATGGCCCTAGCCTCAACAGCACTAGGAGGCTGAATAGGACTGAACCAAACACAAACACGCAAAATCCTAGCCTTCTCGTCCATCTCCCACTTAGGCTGAATCGCCATCATCCTAGTTTACAGCCCCAAATTGGCCTTACTTACCTTCTACCTATACACAATCATAACATCAGCCGTATTCCTAGCCCTTAACAAAATCAAAGCCCTTAACCTATCCATGATCACAACCTCATGAACAAAAACCCCAGTGCTAAACGCCACCCTAATACTAGTACTTTTATCCCTAGCAGGCCTCCCCCCATTAACAGGCTTTATACCAAAGTGACTTATCATCCAAGAACTAACTAAACAGGAAATAACACCAGCAGCCATGGCAATTGCCATGCTATCACTGCTCAGCCTCTTCTTCTACCTACGCCTCGCATACCACTCAACAATTACCCTTCCCCCCAACTCCTCTAACCACATAAAACAATGATACACTAGCAAAGCCCCAAGCACACCTACTGCGGTCCTTGCCTCACTATCAATCCTCTTACTTCCCCTGTCCCCAATAATACATGCCATTGTCTAGAAACTTAGGATAACACCCCAAACCGAAGGCCTTCAAAGCCTTAAATAAGAGTTAAACCCTCTTAGTTTCTGCACATTAAGACTTACAGAATATTAACCTGTATCTTCTGAATGCAAGTCAGACGCTTTAATTAAGCTAAAGCCTCCCTAGACAGATGGGCTTTGATCCCACAAAACTCTAGTTAACAGCTAAATGCCTAAACCAATTGGCTTCTGCCTACAAAGACCCTGACGCACCCTAGTGCGCATCGATGAGCTTGCAACTCAACATGAATTTCACTACAGAGCCGATAAGAAGAGGAATTAAACCTCTGTAAAAAGGACTACAGCCTAACGCTTCAACACTCAGCCATCTTACCCGTCACCTTCATCAACCGATGACTATTTTCCACTAACCATAAGGATATTGGCACCCTGTACCTCATCTTCGGGGCATGAGCAGGAATAGTCGGCACCGCACTCAGCCTATTAATCCGCGCAGAACTAGGACAACCAGGAACTCTCCTAGGCGACGACCAAATTTACAATGTAATCGTTACCGCTCACGCCTTTGTAATAAGCTTCTTTATAGTCATACCCATCATGATCGGAGGATTCGGCAACTGATTAGTCCCCCTCATAATCGGTGCCCCCGACATAGCATTCCCGCAAATAAACAACATAAGCTTTTGACTCCTCCCCCCATCATTCCTCCTCCTACTAGCCTCATCCACTGTAGAAGCTGGCGCCGGCACAGGCTGAACTGTCTACCCTCCCCTAGCAGGTGACCTTGCCCACGCCGGAGCTTCAGTAGACCTGGCTATCTTCTCACTCCACTTAGCCGGTATCTCCTCCATCCTTGGGGCCATCAACTTTATCACCACAGCCATCAACATAAAACCCCCCGCACTCTCACAATACCAAACCCCACTATTTGTCTGATCCGTACTAATTACCGCCATCCTACTCCTTCTATCACTCCCCGTACTCGCCGCCGGTATTACAATATTACTAACTGATCGAAACCTAAACACCACATTCTTCGACCCCGCTGGAGGAGGAGACCCAATCCTGTACCAACACCTATTCTGATTCTTCGGACACCCAGAAGTCTATATTCTGATCCTACCGGGGTTCGGAATCATCTCACACGTAGTCACGTACTACTCAGGCAAAAAGGAGCCCTTCGGCTACATGGGAATAGTCTGAGCCATACTATCCATCGGCTTCCTAGGATTCATCGTCTGAGCTCACCACATGTTTACAGTAGGAATAGACGTTGATACCCGAGCCTACTTTACATCAGCCACTATAATCATTGCCATCCCTACCGGAATCAAAGTATTTAGCTGACTAGCCACCCTGCACGGAGGAACAATCAAATGAGACCCCCCCCCCAATACTATGAGCTCTAGGATTTATCTTCCTATTTACCATCGGAGGATTAACAGGAATCGTTCTTGCAAACTCTTCCCTAGACATCGCCCTGCACGACACGTACTACGTAGTTGCCCACTTCCACTACGTCCTATCCATAGGCGCCGTCTTTGCCATTCTAGCAGGATTTACTCACTGATTCCCACTACTCACTGGGTTTACCCTACACCAAACATGAGCAAAAGCCCACTTCGGGGTAATATTTACAGGAGTAAACCTAACGTTCTTCCCCCAGCACTTCCTAGGCCTAGCAGGAATACCCCGACGATACTCGGACTATCCCGACGCCTACACACTATGAAACACCATTTCCTCCTAGTCCTAGGACTTAGAGAAACTCCAGTACTAAAAATAGTAAACACAAGCAATAATTTCATATACTTCACTCTCACTCACCGCTCAACTATCAGCTAACCACACCCCCGTCCACATAGCTTAACACAAAGCATGGCACTGAAGTTGCCAAGATGGCATAAAACATGCCTGCGGACAAAAGACTTAGTCCTAACCTTACGGTTGGTTTTTGCTAAATATATACATGCAAGTATCCGCGCCCCAGTGTAAACGCCCTCGACCACCTACCCCCATACAGGCCTTGAGGAGCGGGTATCAGGCACACCCAAGTAGTAGCCCAAGACGCCTCGCTAAGCCACGCCCCCACGGGTATTCAGCAGTAATTAACATTAAGCAATGAGTGCAAACTTGACTTAGTTATAGCAACAGCCTAACTTCAAGGGTTGGTAAATCTTGTGCCAGCCACCGCGGTCATACAAGAAACCCAAATCAACCGTCCTATTGACACGGCGTAAAGAGTGGTAAAATGCCTATCCTAGCTAACTAAGATCAAAATGCAACTGAGCTGTCATAAGCCCAAGATGCACCTAAACACACCATTAAGATGATCTTAGGAACTAACGACTGATTTAAACCCACGAAAGCCAGGGCCCAAACTGGGATTAGATACCCCACTATGCCTGGCCCTAAATCTTGATACTTACTTTACCGAAGTATCCGCCAGAGAACTACGAGCACAAACGCTTAAAACTCTAAGGACTTGGCGGTGCCCCAAACCCACCTAGAGGAGCCTGTTCTACAATCGATAATCCCCGATTAACCCAACCACCCCTTGCCAACACAGCCTACATACCGCCGTCGCCAGCCCACCTCGAATGAGAGCACAACAGTGGACACAATAGCACCCCGCTAATAAGACAGGTCAAGGTATAGCCTATGGAGTGGAAGAAATGGGCTACATTCCCTATTCATAGGGCACACGGAAAGAAGCGTGAAACCACTTCTGGAAGGCGGATTTAGCAGTAAAGTGGGACAATAGAGCCTACTTTAAGCCGGCCCTGGGGCACGTACATGGTTAAACATGCCTGTTAGTAGTGTGGCGAGCCATAGTGGGAAGGCTAGGGCTATGTTCATAGATAGTTGGGTGGTTGGGGTGAATGTATATGGAAGGAGGCCTAGAAGGTTGATTGTAAGAAGTATGATTATTAGGGATGTAAATATTATGGCTCATTTGTGGCCATTTTTGTTGAGTGGGACTATTAGTTGTTTTGTGATTAGGTGAAGGAGTCATGTTTGGATAGTAGAAAGGCGGTTGTTGATTCATCGGTTGTTTGGGGACAGGAATAGTAGGGCTGGGAAGAGTAGGGATAGTAGGATTAAGGGGATGCCAAATAGATTGGGGCTGGAAAATTGGTCAAAGAAGCTTAGGTTCATGGTCAGGATCATGGTGTGGGTTTGGTAGTGAGGGAGGTCTTATTTGATGGGGGGTTGGTTGTGGTGAAGGCTAGTAGTTTTGGTTGGATGAGGAGTGCTAGGGTTAATCAGGTTATAATTATGATTGAAAATCATGGTGCGGGGTTAAGCTGTGGCATATCATTAAGGAGGGGGAAGTCCCTCTTTGGCTAGCTTAAAAGGCTAGTGCTGTTGCATAGCTTCTTAATGATTAGGATGATGATAGAAGGGACGATCAGGCCTCGAAATGTGGGAGTGGGGTTGATTCTACTACAATGGGTATGTAGCTGTGATTAGCCCCGCAAATTTCTGAGCATTGTCCGTAAAAAATCCCAGGCCGGGTGGTAATGAATGAAGTTTGGTTTAGTCGGCCTGGGATTGCGTCTGTTTTAACTCCGAGCGTTGGGACTGCTCAGGAGTGGAGTACGTCTCCTGCAGTAATGATCACGCGGATGGGGGATTCTATTGGGATAACTACGCGGTGGTCAACTTCTAGCAGTCGGAAGTGGCCGTTGGGTAAGTCTGGGGTGGGCACTATGTAGGAGTCGAATGATAGGTCTTTGAAGTCTGTGTATTCGTAGCTTCAGTATCATTGGTGGCCGATGGCTTTTAGGGTGAGGTCTGGTTCGTCGATTTCGTCCATTATGTAGAGGATTTGTAGGGATGGGAGGGCGAGGAGTACCAGGACGATAGCAGGTAGGATTGTCCAGATCAGCTCTACTTCTTGGGCGTCTACAGCATTGGACGAGAGTTTTTCTGTTAGTATGTGGGCTAAAAGGTAGAGAACTAGGCTGCAGATAGCTAGGGCAACGATTAGGGCGTGGTCGTGGAATTCAACGAGTTCTTCTATGATGGGTGATGAGGCGTCTTGGAATCCTAGTTGGGAGTGGTTGGCCACATGAGATGTACAGGATTTTTACCTGTGATTTAGTCTTGACAAGGCTATGTAATTGGTTTACTAACGTCTCATAAGAAAGAAGCATGAGCGGTTAACCTCCTGGGAGACCCAGAAAACTTCACCCCAGCAAACCCGCTAGTAACCCCACCACACATCAAGCCAGAATGATACTTCCTATTCGCCTACGCCATCCTACGTTCAATCCCAAATAAACTAGGAGGCGTATTAGCACTGGCCGCCTCCGTACTGATCCTATTCCTAATCCCATTCCTGCACAAATCAAAACAACGAGCAATAACATTCCGACCACTCTCCCAGCTCCTATTCTGAGTACTAGTCGCCGACCTCCTCGTCCTAACATGAGTAGGAAGCCAACCCGTCGAACACCCATTCATCATCATCGGCCAACTCGCTTCAATCGCCTACTTCACTATCCTCCTATTTCTCCTCCCCGCCGCAAGCGCCCTAGAAAACAAAATACTCAACTGCTAAATACTCTAATAGTTTATAAAAACATTGGTCTTGTAAACCAAAGATTGAAGACTTACCACTTCTTAGAGTACCCCAAACTCAGAAAAAAAGGACTCAAACCTTTATCTCCAGCTCCCAAAGCTGGCATTTTCAATAAACTATTCTCTGACCCTAACCCCTAAACCGCCCGAATAGCACCCCGCGACAACCCCCGCACAAGCTCCAATACAACAAACAAAGTCAACAACAGCCCCCAACCCGCCACTAAAAACATCCCTGCCCCATGTGAATAAAACATGGAAACTCCACTAAAATCCGACCGAACAACAAACACCCCAACATTATTCACAGTAGAAACCCCGAACTTCCAAGCCCCCATAAACCCCCCAAACACCAACCCCCCAAAAACAATTGCCACAAACGCTACTGCACATCCAATCACCCGTCAATCCCCCCAAGCCCCAGGGAAAGGCTCCGCTGCTAAAGCTACTGAATAAACAAACACCACCAGCATACCCCCCAAATACACCATAAACAGCACTAAAGCCACGAACGAAACCCCAAGGCCCAGCAACCACCCGCACCCCGCCACAGACGCTAACACCAAACCAACAACCCCATAATACGGCGAAGGATTCGACGCCACACCCAAAACACCCACCGCAAAGCAAATCCCTAAAAAAAACATAAAATAAGTCATTATTCCTGCCCGGACACTACCCGAGGCCTGCGGCTCGAAAAGCCGCCATTGTTCTCAACTACAGGAACTAACCGCAAGCCCCCAATAATTCTACCCCATCTATGCCATTATGCTTAACCCCCCCCCCCTCCCCCCCCGAGGCGGGGGTATTTGGTTATGCATATTCGTGCATAAATTTATATACCCCATATACATACATACTATAGTACCAGTAATATACATTATATACGGACTATCTTATAAGCAGGTGCTAAACCCATACATGTACACGGCCATTAAACCCTTAAACACACTCCTACCAAACCACCCGGCATGAATGTTCTAGGACCATACCCCACAACACCCAATACAACTCCACTCAAGCGCATAACAAGACCCCATTTTAATGAATGCTCACAGGACATGCTCCAACAACAACTCTCCACCACATATCTCATGCAGTTCGTATCAGACGGATTTATTAATCGTACTCCTCACGTGAAATCAGCAACCCGTTGCACATAATGTCCGGTATGACTAGCTTCAGGCCCATACGTTCCCCCTAAACCCCTCGCCCTCCTCACATTTTTGCGCCTCTGGTTCCTCGGTCAGGGCCATCCATTGGGTTCACTCACCCCTCCTTGCCCTTCAAAGTGGCATCTGTGAGTACTTTCACCTTCTCAATGCGTAATCGCGGCATGTTCCAGCTTTTTGGCGCCTCTGGTTCCTCTTATTTTTTCCGGGGTTACCTCACAGGTGGCTATTCCCAGTGATCTCGGGGGTCCCACAATCTAAGCCTGGACACACCTGCCTCACGGCCTATCCTATATTTCAAGGGTCCCTCGATGAGACGGTTGGCGTATATGGGGAATCATCCTGACACTGATGCACTTTGACCACATTCAGTTAATGTTACCTCCACCCTCCGGGTTAAATGGGGCTATTGGATGAATGCTCGTTGGACATAGCACAAAACAACAAATCATTAAGCGCAACCCCTGCGCTTCACAAACTAAACCAGTAAACTTTCGCTAACCACCATGTAGCATAAACCTTCATCGCCCAATCCCAGCAAACTACCTCTAAAACTCCATTAATCATCTCTTCCATGACATCATCGGAACGATGTACATATACACACAAACACATACAAAATAACTTAAACTTATTAGAGAAACTCCAGTACTAAAAATAGTAAACACAAGCAATAATTTCATATACTTCACTCTCACTCACCACTCAACTATCAGCTAACCACACCCCCGTCCACATAGCTTAACACAAAGCATGGCACTGAAGTTGCCAAGATGGCATAAAACATGCCTGCGGACAAAAGACTTAGTCCTAACCTTACGGTTGGTTTTTGCTAAATATATACATGCAAGTATCCGCGCCCCAGTGTAAACGCCCTCGACCACCTACCCCCATACAGGCCTTGAGGAGCGGGTATCAGGCACACCCAAGTAGTAGCCCAAGACGCCTCGCTAAGCCACGCCCCCACGGGTATTCAGCAGTAATTAACATTAAGCAATGAGTGCAAACTTGACTTAGTTATAGCAACAGCCTAACTTCAAGGGTTGGTAAATCTTGTGCCAGCCACCGCGGTCATACAAGAAACCCAAATCAACCGTCCTATTGACACGGCGTAAAGAGTGGTAAAATGCCTATCCTAGCTAACTAAGATCAAAATGCAACTGAGCTGTCATAAGCCCAAGATGCACCTAAACACACCATTAAGATGATCTTAGGAACTAACGACTGATTTAAACCCACGAAAGCCAGGGCCCAAACTGGGATTAGATACCCCACTATGCCTGGCCCTAAATCTTGATACTTACTTTACCGAAGTATCCGCCAGAGAACTACGAGCACAAACGCTTAAAACTCTAAGGACTTGGCGGTGCCCCAAACCCACCTAGAGGAGCCTGTTCTACAATCGATAATCCCCGATTAACCCAACCACCCCTTGCCAACACAGCCTACATACCGCCGTCGCCAGCCCACCTCGAATGAGAGCACAACAGTGGACACAATAGCACCCCGCTAATAAGACAGGTCAAGGTATAGCCTATGGAGTGGAAGAAATGGGCTACATTCCCTATTCATAGGGCACACGGAAAGAAGCGTGAAACCACTTCTGGAAGGCGGATTTAGCAGTAAAGTGGGACAATAGAGCCTACTTTAAGCCGGCCCTGGGGCACGTACATGGTTAAACATGCCTGTTAGTAGTGTGGCGAGCCATAGTGGGAAGGCTAGGGCTATGTTCATAGATAGTTGGGTGGTTGGGGTGAATGTATATGGAAGGAGGCCTAGAAGGTTGATTGTAAGAAGTATGATTATTAGGGATGTAAATATTATGGCTCATTTGTGGCCATTTTTGTTGAGTGGGACTATTAGTTGTTTTGTGATTAGGTGAAGGAGTCATGTTTGGATAGTAGAAAGGCGGTTGTTGATTCATCGGTTGTTTGGGGACGGGAATAGTAGGGCTGGGAAGAGTAGGGATAGTAGGATTAAGGGGATGCCAAATAGATTGGGGCTGGAAAATTGGTCAAAGAAGCTTAGGTTCATGGTCAGGATCATGGTGTGGGTTTGGTAGTGAGGGAGGTCTTATTTGATGGGGGGTTGGTTGTGGTGAAGGCTAGTAGTTTTGGTTGGATGAGGAGTGCTAGGGTTAATCAGGTTATAATTATGATTGAAAATCATGGTGCGGGGTTAAGCTGTGGCATATCATTAAGGAGGGGGAAGTCCCTCTTTGGCTAGCTTAAAAGGCTAGTGCTGTTGCATAGCTTCTTAATGATTAGGATGATGATAGAAGGGACGATCAGGCCTCGAAATGTGGGAGTGGGGTTGATTCTACTACAGTAGGTATGTAGCTGTGATTAGCCCCGCAAATTTCTGAGCATTGTCCGTAAAAAATCCCAGGCCGGGTGGTAATGAATGAAGTTTGGTTTAGTCGGCCTGGGATTGCGTCTGTTTTAACTCCGAGCGTTGGGACTGCTCAGGAGTGGAGTACGTCTCCTGCAGTAATGATCACGCGGATGGGGGATTCTATTGGGATAACTACGCGGTGGTCAACTTCTAGCAGTCGGAAGTGGCCGTTGGGTAAGTCTGGGGTGGGCACTATGTAGGAGTCGAATGATAGGTCTTTGAAGTCTGTGTATTCGTAGCTTCAGTATCATTGGTGGCCGATGGCTTTTAGGGTGAGGTCTGGTTCGTCGATTTCGTCCATTATGTAGAGGATTTGTAGGGATGGGAGGGCGAGGAGTACCAGGACGATAGCAGGTAGGATTGTCCAGATCAGCTCTACTTCTTGGGCGTCTACAGCATTGGACGAGAGTTTTTCTGTTAGTATGTGGGCTAAAAGGTAGAGAACTAGGCTGCAGATAGCTAGGGCAACGATTAGGGCGTGGTCGTGGAATTCAACGAGTTCTTCTATGATGGGTGATGAGGCGTCTTGGAATCCTAGTTGGGAGTGGTTGGCCACATGAGATGTACAGGATTTTTACCTGTGATTTAGTCTTGACAAGGCTATGTAATTGGTTTACTAACGTCTCATAAGAAAGAAGCATGAGCGGTTAACCTCCTGGGAGACCCAGAAAACTTCACCCCAGCAAACCCGCTAGTAACCCCACCACACATCAAGCCAGAATGATACTTCCTATTCGCCTACGCCATCCTACGTTCAATCCCAAATAAACTAGGAGGCGTATTAGCACTGGCCGCCTCCGTACTGATCCTATTCCTAATCCCATTCCTGCACAAATCAAAACAACGAGCAATAACATTCCGACCACTCTCCCAGCTCCTATTCTGAGTACTAGTCGCCGACCTCCTCGTCCTAACATGAGTAGGAAGCCAACCCGTCGAACACCCATTCATCATCATCGGCCAACTCGCTTCAATCGCCTACTTCACTATCCTCCTATTTCTCCTCCCCGCCGCAAGCGCCCTAGAAAACAAAATACTCAACTGCTAAATACTCTAATAGTTTATAAAAACATTGGTCTTGTAAACCAAAGATTGAAGACTTACCACTTCTTAGAGTACCCCAAACTCAGAAAAAAAGGACTCAAACCTTTATCTCCAGCTCCCAAAGCTGGCATTTTCAATAAACTATTCTCTGACCCTAACCCCTAAACCGCCCGAATAGCACCCCGCGACAACCCCCGCACAAGCTCCAATACAACAAACAAAGTCAACAACAGCCCCCAACCCGCCACTAAAAACATCCCTGCCCCATGTGAATAAAACATGGAAACTCCACTAAAATCCGACCGAACAACAAACACCCCAACATTATTCACAGTAGAAACCCCGAACTTCCAAGCCCCCATAAACCCCCCAAACACCAACCCCCCAAAAACAATTGCCACAAACGCTACTGCACATCCAATCACCCGTCAATCCCCCCAAGCCCCAGGGAAAGGCTCCGCTGCTAAAGCTACTGAATAAACAAACACCACCAGCATACCCCCCAAATACACCATAAACAGCACTAAAGCCACGAACGAAACCCCAAGGCCCAGCAACCACCCGCACCCCGCCACAGACGCTAACACCAAACCAACAACCCCATAATACGGCGAAGGATTCGACGCCACACCCAAAACACCCACCGCAAAGCAAATCCCTAAAAAAAACATAAAATAAGTCATTATTCCTGCCCGGACACTACCCGAGGCCTGCGGCTCGAAAAGCCGCCATTGTTCTCAACTACAGGAACTAACCGCAAGCCCCCAATAATTCTACCCCATCTATGCCATTATGCTTAACCCCCCCCCCCTCCCCCCCCGAGGCGGGGGTATTTGGTTATGCATATTCGTGCATAAATTTATATACCCCATATACATACATACTATAGTACCAGTAATATACATTATATACGGACTATCTTATAAGCAGGTGCTAAACCCATACATGTACACGGCCATTAAACCCTTAAACACACTCCTACCAAACCACCCGGCATGAATGTTCTAGGACCATACCCCACAACACCCAATACAACTCCACTCAAGCGCATAACAAGACCCCATTTTAATGAATGCTCACAGGACATGCTCCAACAACAACTCTCCACCACATATCTCATGCAGTTCGTATCAGACGGATTTATTAATCGTACTCCTCACGTGAAATCAGCAACCCGTTGCACATAATGTCCGGTATGACTAGCTTCAGGCCCATACGTTCCCCCTAAACCCCTCGCCCTCCTCACATTTTTGCGCCTCTGGTTCCTCGGTCAGGGCCATCCATTGGGTTCACTCACCCCTCCTTGCCCTTCAAAGTGGCATCTGTGAGTACTTTCACCTTCTCAATGCGTAATCGCGGCATGTTCCAGCTTTTTGGCGCCTCTGGTTCCTCTTATTTTTTCCGGGGTTACCTCACAGGTGGCTATTCCCAGTGATCTCGGGGGTCCCACAATCTAAGCCTGGACACACCTGCCTCACGGCCTATCCTATATTTCAAGGGTCCCTCGATGAGACGGTTGGCGTATATGGGGAATCATCCTGACACTGATGCACTTTGACCACATTCAGTTAATGTTACCTCCACCCTCCGGGTTAAATGGGGCTATTGGATGAATGCTCGTTGGACATAGCACAAAACAACAAATCATTAAGCGCAACCCCTGCGCTTCACAAACTAAACCAGTAAACTTTCGCTAACCACCATGTAGCATAAACCTTCATCGCCCAATCCCAGCAAACTACCTCTAAAACTCCATTAATCATCCCTTCCATGACATCATCGGAACGATGTACATATACACACAAACACATACAAAATAACTTAAACTTATTAGAGAAACTCCAGTACTAAAAATAGTAAACACAAGCAATAATTTCATATACTTCACTCTCACTCACCACTCAACTATCAGCTAACCACACCCCCGTCCACATAGCTTAACACAAAGCATGGCACTGAAGTTGCCAAGATGGCATAAAACATGCCTGCGGACAAAAGACTTAGTCCTAACCTTACGGTTGGTTTTTGCTAAATATATACATGCAAGTATCCGCGCCCCAGTGTAAACGCCCTCGACCACCTACCCCCATACAGGCCTTGAGGAGCGGGTATCAGGCACACCCAAGTAGTAGCCCAAGACGCCTCGCTAAGCCACGCCCCCACGGGTATTCAGCAGTAATTAACATTAAGCAATGAGTGCAAACTTGACTTAGTTATAGCAACAGCCTAACTTCAAGGGTTGGTAAATCTTGTGCCAGCCACCGCGGTCATACAAGAAACCCAAATCAACCGTCCTATTGACACGGCGTAAAGAGTGGTAAAATGCCTATCCTAGCTAACTAAGATCAAAATGCAACTGAGCTGTCATAAGCCCAAGATGCACCTAAACACACCATTAAGATGATCTTAGGAACTAACGACTGATTTAAACCCACGAAAGCCAGGGCCCAAACTGGGATTAGATACCCCACTATGCCTGGCCCTAAATCTTGATACTTACTTTACCGAAGTATCCGCCAGAGAACTACGAGCACAAACGCTTAAAACTCTAAGGACTTGGCGGTGCCCCAAACCCACCTAGAGGAGCCTGTTCTACAATCGATAATCCCCGATTAACCCAACCACCCCTTGCCAACACAGCCTACATACCGCCGTCGCCAGCCCACCTCGAATGAGAGCACAACAGTGGACACAATAGCACCCCGCTAATAAGACAGGTCAAGGTATAGCCTATGGAGTGGAAGAAATGGGCTACATTCCCTATTCATAGGGCACACGGAAAGAAGCGTGAAACCACTTCTGGAAGGCGGATTTAGCAGTAAAGTGGGACAATAGAGCCTACTTTAAGCCGGCCCTGGGGCACGTACATACCGCCCGTCACCCTCCTCAAAAGCCACATCCCACATAACTAATACCATAAATACGCTGAAGATGAGGTAAGTCGTAACAAGGTAAGTGTACCGGAAGGTGTACTTAGAATATCAAGACGTAGCTATAACACCAAAGCACTCAGCTTA
Source organism: Anser brachyrhynchus (assembly GCF_964034855.1). Taxonomy (NCBI): domain Eukaryota; kingdom Metazoa; phylum Chordata; class Aves; order Anseriformes; family Anatidae; genus Anser; species Anser brachyrhynchus. Next base: position 115,609 of record NW_027663930.1, read on the forward strand.
CACCTGAAAGATATCTACTAGACCGGATCGTCTTGAAGCCCCCCCTCTAGCTCAACCACACAAATAGTACACCAAAACTAAAGAATTTACTAAACTAATTAAACTAAAGCATTTTACAGTCTTAGTATAGGCGATAGAAAAGACACTTAGACGCGATAGAGACCCCAGTACCGTAAGGGAAAGATGAAATAGCAGTGAAACAATCAAAGCGACAGACAGCAAAGATCAACCCTTGTACCTTTTGCATCATGGTTTAGCGAGAACAACCAAGCAAAGTGAACTAAAGTTTGCCCCCCCGAAACCCAAGTGAGCTACTTTCAAGCAGTTAAAGAGAGCGAACCCGTCTCTGTTGCAAAAGAGTGGGATGACTTGTCAGTAGAGGTGAAAAGCCAACCGAGCTGGGTGATAGCTGGTTACCTGTGAAACGAATCTAAGTTCCCCCTTAATCCTCCCTACCGGACATCCTGAACCCTAATGAGATGATTAAGAGCTATTTAATGGAGGGACAGCTCCATTAAAAAAGGACACAACCTCGACTAGCGGATAATTCTTACTACTGATCCTACCGTGGGCCCTAAAGCAGCCATCAAAAAAGAGTGCGTCAAAGCTCCACCACCTAAAAATACCAAAATAAGATGATTCCCTTATCACAAACAGGTCAACCTATGAATATAGGAGAATTAATGCTAAAATAAGTAACTCAGGGCCACACCCCTCTAACGGCGCAAGCTTACATAGAAACATTATTAACAGACCTAGACAGATACAAAAACCCCTACAAGACCACGTATTAACTAACCCTGTTAACCCGACTCAGGAGCGCCTATAAGAGCGATTAAAATCTGTGAAAGGAACTCGGCAAATTAATAAGGCCCGACTGTTTACCAAAAACATAGCCTTCAGCAAATTAAACAAGTATTGAAGGTGATGCCTGCCCGGTGACTTAGGTTTAACGGCCGCGGTATCCTAACCGTGCAAAGGTAGCGCAATCAATTGTCCCATAAATCGAGACTTGTATGAATGGCTAAACGAGGTCTTAACTGTCTCTCACAGATAATCAGTGAAATTGATCTCCCCGTGCAAAAGCGGGGATGTGAACATAAGACGAGAAGACCCTGTGGAACTTAAAAATCAACGACCACCGCGAATCCTCAATCAACCCCACTGGGGCCACTACCATCGCAGAGCCTGGTCGATATTTTTCGGTTGGGGCGACCTTGGAGGAGAACAAATCCTCCAAAAACAAGACCATACCTCTTTACCTAGAGCTACCCCTCAAAGTGCTAACAGTGACCAGACCCAATATAATTGATTAATGGACCAAGCTACCCCAGGGATAACAGCGCAATCCCCCTCAAGAGCCCATATCGACAGGGGGGTTTACGACCTCGATGTTGGATCAGGACATCCTAATGGTGCAGCCGCTATTAAGGGTTCGTTTGTTCAACGATTAACAGTCCTACGTGATCTGAGTTCAGACCGGAGCAATCCAGGTCGGTTTCTATCTATGACACACTCTCCCCAGTACGAAAGGACCGGGAAAGTGGGGCCAATACCACAAGCACGCCCCCCCCCTCTAAGCAGTGAAACCAACTAAACCGTGAAGAGGGCCTTCCCCCACCACTTTCAATCCTAGAAAAGGACCAGCTAGAGTGGCAGAGCCCGGCAAGTGCAGAAGGCTTAAGCCCTTTCCCCAGAGGTTCAAATCCTCTCCCTAGCTTCACCCATGATTCAAATAACAACACTAAGCTGCCTCATTATATCCCTCCTATACATCATCCCAATCCTGATTGCCGTAGCCTTCCTAACCCTAGTAGAACGGAAAATCCTAAGCTACATACAATCCCGCAAAGGCCCTAACGTTGTCGGGCCTTTTGGCCTACTTCAACCATTTGCGGACGGACTGAAACTATTTACCAAAGAGCCCATCCGACCCTCTACCTCTTCCCCACTTCTATTCATTCTGATACCAATACTAGCCCTTGTCCTAGCCCTCACCACTTGAGCACCACTACCACTCCCATTTCCCCTAGCAGATCTAAACCTCGGAGTTCTCTTCCTAATAGCCATGTCAAGCCTAGCCGTCTACTCAGTCCTATGATCAGGCTGAGCCTCGAACTCAAAATACGCACTAATCGGAGCCCTACGGGCAGTAGCACAGACCATTTCATACGAAGTGACACTGGCCATAATCCTGCTATCAATAATCATACTAAGCGGAAGCTACACACTCAGCTCCTTTGCCGTCGCACAGGAGCCTCTATACTTCATTTTCTCCTCATGACCCCTAGCAATAATATGATACGTATCCACCCTAGCAGAGACAAACCGAGCTCCTTTTGACCTCACAGAGGGTGAATCTGAGCTAGTCTCAGGGTTTAACGTTGAATACGCCGCAGGACCCTTCGCCTTATTCTTCCTAGCTGAATATGCGAACATTATGCTAATAAATACACTTACAGCCATCATATTCCTAAACCCAAGCGCCCTAGGGCCACCCACAGAACTATTCCCCGTCATCCTAGCCACAAAAGTCCTCCTACTATCTTCTGGTTTCTTATGGGTCCGAGCTTCATACCCACGATTCCGATATGACCAACTAATGCACCTACTATGAAAAAACTTCCTACCCCTCACACTAGCTCTGTGCCTCTGACACATCAGCATACCTATCTGCTATGCAGGCCTACCTCCTTACATAAGGAAATGTGCCTGAACTACAAAGGGTCACTATGATAAAGTGAACATAGAGGTATAACAGCCCTCTCATTTCCTGTTGACCTTAGAAAAGTAGGAATTGAACCCACACAAGAGAAATCAAAATTCTCCATACTTCCCTTATATTATTTTCTAGTAGAGTCAGCTAATCAAGCTATCGGGCCCATACCCCGAAAATGATGGTTTAACCCCCTCCTCTACTAATGAACCCTTACGCGACCCCAATCATAACCTTCAGCCTCATCTTGGGCACCACAATCACAATTTCCAGCAACCACTGAGTTCTGGCCTGGACAGGACTGGAGATCAACGCACTAGCCATCATTCCCCTAATTGCCAAATCCCACCACCCACGAGCAGTAGAAGCCGCAACGAAATACTTCCTAACCCAAGCAGCTGCTTCCGCCCTGGTCCTATTCTCTAGCATAACCAATGCCTGAGTCACCGGCCAATGAGACATCACACAAATAAACCACCCAACCTCCTGTCTACTACTGACAGCAGCAATCGCTATTAAACTGGGCCTAGTGCCATTTCACTTCTGATTCCCAGAAGTACTACAAGGATCGCCACTAATAACAGCCCTGCTACTCTCGACCCTCATAAAATTCCCCCCACTAACCCTGCTCCTACTAACATCCAAATCCCTCGACCCAGCTCTACTCACCGCCATGGCCCTAGCCTCAACAGCACTAGGAGGCTGAATAGGACTGAACCAAACACAAACACGCAAAATCCTAGCCTTCTCGTCCATCTCCCACTTAGGCTGAATCGCCATCATCCTAGTTTACAGCCCCAAATTGGCCTTACTTACCTTCTACCTATACACAATCATAACATCAGCCGTATTCCTAGCCCTTAACAAAATCAAAGCCCTTAACCTATCCATGATCACAACCTCATGAACAAAAACCCCAGTGCTAAACGCCACCCTAATACTAGTACTTTTATCCCTAGCAGGCCTCCCCCCATTAACAGGCTTTATACCAAAGTGACTTATCATCCAAGAACTAACTAAACAGGAAATAACACCAGCAGCCATGGCAATTGCCATGCTATCACTGCTCAGCCTCTTCTTCTACCTACGCCTCGCATACCACTCAACAATTACCCTTCCCCCCAACTCCTCTAACCACATAAAACAATGATACACTAGCAAAGCCCCAAGCACACCTACTGCGGTCCTTGCCTCACTATCAATCCTCTTACTTCCCCTGTCCCCAATAATACATGCCATTGTCTAGAAACTTAGGATAACACCCCAAACCGAAGGCCTTCAAAGCCTTAAATAAGAGTTAAACCCTCTTAGTTTCTGCACATTAAGACTTACAGAATATTAACCTGTATCTTCTGAATGCAAGTCAGACGCTTTAATTAAGCTAAAGCCTCCCTAGACAGATGGGCTTCGATCCCACAAAACTCTAGTTAACAGCTAAATGCCTAAACCAATTGGCTTCTGCCTACAAAGACCCTGACGCACCCTAGTGCGCATCGATGAGCTTGCAACTCAACATGAATTTCACTACAGAGCCGATAAGAAGAGGAATTAAACCTCTGTAAAAAGGACTACAGCCTAACGCTTCAACACTCAGCCATCTTACCCGTCACCTTCATCAACCGATGACTATTTTCCACTAACCATAAGGATATTGGCACCCTGTACCTCATCTTCGGGGCATGAGCAGGAATAGTCGGCACCGCACTCAGCCTATTAATCCGCGCAGAACTAGGACAACCAGGAACTCTCCTAGGCGACGACCAAATTTACAATGTAATCGTTACCGCTCACGCCTTTGTAATAAGCTTCTTTATAGTCATACCCATCATGATCGGAGGATTCGGCAACTGATTAGTCCCCCTCATAATCGGTGCCCCCGACATAGCATTCCCGCAAATAAACAACATAAGCTTTTGACTCCTCCCCCCATCATTCCTCCTCCTACTAGCCTCATCCACTGTAGAAGCTGTCGCCGGCACAGGCTGAACTGTCTACCCTCCCCTAGCAGGTGACCTTGCCCACGCCGGAGCTTCAGTAGACCTGGCTATCTTCTCACTCCACTTAGCCGGTATCTCCTCCATCCTTGGGGCCATCAACTTTATCACCACAGCCATCAACATAAAACCCCCCGCACTCTCACAATACCAAACCCCACTATTTGTCTGATCCGTACTAATTACCGCCATCCTACTCCTTCTATCACTCCCCGTACTCGCCGCCGGTATTACAATATTACTAACTGATCGAAACCTAAACACCACATTCTTCGACCCCGCTGGAGGAGGAGACCCAATCCTGTACCAACACCTATTCTGATTCTTCGGACACCCAGAAGTCTATATTCTGATCCTACCGGGGTTCGGAATCATCTCACACGTAGTCACGTACTACTCAGGCAAAAAGGAGCCCTTCGGCTACATGGGAATAGTCTGAGCCATACTATCCATCGGCTTCCTAGGATTCATCGTCTGAGCTCACCACATGTTTACAGTAGGAATAGACGTTGATACCCGAGCCTACTTTACATCAGCCACTATAATCATTGCCATCCCTACCGGAATCAAAGTATTTAGCTGACTAGCCACCCTGCACGGAGGAACAATCAAATGAGACCCCCCCCAATACTATGAGCTCTAGGATTTATCTTCCTATTTACCATCGGAGGATTAACAGGAATCGTTCTTGCAAACTCTTCCCTAGACATCGCCCTGCACGACACGTACTACGTAGTTGCCCACTTCCACTACGTCCTATCCATAGGCGCCGTCTTTGCCATTCTAGCAGGATTTACTCACTGATTCCCACTACTCACTGGGTTTACCCTACACCAAACATGAGCAAAAGCCCACTTCGGGGTAATATTTACAGGAGTAAACCTAACGTTCTTCCCCCAGCACTTCCTAGGCCTAGCAGGAATACCCCGACGATACTCGGACTATCCCGACGCCTACACACTATGAAACACCATTTCCTCCATCGGCTCCCTAATCTCAATAGTAGCCGTAATCATACTAATATTCATCATCTGAGAAGCCTTTCCGGCCAAACGAAAAGTCCTACAACCAGAACTAACTACCACAAACGTTGAATGAATCCACGGCTGCCCTCCCCCATACCATACTTTCGAGGAACCGGCCTTCGTCCAAGTACAAGAAAGGAAGGAATCGAACCCTCACATGCTGGTTTCAAGCCAACTGCATTAACCGCTCATGCTTCTTTCTTATGAGACGTTAGTAAACCAATTACATAGCCTTGTCAAGACTAAATCACAGGTAAAAATCCTGTACATCTCATGTGGCCAACCACTCCCAACTAGGATTCCAAGACGCCTCATCACCCATCATAGAAGAACTCGTTGAATTCCACGACCACGCCCTAATCGTTGCCCTAGCTATCTGCAGCCTAGTTCTCTACCTTTTAGCCCACATACTAACAGAAAAACTCTCGTCCAATGCTGTAGACGCCCAAGAAGTAGAGCTGATCTGGACAATCCTACCTGCTATCGTCCTGGTACTCCTCGCCCTCCCATCCCTACAAATCCTCTACATAATGGACAAAATCGATGAACCAGACCTCACCCTAAAAGCCATCGGCCACCAATGATACTGAAGCTACGAATACACAGACTTCAAAGACCTATCATTCGACTCCTACATAGTGCCCACCCCAGACTTACCCAACGGCCACTTCCGACTGCTAGAAGTTGACCACCGCGTAGTTATCCCAATAGAATCCCCCATCCGCGTGATCATTACTGCAGGAGACGTACTCCACTCCTGAGCAGTCCCAACGCTCGGAGTTAAAACAGACGCAATCCCAGGCCGACTAAACCAAACTTCATTCATTACCACCCGGCCTGGGATTTTTTACGGACAATGCTCAGAAATTTGCGGGGCTAATCACAGCTACATACCCATTGTAGTAGAATCAACCCCACTCCCACATTTCGAGGCCTGATCGTCCCTTCTATCATCATCCTAATCATTAAGAAGCTATGCAACAGCACTAGCCTTTTAAGCTAGCCAAAGAGGGACTTCCCCCTCCTTAATGATATGCCACAGCTTAACCCCGCACCATGATTTTCAATCATAATTATAACCTGATTAACCCTAGCACTCCTCATCCAACCAAAACTACTAGCCTTCACCACAACCAACCCCCCATCAAATAAGACCTCCCTCACTACCAAACCCACACCATGATCCTGACCATGAACCTAAGCTTCTTTGACCAATTTTCCAGCCCCAATCTATTTGGCATCCCCTTAATCCTACTATCCCTACTCTTCCCAGCCCTACTATTCCCGTCCCCAAACAACCGATGAATCAACAACCGCCTTTCTACTATCCAAACATGACTCCTTCACCTAATCACAAAACAACTAATAGTCCCACTCAACAAAAATGGCCACAAATGAGCCATAATATTTACATCCCTAATAATCATACTTCTTACAATCAACCTTCTAGGCCTCCTTCCATATACATTCACCCCAACCACCCAACTATCTATGAACATAGCCCTAGCCTTCCCACTATGGCTCGCCACACTACTAACAGGCATGTTTAACCATGTACGTGCCCCAGGGCCGGCTTAAAGTAGGCTCTATTGTCCCACTTTACTGCTAAATCCGCCTTCCAGAAGTGGTTTCACGCTTCTTTCCGTGTGCCCTATGAATAGGGAATGTAGCCCATTTCTTCCACTCCATAGGCTATACCTTGACCTGTCTTATTAGCGGGGTGCTATTGTGTCCACTGTTGTGCTCTCATTCGAGGTGGGCTGGCGACGGCGGTATGTAGGCTGTGTTGGCAAGGGGTGGTTGGGTTAATCGGGGATTATCGATTGTAGAACAGGCTCCTCTAGGTGGGTTTGGGGCACCGCCAAGTCCTTAGAGTTTTAAGCGTTTGTGCTCGTAGTTCTCTGGCGGATACTTCGGTAAAGTAAGTATCAAGATTTAGGGCCAGGCATAGTGGGGTATCTAATCCCAGTTTGGGCCCTGGCTTTCGTGGGTTTAAATCAGTCGTTAGTTCCTAAGATCATCTTAATGGTGTGTTTAGGTGCATCTTGGGCTTATGACAGCTCAGTTGCATTTTGATCTTAGTTAGCTAGGATAGGCATTTTACCACTCTTTACGCCGTGTCAATAGGACGGTTGATTTGGGTTTCTTGTATGACCGCGGTGGCTGGCACAAGATTTACCAACCCCTGAAGTTAGGCTGTTGCTATAACTAAGTCAAGTTTGCACTCATTGCTTAATGTTAATTACTGCTGAATACCCGTGGGGGCGTGGCTTAGCGAGGCGTCTTGGGCTACTACTTGGGTGTGCCTGATACCCGCTCCTCAAGGCCTGTATGGGGGTAGGTGGTCGAGGGCGTTTACACTGGGGCACGGATACTTGCATGTATATATTTAGCAAAAACCAACCGTAAGGTTAGGACTAAGTCTTTTGTCCGCAGGCATGTTTTATGCCATCTTGGCAACTTCAGTGCCATGCTTTGTGTTAAGCTATGTGGACGGGGGTGTGGTTAGCTGATAGTTGAGTGGTGAGTGAGAGTGAAGTATATGAAATTATTGCTTGTGTTTACTATTTTTAGTACTGGAGTTTCTCTAAGTCCTAGGACTAGGAGGAAATGGTGTTTCATAGTGTGTAGGCGTCGGGATAGTCCGAGTATCGTCGGGGTATTCCTGCTAGGCCTAGGAAGTGCTGGGGGAAGAACGTTAGGTTTACTCCTGTAAATATTACCCCGAAGTGGGCTTTTGCTCATGTTTGGTGTAGGGTAAACCCAGTGAGTAGTGGGAATCAGTGAGTAAATCCTGCTAGAATGGCAAAGACGGCGCCTATGGATAGGACGTAGTGGAAGTGGGCAACTACGTAGTACGTGTCGTGCAGGGCGATGTCTAGGGAAGAGTTTGCAAGAACGATTCCTGTTAATCCTCCGATGGTAAATAGGAAGATAAATCCTAGAGCTCATAGTATTGGGGGGGGTCTCATTTGATTGTTCCTCCGTGCAGGGTGGCTAGTCAGCTAAATACTTTGATTCCGGTAGGGATGGCAATGATTATAGTGGCTGATGTAAAGTAGGCTCGGGTATCAACGTCTATTCCTACTGTAAACATGTGGTGAGCTCAGACGATGAATCCTAGGAAGCCGATGGATAGTATGGCTCAGACTATTCCCATGTAGCCGAAGGGCTCCTTTTTGCCTGAGTAGTACGTGACTACGTGTGAGATGATTCCGAACCCCGGTAGGATCAGAATATAGACTTCTGGGTGTCCGAAGAATCAGAATAGGTGTTGGTACAGGATTGGGTCTCCTCCTCCAGCGGGGTCGAAGAATGTGGTGTTTAGGTTTCGATCAGTTAGTAATATTGTAATACCGGCAGCGAGTACGGGGAGTGATAGAAGGAGTAGGATGGCGGTAATTAGTACGGATCAGACAAATAGTGGGGTTTGGTATTGTGAGAGTGCGGGGGGTTTTATGTTGATGGCTGTGGTGATAAAGTTGATGGCCCCAAGGATGGAGGAGATACCGGCTAAGTGGAGTGAGAAGATAGCCAGGTCTACTGAAGCTCCGGCGTGGGCAAGGTCACCTGCTAGGGGAGGGTAGACAGTTCAGCCTGTGCCGGCGACAGCTTCTACAGTGGATGAGGCTAGTAGGAGGAGGAATGATGGGGGGAGGAGTCAAAAGCTTATGTTGTTTATTCGCGGGAATGCTATGTCGGGGGCACCGATTATGAGGGGGACTAATCAGTTGCCGAATCCTCCGATCATGATGGGTATGACTATAAAGAAGCTTATTACAAAGGCGTGAGCGGTAACGATTACATTGTAAATTTGGTCGTCGCCTAGGAGAGTTCCTGGTTGTCCTAGTTCTGCGCGGATTAATAGGCTGAGTGCGGTGCCGACTATTCCTGCTCATGCCCCGAAGATGAGGTACAGGGTGCCAATATCCTTATGGTTAGTGGAAAATAGTCATCGGTTGATGAAGGTGACGGGTAAGATGGCTGAGTGTTGAAGCGTTAGGCTGTAGTCCTTTTTACAGAGGTTTAATTCCTCTTCTTATCGGCTCTGTAGTGAAATTCATGTTGAGTTGCAAGCTCATCGATGCGCACTAGGGTGCGTCAGGGTCTTTGTAGGCAGAAGCCAATTGGTTTAGGCATTTAGCTGTTAACTAGAGTTTTGTGGGATCGAAGCCCATCTGTCTAGGGAGGCTTTAGCTTAATTAAAGCGTCTGACTTGCATTCAGAAGATACAGGTTAATATTCTGTAAGTCTTAATGTGCAGAAACTAAGAGGGTTTAACTCTTATTTAAGGCTTTGAAGGCCTTCGGTTTGGGGTGTTATCCTAAGTTTCTAGACAATGGCATGTATTATTGGGGACAGGGGAAGTAAGAGGATTGATAGTGAGGCAAGGACCGCAGTAGGTGTGCTTGGGGCTTTGCTAGTGTATCATTGTTTTATGTGGTTAGAGGAGTTGGGGGGAAGGGTAATTGTTGAGTGGTATGCGAGGCGTAGGTAGAAGAAGAGGCTGAGCAGTGATAGCATGGCAATTGCCATGGCTGCTGGTGTTATTTCCTGTTTAGTTAGTTCTTGGATGATAAGTCACTTTGGTATAAAGCCTGTTAATGGGGGGAGGCCTGCTAGGGATAAAAGTACTAGTATTAGGGTGGCGTTTAGCACTGGGGTTTTTGTTCATGAGGTTGTGATCATGGATAGGTTAAGGGCTTTGATTTTGTTAAGGGCTAGGAATACGGCTGATGTTATGATTGTGTATAGGTAGAAGGTAAGTAAGGCCAATTTGGGGCTGTAAACTAGGATGATGGCGATTCAGCCTAAGTGGGAGATGGACGAGAAGGCTAGGATTTTGCGTGTTTGTGTTTGGCTCAGTCCTATTCAGCCTCCTAGTGCTGTTGAGGCTAGGGCCATGGCGGTGAGTAGAGCTGGGTCGAGGGATTTGGATGTTAGTAGGAGCAGGGTTAGTGGGGGGAATTTTATGAGGGTCGAGAGTAGCAGGGCTGTTATTAGTGGCGATCCTTGTAGTACTTCTGGGAATCAGAAGTGAAATGGCACTAGGCCCAGTTTAATAGCGATTGCTGCTGTCAGTAGTAGACAGGAGGTTGGGTGGTTTATTTGTGTGATGTCTCATTGGCCGGTGACTCAGGCATTGGTTATGCTAGAGAATAGGACCAGGGCGGAAGCAGCTGCTTGGGTTAGGAAGTATTTCGTTGCGGCTTCTACTGCTCGTGGGTGGTGGGATTTGGCAATTAGGGGAATGATGGCTAGTGTGTTGATCTCCAGTCCTGTCCAGGCCAGAACTCAGTGGTTGCTGGAAATTGTGATTGTGGTGCCCAAGATGAGGCTGAAGGTTATGATTGGGGTCGCGTAAGGGTTCATTAGTAGAGGAGGGGGTTAAACCATCATTTTCGGGGTATGGGCCCGATAGCTTGATTAGCTGACTCTACTAGAAAATAATATAAGGGAAGTATGGAGAATTTTGATTTCTCTTGTGTGGGTTCAATTCCTACTTTTCTAAGGTCAACAGGAAATGAGAGGGCTGTTATACCTCTATGTTCACTTTATCATAGTGACCCTTTGTAGTTCAGGCACATTTCCTTATGTAAGGAGGTAGGCCTGCATAGCAGATAGGTATGCTGATGTGTCAGAGGCACAGAGCTAGTGTGAGGGGTAGGAAGTTTTTTCATAGTAGGTGCATTAGTTGGTCATATCGGAATCGTGGGTATGAAGCTCGGACCCATAAGAAACCAGAAGATAGTAGGAGGACTTTTGTGGCTAGGATGACGGGGAATAGTTCTGTGGGTGGCCCTAGGGCGCTTGGGTTTAGGAATATGATGGCTGTAAGTGTATTTATTAGCATAATGTTCGCATATTCAGCTAGGAAGAATAAGGCGAAGGGTCCTGCGGCGTATTCAACGTTAAACCCTGAGACTAGCTCAGATTCACCCTCTGTGAGGTCAAAAGGAGCTCGGTTTGTCTCTGCTAGGGTGGATACGTATCATATTATTGCTAGGGGTCATGAGGAGAAAATGAAGTATAGAGGCTCCTGTGCGACGGCAAAGGAGCTGAGTGTGTAGCTTCCGCTTAGTATGATTATTGATAGCAGGATTATGGCCAGTGTCACTTCGTATGAAATGGTCTGTGCTACTGCCCGTAGGGCTCCGATTAGTGCGTATTTTGAGTTCGAGGCTCAGCCTGATCATAGGACTGAGTAGACGGCTAGGCTTGACATGGCTATTAGGAAGAGAACTCCGAGGTTTAGATCTGCTAGGGGAAATGGGAGTGGTAGTGGTGCTCAAGTGGTGAGGGCTAGGACAAGGGCTAGTATTGGTATCAGAATGAATAGAAGTGGGGAAGAGGTAGAGGGTCGGATGGGCTCTTTGGTAAATAGTTTCAGTCCGTCCGCAAATGGTTGAAGTAGGCCAAAAGGCCCGACAACGTTAGGGCCTTTGCGGGATTGTATGTAGCTTAGGATTTTCCGTTCTACTAGGGTTAGGAAGGCTACGGCAATCAGGATTGGGATGATGTATAGGAGGGATATAACGAGGCAGCTTAGTGTTGTTATTTGAATCATGGGTGAAGCTAGGGAGAGGATTTGAACCTCTGGGGAAAGGGCTTAAGCCTTCTGCACTTGCCGGGCTCTGCCACTCTAGCTGGTCCTTTTCTAGGATTGAAAGTGGTGGGGGAAGGCCCTCTTCACGGTTTAGTTGGTTTCACTGCTTAGAGGGGGGGGGCGTGCTTGTGGTATTGGCCCCACTTTCCCGGTCCTTTCGTACTGGGGAGAGTGTGTCATAGATAGAAACCGACCTGGATTGCTCCGGTCTGAACTCAGATCACGTAGGACTGTTAATCGTTGAACAAACGAACCCTTAATAGCGGCTGCACCATTAGGATGTCCTGATCCAACATCGAGGTCGTAAACCCCCCTGTCAATATGGGCTCTTGAGGGGGATTGCGCTGTTATCCCTGGGGTAGCTTGGTCCATTAATCAATTATATTGGGTCTGGTCACTGTTAGCACTTTGAGGGGTAGCTCTAGGTAAAGAGGTATGGTCTTGTTTTTGGAGGATTTGTTCTCCTCCAAGGTCGCCCCAACCGAAAAATATCGACCAGGCTCTGCGATGGTAGTGGCCCCAGTGGGGTTGATTGAGGATTCGCGGTGGTCGTTGATTTTTAAGTTCCACAGGGTCTTCTCGTCTTATGTTCACATCCCCGCTTTTGCACGGGGAGATCAATTTCACTGATTATCTGTGAGAGACAGTTAAGACCTCGTTTAGCCATTCATACAAGTCTCGATTTATGGGACAATTGATTGCGCTACCTTTGCACGGTTAGGATACCGCGGCCGTTAAACCTAAGTCACCGGGCAGGCATCACCTTCAATACTTGTTTAATTTGCTGAAGGCTATGTTTTTGGTAAACAGTCGGGCCTTATTAATTTGCCGAGTTCCTTTCACAGATTTTAATCGCTCTTATAGGCGCTCCTGAGTCGGGTTAACAGGGTTAGTTAATACGTGGTCTTGTAGGGGTTTTTGTATCTGTCTAGGTCTGTTAATAATGTTTCTATGTAAGCTTGCGCCGTTAGAGGGGTGTGGCCCTGAGTTACTTATTTTAGCATTAATTCTCCTATATTCATAGGTTGACCTGTTTGTGATAAGGGAATCATCTTATTTTGGTATTTTTAGGTGGTGGAGCTTTGACGCACTCTTTTTTGATGGCTGCTTTAGGGCCCACGGTAGGATCAGTAGTAAGAATTATCCGCTAGTCGAGGTTGTGTCCTTTTTTAATGGAGCTGTCCCTCCATTAAATAGCTCTTAATCATCTCATTAGGGTTCAGGATGTCCGGTAGGGAGGATTAAGGGGGAACTTAGATTCGTTTCACAGGTAACCAGCTATCACCCAGCTCGGTTGGCTTTTCACCTCTACTGACAAGTCATCCCACTCTTTTGCAACAGAGACGGGTTCGCTCTCTTTAACTGCTTGAAAGTAGCTCGCTTGGGTTTCGGGGGGGCAAACTTTAGTTCACTTTGCTTGGTTGTTCTCGCTAAACCATGATGCAAAAGGTACAAGGGTTGATCTTTGCTGTCTGTCGCTTTGATTGTTTCACTGCTATTTCATCTTTCCCTTACGGTACTGGGGTCTCTATCGCGTCTAAGTGTCTTTTCTATCGCCTATACTAAGACTGTAAAATGCTTTAGTTTAATTAGTTTAGTAAATTCTTTAGTTTTGGTGTACTATTTGTGTGGTTGAGCTAGAGGGGGGGCTTCAAGACGATCCGGTCTAGTAGATATCTTTCAGGTGTAAGCTGAGTGCTTTGGTGTTATAGCTACGTCTTGATATTCTAAGTACACCTTCCGGTACACTTACCTTGTTACGACTTACCTCATCTTCAGCGTATTTATGGTATTAGTTATGTGGGATGTGGCTTTTGAGGAGGGTGACGGGCGGTATGTACGTGCCCCAGGGCCGGCTTAAAGTAGGCTCTATTGTCCCACTTTACTGCTAAATCCGCCTTCCAGAAGTGGTTTCACGCTTCTTTCCGTGTGCCCTATGAATAGGGAATGTAGCCCATTTCTTCCACTCCATAGGCTATACCTTGACCTGTCTTATTAGCGGGGTGCTATTGTGTCCACTGTTGTGCTCTCATTCGAGGTGGGCTGGCGACGGCGGTATGTAGGCTGTGTTGGCAAGGGGTGGTTGGGTTAATCGGGGATTATCGATTGTAGAACAGGCTCCTCTAGGTGGGTTTGGGGCACCGCCAAGTCCTTAGAGTTTTAAGCGTTTGTGCTCGTAGTTCTCTGGCGGATACTTCGGTAAAGTAAGTATCAAGATTTAGGGCCAGGCATAGTGGGGTATCTAATCCCAGTTTGGGCCCTGGCTTTCGTGGGTTTAAATCAGTCGTTAGTTCCTAAGATCATCTTAATGGTGTGTTTAGGTGCATCTTGGGCTTATGACAGCTCAGTTGCATTTTGATCTTAGTTAGCTAGGATAGGCATTTTACCACTCTTTACGCCGTGTCAATAGGACGGTTGATTTGGGTTTCTTGTATGACCGCGGTGGCTGGCACAAGATTTACCAACCCTTGAAGTTAGGCTGTTGCTATAACTAAGTCAAGTTTGCACTCATTGCTTAATGTTAATTACTGCTGAATACCCGTGGGGGCGTGGCTTAGCGAGGCGTCTTGGGCTACTACTTGGGTGTGCCTGATACCCGCTCCTCAAGGCCTGTATGGGGGTAGGTGGTCGAGGGCGTTTACACTGGGGCGCGGATACTTGCATGTATATATTTAGCAAAAACCAACCGTAAGGTTAGGACTAAGTCTTTTGTCCGCAGGCATGTTTTATGCCATCTTGGCAACTTCAGTGCCATGCTTTGTGTTAAGCTATGTGGACGGGGGTGTGGTTAGCTGATAGTTGAGTGGTGAGTGAGAGTGAAGTATATGAAATTATTGCTTGTGTTTACTATTTTTAGTACTGGAGTTTCTCTAAGTCCTAGGACTAGGAGGAAATGGTGTTTCATAGTGTGTAGGCGTCGGGATAGTCCGAGTATCGTCGGGGTATTCCTGCTAGGCCTAGGAAGTGCTGGGGGAAGAACGTTAGGTTTACTCCTGTAAATATTACCCCGAAGTGGGCTTTTGCTCATGTTTGGTGTAGGGTAAACCCAGTGAGTAGTGGGAATCAGTGAGTAAATCCTGCTAGAATGGCAAAGACGGCGCCTATGGATAGGACGTAGTGGAAGTGGACACTATTTGTCTGATCCGTACTAATTACCGCCATCCTACTCCTTCTATCACTCCCCGTACTCGCCACCGGTATTACAATATTACTAACTGATTGAAACCTAAACACCACATTCTTCGACCCCGCTGGAGGAGGAGACCCAATCCTGTACCAACACCTATTCTGATTCTTCGGACACCCAGAAGTCTATATTCTGATCCTACCGGGGTTCGGAATCATCTCACACGTAGTCACGTACTACTCAGGCAAAAAGGAGCCCTTCGGCTACATGGGAATAGTCTGAGCCATACTATCCATCGGCTTCCTAGGATTCATCGTCTGAGCTCACCACATGTTTACAGTAGGAATAGACGTTGATACCCGAGCCTACTTTACATCAGCCACTATAATCATTGCCATCCCTACCGGAATCAAAGTATTTAGCTGACTAGCCACCCTGCACGGAGGAACAATCAAATGAGACCCCCCCCAATACTATGAGCTCTAGGATTTATCTTCCTATTTACCATCGGAGGATTAACAGGAATCGTTCTTGCAAACTCTTCCCTAGACATCGCCCTGCACGACACGTACTACGTAGTTGCCCACTTCCACTACGTCCTATCCATAGGCGCCGTCTTTGCCATTCTAGCAGGATTTACTCACTGATTCCCACTACTCACTGGGTTTACCCTACACCAAACATGAGCAAAAGCCCACTTCGGGGTAATATTTACAGGAGTAAACCTAACGTTCTTCCCCCAGCACTTCCTAGGCCTAGCAGGAATACCCCGACGATACTCAGACTATCCCGACGCCTACACACTATGAAACACCATTTCCTCCATCGGCTCCCTAATCTCAATAGTAGCCGTAATCATACTAATATTCATCATCTGAGAAGCCTTTTCGGCCAAACGAAAAGTCCTACAACCAGAACTAACTACCACAAACGTTGAATGAATCCACGGCTGCCCTCCCCCATACCATACTTTCGAGGAACCGGCCTTCGTCCAAGTACAAGAAAGGAAGGAATCGAACCCTCACATGCTGGTTTCAAGCCAACTGCATTAACCGCTCATGCTTCTTTCTTATGAGACGTTAGTAAACCAATTACATAGCCTTGTCAAGACTAAATCACAGGTAAAAATCCTGTACATCTCATGTGGCCAACCACTCCCAACTAGGATTCCAAGACGCCTCATCACCCATCATAGAAGAACTCGTTGAATTCCACGACCACGCCCTAATCGTTGCCCTAGCTATCTGCAGCCTAGTTCTCTACCTTTTAGCCCACATACTAACAGAAAAACTCTCGTCCAATGCTGTAGACGCCCAAGAAGTAGAGCTGATCTGGACAATCCTACCTGCTATCGTCCTGGTACTCCTCGCCCTCCCATCCCTACAAATCCTCTACATAATGGACAAAATCGATGAACCAGACCTCACCCTAAAAGCCATCGGCCACCAATGATACTGAAGCTACGAATACACAGACTTCAAAGACCTATCATTCGACTCCTACATAGTGCCCACCCCAGACTTACCCAACGGCCACTTCCGACTGCTAGAAGTTGACCACCGCGTAGTTATCCCAATAGAATCCCCCATCCGCGTGATCATTACTGCAGGAGACGTACTCCACTCCTGAGCAGTCCCAACGCTCGGAGTTAAAACAGACGCAATCCCAGGCCGACTAAACCAAACTTCATTCATTACCACCCGGCCTGGGATTTTTTACGGACAATGCTCAGAAATTTGCGGGGCTAATCACAGCTACATACCCATTGTAGTAGAATCAACCCCACTCCCACATTTCGAGGCCTGATCGTCCCTTCTATCATCATCCTAATCATTAAGAAGCTATGCAACAGCACTAGCCTTTTAAGCTAGCCAAAGAGGGACTTCCCCCTCCTTAATGATATGCCACAGCTTAACCCCGCACCATGATTTTCAATCATAATTATAACCTGATTAACCCTAGCACTCCTCATCCAACCAAAACTACTAGCCTTCACCACAACCAACCCCCCATCAAATAAGACCTCCCTCACTACCAAACCCACACCATGATCCTGACCATGAACCTAAGCTTCTTTGACCAATTTTCCAGCCCCAATCTATTTGGCATCCCCTTAATCCTACTATCCCTACTCTTCCCAGCCCTACTATTCCCGTCCCCAAACAACCGATGAATCAACAACCGCCTTTCTACTATCCAAACATGACTCCTTCACCTAATCACAAAACAACTAATAGTCCCACTCAACAAAAATGGCCACAAATGAGCCATAATATTTACATCCCTAATAATCATACTTCTTACAATCAACCTTCTAGGCCTCCTTCCGTATACATTCACCCCAACCACCCAACTATCTATGAACATAGCCCTAGCCTTCCCACTATGGCTCGCCACACTACTAACAGGCCTACGAAACCAACCATCAGCCTCTTTAGCCCACCTATTACCCGAAGGTACCCCTACACCCCTAATCCCCGCACTAATCCTGATCGAAACAACCAGCCTACTAATCCGCCCCCTAGCCCTCGGAGTCCGCCTTACAGCCAACCTTACAGCAGGACACTTACTCATCCAACTCATCTCTACAGCCTCCATTGCATTAATACCCACCCTTCCTGCAGTATCCATCCTAACAATAATCATCCTACTACTCCTAACCATCCTAGAAGTAGCAGTAGCCATAATCCAGGCCTACGTCTTCGTGCTCCTTCTAAGCCTATACTTACAAGAAAACATCTAATGGCACACCAAGCACACTCATACCACATAGTTGACCCAAGCCCTTGACCAATCTTCGGGGCAGCCGCCGCCCTACTCACAACCTCAGGATTAATCATGTGATTCCACTACAACTCATCCATACTACTAACCCTAGGCCTCATCTCAATACTCCTAGTAATACTCCAATGATGACGAGACATTGTACGAGAAAGCACCTTCCAAGGCCATCACACTCCCACAGTCCAAAAAGGCCTACGATACGGCATAATCCTTTTCATCACATCCGAAGCATTCTTCTTCTTAGGGTTCTTCTGAGCGTTCTTCCACTCGAGCCTGGCCCCAACCCCAGAACTAGGAGGCCAATGACCCCCAACAGGAATTAAACCACTCAACCCGATAGAAGTCCCCCTACTAAACACAGCCATCCTACTAGCCTCAGGCGTTACCGTAACGTGAGCCCATCACAGCATCACAGAAGGAAACCGAAAACACGCCATCCACGCCCTAACCCTAACGATCCTCCTGGGATTCTACTTCACAGCCCTACAAGCAATAGAATACCACGAAGCCCCATTCTCAATCGCCGATAGCGTCTACGGATCTACCTTCTTCGTTGCCACTGGATTCCACGGACTCCACGTAATCATCGGATCCTCCTTCCTGACCGTCTGCCTCTTCCGACTGATCAAGTTCCACTTTACATCAGACCACCACTTCGGATTCGAGGCAGCAGCCTGATACTGACACTTCGTAGACGTCATCTGACTATTCCTCTACATAACCATCTACTGATGAGGATCTTGCTCTTCTAGTATATTAATTACAATTGACTTCCAATCTCTAGAATCTGGTATAAACCCAGAGGAGAGCAATGAACGCACTCATGTTCATATTCGCCCTATCATCAATCCTAAGCGCCGCCCTAACCGCATTAAACTTCTGACTCGCCCAAATAAACCCCGACTCAGAGAAACTCTCACCGTACGAATGTGGATTCGACCCACTTGGATCTGCTCGATTACCATTCTCAGTCCGATTCTTCCTCAGTAGCCATCCTGTTCGTCCTATTCGACCTAGAAATCGCCCTCCTACTCCCCCTGCCATGAGCCGTCCAACTCCAATCCCCCCTAATGACCCTCACCTGAACTGTAGCGATCCTCCTTCTCCTAACACTCGGACTGGCCTACGAGTGAATTCAAGGGGGCCTAGAATGAGCAGAATAACAGAAAGTTAGTCTAACCAAAAAGATAGCTGGTTTCGACCCAGCAGATTACAGCCAACCCTGTAACTTTTTTATGTCGCCCCTACATTTAAGCTTCTACTCAGCCTTCATTTTCAGCGGACTAGGACTAGCCTTCCACCGAACCCACCTAGTATCCGCCCTACTATGCCTTGAAAGCATAATATTATCGATATTCGTAGGCCTATCAATATGATCCATCGAAAACCAAGTCTCCTCATTCACCATGGTACCAATTCTCATGCTAACCTTCTCAGCGTGTGAGGCGGGCACAGGCCTGGCCATCCTAGTAGCCTCCACCCGCACACATGGCTCCGACCATCTACACAACCTAAACCTCCTGCAATGCTAAAAATCATCCTACCCACAATCATACTTCTTCCAACAGCCCTGCTGTCTCCACCAAAATTTCTATGGACTAACACCACCTTATACAGCCTCCTAATCGCTGCCCTAAGCCTACAGTGATTAATCCCAACCTACTACCCCTACAAATTTTTATCCAACTGAACAGGAATTGACCAAATCTCATCCCCCCTCCTAGTACTATCCTGCTGACTACTCCCACTCATAATCATAGCAAGCCAAAACCACCTGCAACAAGAACCCCTACAACGCAAACGAATCTTTATCTCAACCTTAGTCGCAGTCCAGCCATTCATCCTACTAGCCTTTTCCACCACAGAACTAGCACTATTTTACATCTCATTTGAAGCAACCCTCATTCCCACCCTAATCTTAATCACCCGATGGGGGAACCAACCAGAACGCCTAAGCGCTGGCATCTACCTGCTATTCTACATGCCAGTAAGCTCTCTACCCCTGCTAATCACAATCATACACCTATACGTGAAAATTGGCACCCTGCACCTGCCAACCCTACAACTAACCCACCCAACCCTATCCACCTCATGGACAGGAATACTATCAGGTCTAGCACTGCTCATAGCATTCATAGTAAAAGCCCCACTATACGGCCTACACCTCTGACTGCCAAAAGCCCACGTAGAAGCACCCATCGCAGGCTCAATACTCCTCGCCGCCCTACTACTAAAGCTAGGAGGATACGGAATTATACGAGTCACTCTATTTATGGGCCCACTGTCCAACCTCCTGCACTACCCCTTCCTAACCCTGGCCCTATGAGGCGCCCTAATGACTAGCTCAATCTGCCTACGACAGACAGACCTAAAATCACTAATCGCTTATTCATCCGTTAGCCACATAGGCCTAGTTATCGCCGCAGGAATAATCCAAACCCACTGATCATTCTCAGGGGCAATGATCCTAATAATTTCCCATGGACTAACTTCCTCCATACTATTCTGCCTAGCCAACACAAACTATGAACGTACGCACAGCCGAATTCTACTACTCACACGAGGCCTACAACCTCTCCTACCACTCATAGCTACCTGATGATTGCTGGCCAATCTAACAAACATAGCCTTACCCCCAACAACAAACCTCATAGCAGAGCTAACCATTATAATCACCTTATTCAACTGATCTGCCTTCACGATCATCCTAACAGGAATCGCAACCCTACTAACCGCCTCCTACACCTTATTCATACTACTAATGACCCAACGAGGCTCAATCCCCTCCCACATCACATCTATGCAAAACTCAACCACGCGAGAACACCTGCTCATAACACTCCACATTATCCCAATATTCCTCCTAATCCTCAAACCCGAACTGATCTCCGGAATCCCCTCATGCAAGTATAGTTTAAACCAAACATTAGACTGTGATTCTAAGAATAGAAGTTCAAACCTTCTTACCTGCCGAGGGGAGGGTTTAACCAACAAGAGCTGCTAACTCTTACATCTGAGCCTAAAACCTCAGCCCCCTTACTTTTAAAGGATAACAGCAATCCACTGGTCTTAGGAACCACCCATCTTGGTGCAAATCCAAGTAAAAGTAGTGAACCCCACACTACTAATCAACTCCCTCACACTACTCACGCTGACAATCCTCCTAACCCCAATCATCCTGCCATTTCTATTTAAAAACTTTAAAAACACCCCACAAGCCACCACCCGCGCTGTTAAAACCGCATTCCTAATTAGCCTAGCCCCTACAACCGCATTCATCTACTCGGGAGTAGAATCTGTCACCTGCCACTGGGAGTGAAAATTCATTATAAACTTTAAAATCCCCCTGAGCCTAAAAATAGACCAATACTCAATAACATTTCTTCCAATCGCCCTATTTGTAACATGATCAATCCTACAATTCGCCATATGATACATGGCCTCAGAGCCATACGTAACAAAATTTTTCACCTACCTACTGACATTCCTAGTCGCCATACTCCTCCTAACAACCGCAAACAACATATTCCTCCTATTCGTAGGCTGGGAAGGAGTACGAATCATGTCCTTCCTTCTCATCGGCTGATGACAAGGCCGAGCAGATGCCAACACCGCCGCCCTACAAGCCGTAATCTACAACCGAATCGGAGACGTCGGACTGATCCTGAGCATAGCATGACTAGCTTCAACATTCAACACCTGAGAGATCCAACAAGCCGTACACCCCCACCAAACCCCAATCCTCCCCCTCATAGGATTAATCCTCGCAGCCGCAGGAAAATCCGCCCAATTTGGACTCCACCCATGACTGCCCGCAGCAATAGAAGGCCCCACCCCAGTATCAGCCCTACTGCACTCCAGTACCATAGTAGTAGCCGGAATCTTCCTGCTCATCCGCATGCACCCCCTGCTAGCCACCAACCAGACAGCCCTAACTGCCTGCCTATGCCTAGGTGCTCTATCAACCCTATTCGCTGCCACATGCGCCCTAACCCAAAATGACATCAAAAAAATCATTGCTTTCTCAACATCCAGCCAACTAGGACTAATAATAGTCACTATCGGACTAAACCTCCCACAACTAGCCTTCCTACACATCTCAACCCATGCCTTCTTTAAAGCCATACTATTCCTATGCTCAGGGTCTATCATCCACAACCTAAACGGAGAACAAGATATCCGAAAGATAGGAGGCCTACAGAAAATACTCCCAGTCACTACTTCCTGCCTAACCATTGGAAACCTGGCGCTGATAGGAACCCCATTCCTAGCCGGATTCTACTCAAAAGACCTCATCATCGAAAGCTTAAACACATCATACCTAAATACTTGAGCCCTACTCCTAACCCTTATAGCCACAGCATTCACCGCAACCTACAGCATCCGCATAACCATCCTAGTCCAAGCTGGACAAACCCGAATCCCCCCAATAGTATCAATAAACGAAAACAACCCACTAATCACCGCCCCCCTAACCCGACTCGCCCTAGGCAGCATTACAGCAGGAATAATCATTACCTCTTTCATCACACCAACCAAAACCCCCCCAATAACCATACCCCTTATCACCAAAACCGCTGCCATCCTCATAACAATCCTAGGAATCATCCTAGCCCTAGAACTATCGAACATAACACACACCCTCACTCACCCCAAACCAAACCCCCTCATAAACTTCTCCTCTGCATTAGGGTACTTCAACCCCCTAGTACACCGATTCTTCTCCAAAAACCTACTAGAAAAGGGACAAAACATTGCCCTACACTTGATCGACCTCTCCTGACTCAAAAAAATAGGGCCAGAGGGCCTTGCTGAACTACAAGTAGCCGCAAGCAAAGCCGCAACCTCAATACACACAGGGCTAATTAAGGCCTACCTAGGATCCTTCGCCCTCTCCATCCTGGTAATAATCCTAATAACACACAGACTCACTAATGGCCCCTAACATCCGCAAATCCCATCCCCTACTAAAAATAATCAACAACTCCCTAATCGACCTACCCGCCCCCTCCAACATCTCTGCCTGATGAAACTTCGGCTCCCTTCTAGCCATCTGCTTAGCCACACAAATCCTAACAGGCCTGCTACTAGCCATACACTACACCGCAGACACTTCACTCGCCTTCTCCTCAGTAGCTCACACATGCCGAGACGTCCAGTACGGATGGCTCATCCGCAACCTCCACGCCAACGGTGCTTCGCTCTTCTTTATCTGCATCTACTTACACATCGGACGAGGCCTCTACTACGGCTCCTACCTATACAAAGAAACCTGAAACACAGGAGTAATCCTCCTACTCACCCTAATAGCAACTGCCTTCGTAGGGTATGTCCTACCATGAGGACAAATGTCATTCTGAGGGGCCACCGTAATCACCAACCTATTCTCAGCCATCCCGTACATTGGGCAAACTCTAGTAGAATGAGCCTGAGGAGGATTCTCAGTAGACAATCCAACCTTAACCCGATTCTTCGCCATCCACTTCCTACTGCCCTTCCTAATTGCAGGAATCACCCTAGTCCACCTAACCTTCCTACACGAATCAGGCTCAAATAACCCACTAGGAATCGTATCAGACTGCGACAAAATCCCATTCCACCCATACTTCTCCATTAAAGACAGCTTAGGGCTTACCCTAATAATCACCCCCCTAATAGCACTAGCCCTATTTTCACCGAACCTCCTGGTTCTTGGAATCCTAGTTGGGAGTGGTTGGCCACATGAGATGTACAGGATTTTTACCTGTGATTTAGTCTTGACAAGGCTATGTAATTGGTTTACTAACGTCTCATAAGAAAGAAGCATGAGCGGTTAATGCAGTTGGCTTGAAACCCATCCCCAGTGGTGCAAGTGCACTCTCTGAACTCACTGAAGTGCATCCCCAGTGGTGCCAGTGCACTCTCTGCACTCACTGCACTGCATCCCCAGTGGTGCCAGTGCAATCTCTGGACTCACTGCAGAGCATCCCCAGTGGTGCCAGTGCACTCTGTGGACTCACTGTAGTGCATCCCCAGTGGTGCCAGTGCACTCTCTGGACTCACTGCAGTGCATCCCCAGTGGTGCCAGTGCAATCTCTGGACTCACTGCAGTGCATCCCCAGTGGTGCCAGTGCACTCTCTGGACTCACTGCAGTGCATCCCCAGTGGTGCCAGTGCGCTCTCCGGAGTCACAGCACTGCATCCCCAGTGGTGCCAGTGCACTCACTGGACACACTGTACTGCATCACAGGTGGTGCCAGTGCACTCTCTGGACTCACTGCAGTGCATCCCCAGTGGTGCCAGTGCACTCTCTGGACTCACTGCAGTGCATCCCCAGTGGTGCCAGTGCACTCTCTGGACTCACTGCACTGCATCCCCAGTGGTGCCAGTGCACTCTCTGCACTCACTGCACTGCATTCCCAGTGGTGCCAGTGCAGTCTCTGGACTCACTGCAGTGCATCCCCAGTGGTGCCAGAGCACTCTCTGGACTCACTGCACTGCATCCCCAGTGGTGCCAGTGCACTCTCTGGACTCACTGCACCGCATCCCCAGTGGTGTCAGTACACTCTCTGGACTCACTGAAGTGCATCCCCAGTGGTGCCAGTGCAATCTCTGGACTCACTGTAGTGCATCCCCAGTGGTGCCAGTGCACTCTCTGGACTCACTGCAGTGCATCCCCAGTGGTGCTAGTGCACTCTCTGGACTCACTGTACTGCATCACCAGTGGTGCCAGTGCACTCTCTGGACTCACAGCAGTGCATCCCCAGTGGTGCCAGTGCACTCTCTGGACTCACTGCACTGCATCCCCAGTGGTGCCAATGCACTCTCTGGACTCACTGCACTGCATCCCCAGTGGTGCCAGTGAAGTCTCTGGACTCACTGCACTGCATCCCCAGTGGTGCCAGTGCACTGTCTGGACTCACTGCACTGCATCCCCAGTGGTGCCAGTGCACTCTCTGGACTCACTGCACTGCATCCCCAGTGGTGCCAGTGCACTCTCTCGAGTCACTGCACTACATCCCCAGTGGTGCCAGTGCACTCACTGGACTCACTGTACTGCATCATCGGTGGTGCCAGTGCACTCTCTGGACTCACTGCACTGCATCCCCAGTGGTGCCAGTGCACTCTCTGGACTCACTGCACTGCAGGCCCAGTGGTACCAGTGCACTCACTGGACTCACTGTACTGCATCACCAGTGGTGCCAGTGCACTCTCTGGACTCACTGCACTGCATCCCCAGTGGTTCCAGTGCATTCACTGGACTCACTGTACTGCATCTCCAGTGGTGCCTGTGCACTCTCTGGACTCACTGCACTGCATCCCCAGTGGTGCCAGTGAGCTCTCTGGACTCACTGCACTGCATCCCCAGTGGTGCCAGTGTACTCACAGGATTCACTGCACTGCATCCCCAGTGGTGCTAGTGCACTCTCTGGACTCACTGCAGTGCATCCCCAGTGGTGCCAGTGCACTCTCTGGACTCACTGAAGTGCATTCTCAGTGGTGCCAGTGCACTCTCTGGGCTCACTGAAGTGCATCCCCAGTGGTGCCAGTACACTCACTGGACTCACTGCACTGCATCCCCAGTGGTGCCAGTGCACTCTCTGGACTCACTGCACTGCATCCCCAGTGGTGCCAGGGCACTCTCTGCACTCACTGCACTGCATCCCCAGTCGTGCCAGTGCACTCTCTGCACTCACTTCACTGCATCCCCAGTGGTGCCAGTGCACTCTCTGGACTCACTGCACTGCATCCCCAGTGGTGCCAGTGAAGTCTTTGGACTCACTGCACTGCATCCCCAGTGGTGCCAGTGCACTCTCTGGAGTCACTGAAGTGCATCCCCAGTGGTGCCAGTGCACTCTCTGGAGTCACTGCACTGCATCCCCAGTGGTGCCAGTGCACTCTGTGGACTCACTGTACTGCATCCCCACTGGTGCCAGTGCACTCTCTGGACTCACTGTACTGCATCCCCAGTGGTGACAGTGCACTCTCTGGACTAACTGCAGTGCATCCCCAGTGGTGCCAGTGCACTCTCTGGACTCACTGCAGTGCATCCCCAGTAGTGCCAGTGCACTCTCTGGTCTCACTGCACTGCATCCACAGTGGTGCCAGTGCACTCTCTGGACTCACTGCACTGCATCCCCAGTGGTGCCAGTGCACTGTCTGGACTCACTGCAGTGCATCCCCAGGGGTGTCAGTGCACTCTCTGGACTCACTGTACTGCACCCCCAGTGGTGCCAGTGCACTCACTGGACTGACTGCACTGCATCCCCAGTGGTGCCAGTGCGCTCTCTGGAGTCACAGCACTGCATCCCCAGTGGTGCCAGTGCACTCACTGGACTCACTGCACTGCATCACAGGTGGTGCCAGTGCACTCTCTGGACTCACTGCAATGAATCCCCGGTGGTGCCAGTGTACTCTCTGCAGTCACTGCGCTGCATCCCCAGTGGTGCCAGTGCACTCACTGGACTCACTGGACTGCATCCCCAGTGGTGCCAGTGCACTCTCTGGACTCACTGCACTGCATCCCCAGTGGTGCCAGTGCACTCTCTGGACTCACTGCACTGCATCTCCAGTGGTGCCAGTGCACTCTCTGGACTCACTGCACTGCATCCCCAGTCGTGTCAGTGCACTCTCTGGACTCACTGTGCTGCATCCCCAGTGGTTCCAGTGCACTCTCTGGACTCACTGCAGTGTAACCCCTGTGGTGCCAGTGCACTCTGTGCTCTCAGTGCAATGCATCCCCAGTGGTGCCAGTGCACTCTCTGGACTCACCGCAGTGCAGCCCAAGTGGTGCCAGTGCACTCTCTGGACTCACTGCAGTGCAGCCCCTTAGTTGCCAGTGCACTCTCTGGACTCACTGTACTGCATCACCAGTGGTGCCAGTGCACTCTCTGGACTGACTGCACTGCATCCCCAGTGGTGCCAGTGCAATCTCTGGACTCACTGCACTGCATCCCCAGTGGTGCCAGTGCACTCTCTGGACTCACTGCACTGCATCCCCAGTTTTGCCAGTGAAGTCTTTGGACTCACTGCACTGCATCCCCAGTGGTGCCAGTGTACTCTCTGGAGTCACTGAAGTGCATCCCCAGTGGTGCCAGTGCACTCTCTGGACTCACTGCAGTGCATCCCCAGTGGTGCCAGTGCACTCTCTGGACTCACTGCACTGCATCCGCTCATGATCGGAGGATTGGGCAACTGAGTAGTCCCCCTCATAATCGGTGCCCCCGACATAGCATTCCCGCGAATAAACAACATAAGCTTTTGACTCCTCCCCCCATCATTCCTCCTACTACTAGTCTCATCCACTGTAGAAGCTGGTGCCGGCACAGGCTGAACTGTCTACCCTCCCCTAGCAGGTAACCTTGCCCACGCCGGAGCTTCAGTAGACCTGGCTATCTTCTCACTCCACTTAGCCGGTATCTCCTCCATCCTTGGGGCCATCAACTTTATCACCACAGCCATCAACATAAAACCCCCCGCACTCTCACAATACCAAACCCCACTATTTGTCTGATCCGTACTAATTACCGCCATCCTACTCCTTCTATCACTCCCCGTACTCGCCGCCGGTATTACAATATTACTAACTGATCGAAACCTAAACACCACATTCTTCGACCCCGCTGGAGGAGGAGACCCAATCCTGTACCAACACCTATTCTGATTCTTCGGACACCCAGAAGTCTATATTCTGATCCTACCGGGGTTCGGAATCATCTCACACGTAGTCACGTACTACTCAGGCAAAAAGGAGCCCTTCGGCTACATGGGAATAGTCTGAGCCATACTATCCATCGGCTTCCTAGGATTCATTGTCTGAGCTCACCACATGTTTACAGTAGGAATAGACGTTGATACCCGAGCCTACTTTACATCAGCCACTATAATCATTGCCATCCCTACCGGAATCAAAGTATTTAGCTGACTAGCCACCCTGCACGGAGGAACAATCAAATGAGACCCCCCCAATACTATGAGCTCTAGGATTTATCTTCCTATTTACCATCGGAGGATTAACAGGAATCGTTCTTGCAAACTCTTCCCTAGACATCGCCCTGCACGACACGTACTACGTAGTTGCCCACTTCCACTACGTCCTATCCATAGGCGCCGTCTTTGCCATTCTAGCAGGATTTACTCACTGATTCCCACTACTCACTGGGTTTACCCTACACCAAACATGAGCAAAAGCCCACTTCGGGGTAATATTTACAAGAGTAAACCTAACGTTCTTCCCCCAGCACTTCCTAGGCCTAGCAGGAATACCCCGATGATACTCGGACTATCCCAATTCCTACACACTATGAAACACCATTTCCTCCATCGGCTCCCTAATCTCAATAGTAGCCGTAATCATACTAATATTCATCATCTGAGAAGCCTTTCCGGCCAAACGAAAAGTCCTACAACCAGAACTAACTACCACAAACGTTGAATGAATCCACGGCTGCCCTCCCCCATACCATACTTTCGAGGAACCGGCCTTCGTCCAAGTACAAGAAAGGAAGGAATCGAACCCTCACATGCTGGTTTCAAGCCAACTGCATTAACCGCTCATGCTTCTTTCTTATGAGACGTTAGTAAACCAATTACATAGCCTTGTCAAGACTAAATCACAGGTAAAAATCCTGTACATCTCATGTGGCCAACCACTCCCAACTAGGATTCCAAGACGCCTCATCACCCATCATAGAAGAACTCGTTGAATTCCACGACCACGCCCTAATCGTTGCCCTAGCTATCTGCAGCCTAGTTCTCTACCTTTTAGCCCACATACTAACAGAAAAACTCTCGTCCAATGCTGTAGACGCCCAAGAAGTAGAGCTGATCTGGACAATCCTACCTGCTATCGTCCTGGTACTCCTCGCCCTCCCATCCCTACTTTGTATCCTCTACATAATGGACAAAATCGATGAACCAGACCTCACCCTAAAAGCCATCGGCCACCAATGATACTGAAGCTACGAATACACAGACTTCAAAGACCTATCATTCGACTCCTACATAGTGCCCACCCCAGACTTACCCAACGGCCACTTCCGACTGCTAGAAGTTGACCACCGCGTAGTTATCCCAATAGAATCCCCCATCCGCGTGATCATTACTGCAGGAGACGTACTCCACTCCTGAGCAGTCCCAACGCTCGGAGTTAAAACAGACGCAATCCCAGGCCGACTAAACCAAACTTCATTCATTACCACCCGGCCTGGGATTTTTTACGGACAATGCTCAGAAATTTGCGGGGCTAATCACAGCTACATACCCATTGTAGTAGAATCAACCCCACTCCCACATTTCGAGGCCTGATCGTCCCTTCTATCATCATCCTAATCATTAAGAAGCTATGCAACAGCACTAGCCTTTTAAGCTAGCCAAAGAGGGACTTCCCCCTCCTTAATGATATGCCACAGCTTAACCCCGCACCATGATTTTCAATCATAATTATAACCTGATTAACCCTAGCACTCCTCATCCAACCAAAACTACTAGCCTTCACCACAACCAACCCCCCATCAAATAAGACCTCCCTCACTACCAAACCCACACCATGATCCTGACCATGAACCTAAGCTTCTTTGACCAATTTTCCAGCCCCAATCTATTTGGCATCCCCTTAATCCTACTATCCCTACTCTTCCCAGCCCTACTATTCCCGTCCCCAAACAACCGATGAATCAACAACCGCCTTTCTACTATCCAAACATGACTCCTTCACCTAATCACAAAACAACTAATAGTCCCACTCAACAAAAATGGCCACAAATGAGCCATAATATTTACATCCCTAATAATCATACTTCTTACAATCAACCTTCTAGGCCTCCTTCCATATACATTCACCCCAACCACCCAACTATCTATGAACATAGCCCTAGCCTTCCCACTATGGCTCGCCACACTACTAACAGGCATGTTTAACCATGTACGTGCCCCAGGGCCGGCTTAAAGTAGGCTCTATTGTCCCACTTTACTGCTAAATCCGCCTTCCAGAAGTGGTTTCACGCTTCTTTCCGTGTGCCCTATGAATAGGGAATGTAGCCCATTTCTTCCACTCCATAGGCTATACCTTGACCTGTCTTATTAGCGGGGTGCTATTGTGTCCACTGTTGTGCTCTCATTCGAGGTGGGCTGGCGACGGCGGTATGTAGGCTGTGTTGGCAAGGGGTGGTTGGGTTAATCGGGGATTATCGATTGTAGAACAGGCTCCTCTAGGTGGGTTTGGGGCACCGCCAAGTCCTTAGAGTTTTAAGCGTTTGTGCTCGTAGTTCTCTGGCGGATACTTCGGTAAAGTAAGTATCAAGATTTAGGGCCAGGCATAGTGGGGTATCTAATCCCAGTTTGGGCCCTGGCTTTCGTGGGTTTAAATCAGTCGTTAGTTCCTAAGATCATCTTAATGGTGTGTTTAGGTGCATCTTGGGCTTATGACAGCTCAGTTGCATTTTGATCTTAGTTAGCTAGGATAGGCATTTTACCACTCTTTACGCCGTGTCAATAGGACGGTTGATTTGGGTTTCTTGTATGACCGCGGTGGCTGGCACAAGATTTACCAACCCTTGAAGTTAGGCTGTTGCTATAACTAAGTCAAGTTTGCACTCATTGCTTAATGTTAATTACTGCTGAATACCCGTGGGGGCGTGGCTTAGCGAGGCGTCTTGGGCTACTACTTGGGTGTGCCTGATACCCGCTCCTCAAGGCCTGTATGGGGGTAGGTGGTCGAGGGCGTTTACACTGGGGCGCGGATACTTGCATGTATATATTTAGCAAAAACCAACCGTAAGGTTAGGACTAAGTCTTTTGTCCGCAGGCATGTTTTATGCCATCTTGGCAACTTCAGTGCCATGCTTTGTGTTAAGCTATGTGGACGGGGGTGTGGTTAGCTGATAGTTGAGTGGTGAGTGAGAGTGAAGTATATGAAATTATTGCTTGTGTTTACTATTTTTAGTACTGGAGTTTCTCTAAGTCCTAGGACTAGGAGGAAATGGTGTTTCATAGTGTGTAGGCGTCGGGATAGTCCGAGTATCGTCGGGGTATTCCTGCTAGGCCTAGGAAGTGCTGGGGGAAGAACGTTAGGTTTACTCCTGTAAATATTACCCCGAAGTGGGCTTTTGCTCATGTTTGGTGTAGGGTAAACCCAGTGAGTAGTGGGAATCAGTGAGTAAATCCTGCTAGAATGGCAAAGACGGCGCCTATGGATAGGACGTAGTGGAAGTGGGCAACTACGTAGTACGTGTCGTGCAGGGCGATGTCTAGGGAAGAGTTTGCAAGAACGATTCCTGTTAATCCTCCGATGGTAAATAGGAAGATAAATCCTAGAGCTCATAGTATTGGGGGGGGTCTCATTTGATTGTTCCTCCGTGCAGGGTGGCTAGTCAGCTAAATACTTTGATTCCGGTAGGGATGGCAATGATTATAGTGGCTGATGTAAAGTAGGCTCGGGTATCAACGTCTATTCCTACTGTAAACATGTGGTGAGCTCAGACGATGAATCCTAGGAAGCCGATGGATAGTATGGCTCAGACTATTCCCATGTAGCCGAAGGGCTCCTTTTTGCCTGAGTAGTACGTGACTACGTGTGAGATGATTCCGAACCCCGGTAGGATCAGAATATAGACTTCTGGGTGTCCGAAGAATCAGAATAGGTGTTGGTACAGGATTGGGTCTCCTCCTCCAGCGGGGTCGAAGAATGTGGTGTTTAGGTTTCGATCAGTTAGTAATATTGTAATACCGGCAGCGAGTACGGGGAGTGATAGAAGGAGTAGGATGGCGGTAATTAGTACGGATCAGACAAATAGTGGGGTTTGGTATTGTGAGAGTGCGGGGGGTTTTATGTTGATGGCTGTGGTGATAAAGTTGATGGCCCCAAGGATGGAGGAGATACCGGCTAAGTGGAGTGAGAAGATAGCCAGGTCTACTGAAGCTCCGGCGTGGGCAAGGTCACCTGCTAGGGGAGGGTAGACAGTTCAGCCTGTGCCGGCGCCAGCTTCTACAGTGGATGAGGCTAGTAGGAGGAGGAATGATGGGGGGAGGAGTCAAAAGCTTATGTTGTTTATTCGCGGGAATGCTATGTCGGGGGCACCGATTATGAGGGGGACTAATCAGTTGCCGAATCCTCCGATCATGATGGGTATGACTATAAAGAAGCTTATTACAAAGGCGTGAGCGGTAACGATTACATTGTAAATTTGGTCGTCGCCTAGGAGAGTTCCTGGTTGTCCTAGTTCTGCGCGGATTAATAGGCTGAGTGCGGTGCCGACTATTCCTGCTCATGCCCCGAAGATGAGGTACAGGGTGCCAATATCCTTATGGTTAGTGGAAAATAGTCATCGGTTGATGAAGGTGACGGGTAAGATGGCTGAGTGTTGAAGCGTTAGGCTGTAGTCCTTTTTACAGAGGTTTAATTCCTCTTCTTATCGGCTCTGTAGTGAAATTCATGTTGAGTTGCAAGCTCATCGATGCGCACTAGGGTGCGTCAGGGTCTTTGTAGGCAGAAGCCAATTGGTTTAGGCATTTAGCTGTTAACTAGAGTTTTGTGGGATCGAAGCCCATCTGTCTAGGGAGGCTTTAGCTTAATTAAAGCGTCTGACTTGCATTCAGAAGATACAGGTTAATATTCTGTAAGTCTTAATGTGCAGAAACTAAGAGGGTTTAACTCTTATTTAAGGCTTTGAAGGCCTTCGGTTTGGGGTGTTATCCTAAGTTTCTAGACAATGGCATGTATTATTGGGGACAGGGGAAGTAAGAGGATTGATAGTGAGGCAAGGACCGCAGTAGGTGTGCTTGGGGCTTTGCTAGTGTATCATTGTTTTATGTGGTTAGAGGAGTTGGGGGGAAGGGTAATTGTTGAGTGGTATGCGAGGCGTAGGTAGAAGAAGAGGCTGAGCAGTGATAGCATGGCAATTGCCATGGCTGCTGGTGTTATTTCCTGTTTAGTTAGTTCTTGGATGATAAGTCACTTTGGTATAAAGCCTGTTAATGGGGGGAGGCCTGCTAGGGATAAAAGTACTAGTATTAGGGTGGCGTTTAGCACTGGGGTTTTTGTTCATGAGGTTGTGATCATGGATAGGTTAAGGGCTTTGATTTTGTTAAGGGCTAGGAATACGGCTGATGTTATGATTGTGTATAGGTAGAAGGTAAGTAAGGCCAATTTGGGGCTGTAAACTAGGATGATGGCGATTCAGCCTAAGTGGGAGATGGACGAGAAGGCTAGGATTTTGCGTGTTTGTGTTTGGCTCAGTCCTATTCAGCCTCCTAGTGCTGTTGAGGCTAGGGCCATGGCGGTGAGTAGAGCTGGGTCGAGGGATTTGGATGTTAGTAGGAGCAGGGTTAGTGGGGGGAATTTTATGAGGGTCGAGAGTAGCAGGGCTGTTATTAGTGGCGATCCTTGTAGTACTTCTGGGAATCAGAAGTGAAATGGCACTAGGCCCAGTTTAATAGCGATTGCTGCTGTCAGTAGTAGACAGGAGGTTGGGTGGTTTATTTGTGTGATGTCTCATTGGCCGGTGACTCAGGCATTGGTTATGCTAGAGAATAGGACCAGGGCGGAAGCAGCTGCTTGGGTTAGGAAGTATTTCGTTGCGGCTTCTACTGCTCGTGGGTGGTGGGATTTGGCAATTAGGGGAATGATGGCTAGTGTGTTGATCTCCAGTCCTGTCCAGGCCAGAACTCAGTGGTTGCTGGAAATTGTGATTGTGGTGCCCAAGATGAGGCTGAAGGTTATGATTGGGGTCGCGTAAGGGTTCATTAGTAGAGGAGGGGGTTAAACCATCATTTTCGGGGTATGGGCCCGATAGCTTGATTAGCTGACTCTACTAGAAAATAATATAAGGGAAGTATGGAGAATTTTGATTTCTCTTGTGTGGGTTCAATTCCTACTTTTCTAAGGTCAACAGGAAATGAGAGGGCTGTTATACCTCTATGTTCACTTTATCATAGTGACCCTTTGTAGTTCAGGCACATTTCCTTATGTAAGGAGGTAGGCCTGCATAGCAGATAGGTATGCTGATGTGTCAGAGGCACAGAGCTAGTGTGAGGGGTAGGAAGTTTTTTCATAGTAGGTGCATTAGTTGGTCATATCGGAATCGTGGGTATGAAGCTCGGACCCATAAGAAACCAGAAGATAGTAGGAGGACTTTTGTGGCTAGGATGACGGGGAATAGTTCTGTGGGTGGCCCTAGGGCGCTTGGGTTTAGGAATATGATGGCTGTAAGTGTATTTATTAGCATAATGTTCGCATATTCAGCTAGGAAGAATAAGGCGAAGGGTCCTGCGGCGTATTCAACGTTAAACCCTGAGACTAGCTCAGATTCACCCTCTGTGAGGTCAAAAGGAGCTCGGTTTGTCTCTGCTAGGGTGGATACGTATCATATTATTGCTAGGGGTCATGAGGAGAAAATGAAGTATAGAGGCTCCTGTGCGACGGCAAAGGAGCTGAGTGTGTAGCTTCCGCTTAGTATGATTATTGATAGCAGGATTATGGCCAGTGTCACTTCGTATGAAATGGTCTGTGCTACTGCCCGTAGGGCTCCGATTAGTGCGTATTTTGAGTTCGAGGCTCAGCCTGATCATAGGACTGAGTAGACGGCTAGGCTTGACATGGCTATTAGGAAGAGAACTCCGAGGTTTAGATCTGCTAGGGGAAATGGGAGTGGTAGTGGTGCTCAAGTGGTGAGGGCTAGGACAAGGGCTAGTATTGGTATCAGAATGAATAGAAGTGGGGAAGAGGTAGAGGGTCGGATGGGCTCTTTGGTAAATAGTTTCAGTCCGTCCGCAAATGGTTGAAGTAGGCCAAAAGGCCCGACAACGTTAGGGCCTTTGCGGGATTGTATGTAGCTTAGGATTTTCCGTTCTACTAGGGTTAGGAAGGCTACGGCAATCAGGATTGGGATGATGTATAGGAGGGATATAACGAGGCAGCTTAGTGTTGTTATTTGAATCATGGGTGAAGCTAGGGAGAGGATTTGAACCTCTGGGGAAAGGGCTTAAGCCTTCTGCACTTGCCGGGCTCTGCCACTCTAGCTGGTCCTTTTCTAGGATTGAAAGTGGTGGGGGAAGGCCCTCTTCACGGTTTAGTTGGTTTCACTGCTTAGAGGGGGGGGGCGTGCTTGTGGTATTGGCCCCACTTTCCCGGTCCTTTCGTACTGGGGAGAGTGTGTCATAGATAGAAACCGACCTGGATTGCTCCGGTCTGAACTCAGATCACGTAGGACTGTTAATCGTTGAACAAACGAACCCTTAATAGCGGCTGCACCATTAGGATGTCCTGATCCAACATCGAGGTCGTAAACCCCCCTGTCGATATGGGCTCTTGAGGGGGATTGCGCTGTTATCCCTGGGGTAGCTTGGTCCATTAATCAATTATATTGGGTCTGGTCACTGTTAGCACTTTGAGGGGTAGCTCTAGGTAAAGAGGTATGGTCTTGTTTTTGGAGGATTTGTTCTCCTCCAAGGTCGCCCCAACCGAAAAATATCGACCAGGCTCTGCGATGGTAGTGGCCCCAGTGGGGTTGATTGAGGATTCGCGGTGGTCGTTGATTTTTAAGTTCCACAGGGTCTTCTCGTCTTATGTTCACATCCCCGCTTTTGCACGGGGAGATCAATTTCACTGATTATCTGTGAGAGACAGTTAAGACCTCGTTTAGCCATTCATACAAGTCTCGATTTATGGGACAATTGATTGCGCTACCTTTGCACGGTTAGGATACCGCGGCCGTTAAACCTAAGTCACCGGGCAGGCATCACCTTCAATACTTGTTTAATTTGCTGAAGGCTATGTTTTTGGTAAACAGTCGGGCCTTATTAATTTGCCGAGTTCCTTTCACAGATTTTAATCGCTCTTATAGGCGCTCCTGAGTCGGGTTAACAGGGTTAGTTAATACGTGGTCTTGTAGGGGTTTTTGTATCTGTCTAGGTCTGTTAATAATGTTTCTATGTAAGCTTGCGCCGTTAGAGGGGTGTGGCCCTGAGTTACTTATTTTAGCATTAATTCTCCTATATTCATAGGTTGACCTGTTTGTGATAAGGGAATCATCTTATTTTGGTAGTTTTAGGTGGTGGAGCTTTGACGCACTCTTTTTTGATGGCTGCTTTAGGGCCCACGGTAGGATCAGTAGTAAGAATTATCCGCTAGTCGAGGTTGTGTCCTTTTTTAATGGAGCTGTCCCTCCATTAAATAGCTCTTAATCATCTCATTAGGGTTCAGGATGTCCGGTAGGGAGGATTAAGGGGGAACTTAGATTCGTTTCACAGGTAACCAGCTATCACCCAGCTCGGTTGGCTTTTCACCTCTACTGACAAGTCATCCCACTCTTTTGCAACAGAGACGGGTTCGCTCTCTTTAACTGCTTGAAAGTAGCTCGCTTGGGTTTCGGGGGGGCAAACTTTAGTTCACTTTGCTTGGTTGTTCTCGCTAAACCATGATGCAAAAGGTACAAGGGTTGATCTTTGCTGTCTGTCGCTTTGATTGTTTCACTGCTATTTCATCTTTCCCTTACGGTACTGGGGTCTCTATCGCGTCTAAGTGTCTTTTCTATCGCCTATACTAAGACTGTAAAATGCTTTAGTTTAATTAGTTTAGTAAATTCTTTAGTTTTGGTGTACTATTTGTGTGGTTGAGCTAGAGGGGGGGCTTCAAGACGATCCGGTCTAGTAGATATCTTTCAGGTGTAAGCTGAGTGCTTTGGTGTTATAGCTACGTCTTGATATTCTAAGTACACCTTCCGGTACACTTACCTTGTTACGACTTACCTCATCTTCAGCGTATTTATGGTATTAGTTATGTGGGATGTGGCTTTTGAGGAGGGTGACGGGCGGTATGTACGTGCCCCAGGGCCGGCTTAAAGTAGGCTCTATTGTCCCACTTTACTGCTAAATCCGCCTTCCAGAAGTGGTTTCACGCTTCTTTCCGTGTGCCCTATGAATAGGGAATGTAGCCCATTTCTTCCACTCCATAGGCTATACCTTGACCTGTCTTATTAGCGGGGTGCTATTGTGTCCACTGTTGTGCTCTCATTCGAGGTGGGCTGGCGACGGCGGTATGTAGGCTGTGTTGGCAAGGGGTGGTTGGGTTAATCGGGGATTATCGATTGTAGAACAGGCTCCTCTAGGTGGGTTTGGGGCACCGCCAAGTCCTTAGAGTTTTAAGCGTTTGTGCTCGTAGTTCTCTGGCGGATACTTCGGTAAAGTAAGTATCAAGATTTAGGGCCAGGCATAGTGGGGTATCTAATCCCAGTTTGGGCCCTGGCTTTCGTGGGTTTAAATCAGTCGTTAGTTCCTAAGATCATCTTAATGGTGTGTTTAGGTGCATCTTGGGCTTATGACAGCTCAGTTGCATTTTGATCTTAGTTAGCTAGGATAGGCATTTTACCACTCTTTACGCCGTGTCAATAGGACGGTTGATTTGGGTTTCTTGTATGACCGCGGTGGCTGGCACAAGATTTACCAACCCTTGAAGTTAGGCTGTTGCTATAACTAAGTCAAGTTTGCACTCATTGCTTAATGTTAATTACTGCTGAATACCCGTGGGGGCGTGGCTTAGCGAGGCGTCTTGGGCTACTACTTGGGTGTGCCTGATACCCGCTCCTCAAGGCCTGTATGGGGGTAGGTGGTCGAGGGCGTTTACACTGGGGCGCGGATACTTGCATGTATATATTTAGCAAAAACCAACCGTAAGGTTAGGACTAAGTCTTTTGTCCGCAGGCATGTTTTATGCCATCTTGGCAACTTCAGTGCCATGCTTTGTGTTAAGCTATGTGGACGGGGGTGTGGTTAGCTGATAGTTGAGTGGTGAGTGAGAGTGAAGTATATGAAATTATTGCTTGTGTTTACTATTTTTAGTACTGGAGTTTCTCTAAGTCCTAGGACTAGGAGGAAATGGTGTTTCATAGTGTGTAGGCGTCGGGATAGTCCGAGTATCGTCGGGGTATTCCTGCTAGGCCTAGGAAGTGCTGGGGGAAGAACGTTAGGTTTACTCCTGTAAATATTACCCCGAAGTGGGCTTTTGCTC
The DNA here is from genome assembly GCF_964034855.1 of Anser brachyrhynchus. Classification (NCBI taxonomy): domain Eukaryota; kingdom Metazoa; phylum Chordata; class Aves; order Anseriformes; family Anatidae; genus Anser; species Anser brachyrhynchus. The sequence goes on from NW_027663930.1 coordinate 153,843, forward strand.
ATGTTTGGTGTAGGGTAAACCCAGTGAGTAGTGGGAATCAGTGAGTAAATCCTGCTAGAATGGCAAAGACGGCGCCTATGGATAGGACGTAGTGGAAGTGGACACTATTTGTCTGATCCGTACTAATTACCGCCATCCTACTCCTTCTATCACTCCCCGTACTCGCCACCGGTATTACAATATTACTAACTGATTGAAACCTAAACACCACATTCTTCGACCCCGCTGGAGGAGGAGACCCAATCCTGTACCAACACCTATTCTGATTCTTCGGACACCCAGAAGTCTATATTCTGATCCTACCGGGGTTCGGAATCATCTCACACGTAGTCACGTACTACTCAGGCAAAAAGGAGCCCTTCGGCTACATGGGAATAGTCTGAGCCATACTATCCATCGGCTTCCTAGGATTCATCGTCTGAGCTCACCACATGTTTACAGTAGGAATAGACGTTGATACCCGAGCCTACTTTACATCAGCCACTATAATCATTGCCATCCCTACCGGAATCAAAGTATTTAGCTGACTAGCCACCCTGCACGGAGGAACAATCAAATGAGACCCCCCCCAATACTATGAGCTCTAGGATTTATCTTCCTATTTACCATCGGAGGATTAACAGGAATCGTTCTTGCAAACTCTTCCCTAGACATCGCCCTGCACGACACGTACTACGTAGTTGCCCACTTCCACTACGTCCTATCCATAGGCGCCGTCTTTGCCATTCTAGCAGGATTTACTCACTGATTCCCACTACTCACTGGGTTTACCCTACACCAAACATGAGCAAAAGCCCACTTCGGGGTAATATTTACAGGAGTAAACCTAACGTTCTTCCCCCAGCACTTCCTAGGCCTAGCAGGAATACCCCGACGATACTCAGACTATCCCGACGCCTACACACTATGAAACACCATTTCCTCCATCGGCTCCCTAATCTCAATAGTAGCCGTAATCATACTAATATTCATCATCTGAGAAGCCTTTTCGGCCAAACGAAAAGTCCTACAACCAGAACTAACTACCACAAACGTTGAATGAATCCACGGCTGCCCTCCCCCATACCATACTTTCGAGGAACCGGCCTTCGTCCAAGTACAAGAAAGGAAGGAATCGAACCCTCACATGCTGGTTTCAAGCCAACTGCATTAACCGCTCATGCTTCTTTCTTATGAGACGTTAGTAAACCAATTACATAGCCTTGTCAAGACTAAATCACAGGTAAAAATCCTGTACATCTCATGTGGCCAACCACTCCCAACTAGGATTCCAAGACGCCTCATCACCCATCATAGAAGAACTCGTTGAATTCCACGACCACGCCCTAATCGTTGCCCTAGCTATCTGCAGCCTAGTTCTCTACCTTTTAGCCCACATACTAACAGAAAAACTCTCGTCCAATGCTGTAGACGCCCAAGAAGTAGAGCTGATCTGGACAATCCTACCTGCTATCGTCCTGGTACTCCTCGCCCTCCCATCCCTACAAATCCTCTACATAATGGACAAAATCGATGAACCAGACCTCACCCTAAAAGCCATCGGCCACCAATGATACTGAAGCTACGAATACACAGACTTCAAAGACCTATCATTCGACTCCTACATAGTGCCCACCCCAGACTTACCCAACGGCCACTTCCGACTGCTAGAAGTTGACCACCGCGTAGTTATCCCAATAGAATCCCCCATCCGCGTGATCATTACTGCAGGAGACGTACTCCACTCCTGAGCAGTCCCAACGCTCGGAGTTAAAACAGACGCAATCCCAGGCCGACTAAACCAAACTTCATTCATTACCACCCGGCCTGGGATTTTTTACGGACAATGCTCAGAAATTTGCGGGGCTAATCACAGCTACATACCCATTGTAGTAGAATCAACCCCACTCCCACATTTCGAGGCCTGATCGTCCCTTCTATCATCATCCTAATCATTAAGAAGCTATGCAACAGCACTAGCCTTTTAAGCTAGCCAAAGAGGGACTTCCCCCTCCTTAATGATATGCCACAGCTTAACCCCGCACCATGATTTTCAATCATAATTATAACCTGATTAACCCTAGCACTCCTCATCCAACCAAAACTACTAGCCTTCACCACAACCAACCCCCCATCAAATAAGACCTCCCTCACTACCAAACCCACACCATGATCCTGACCATGAACCTAAGCTTCTTTGACCAATTTTCCAGCCCCAATCTATTTGGCATCCCCTTAATCCTACTATCCCTACTCTTCCCAGCCCTACTATTCCCGTCCCCAAACAACCGATGAATCAACAACCGCCTTTCTACTATCCAAACATGACTCCTTCACCTAATCACAAAACAACTAATAGTCCCACTCAACAAAAATGGCCACAAATGAGCCATAATATTTACATCCCTAATAATCATACTTCTTACAATCAACCTTCTAGGCCTCCTTCCGTATACATTCACCCCAACCACCCAACTATCTATGAACATAGCCCTAGCCTTCCCACTATGGCTCGCCACACTACTAACAGGCCTACGAAACCAACCATCAGCCTCTTTAGCCCACCTATTACCCGAAGGTACCCCTACACCCCTAATCCCCGCACTAATCCTGATCGAAACAACCAGCCTACTAATCCGCCCCCTAGCCCTCGGAGTCCGCCTTACAGCCAACCTTACAGCAGGACACTTACTCATCCAACTCATCTCTACAGCCTCCATTGCATTAATACCCACCCTTCCTGCAGTATCCATCCTAACAATAATCATCCTACTACTCCTAACCATCCTAGAAGTAGCAGTAGCCATAATCCAGGCCTACGTCTTCGTGCTCCTTCTAAGCCTATACTTACAAGAAAACATCTAATGGCACACCAAGCACACTCATACCACATAGTTGACCCAAGCCCTTGACCAATCTTCGGGGCAGCCGCCGCCCTACTCACAACCTCAGGATTAATCATGTGATTCCACTACAACTCATCCATACTACTAACCCTAGGCCTCATCTCAATACTCCTAGTAATACTCCAATGATGACGAGACATTGTACGAGAAAGCACCTTCCAAGGCCATCACACTCCCACAGTCCAAAAAGGCCTACGATACGGCATAATCCTTTTCATCACATCCGAAGCATTCTTCTTCTTAGGGTTCTTCTGAGCGTTCTTCCACTCGAGCCTGGCCCCAACCCCAGAACTAGGAGGCCAATGACCCCCAACAGGAATTAAACCACTCAACCCGATAGAAGTCCCCCTACTAAACACAGCCATCCTACTAGCCTCAGGCGTTACCGTAACGTGAGCCCATCACAGCATCACAGAAGGAAACCGAAAACACGCCATCCACGCCCTAACCCTAACGATCCTCCTGGGATTCTACTTCACAGCCCTACAAGCAATAGAATACCACGAAGCCCCATTCTCAATCGCCGATAGCGTCTACGGATCTACCTTCTTCGTTGCCACTGGATTCCACGGACTCCACGTAATCATCGGATCCTCCTTCCTGACCGTCTGCCTCTTCCGACTGATCAAGTTCCACTTTACATCAGACCACCACTTCGGATTCGAGGCAGCAGCCTGATACTGACACTTCGTAGACGTCATCTGACTATTCCTCTACATAACCATCTACTGATGAGGATCTTGCTCTTCTAGTATATTAATTACAATTGACTTCCAATCTCTAGAATCTGGTATAAACCCAGAGGAGAGCAATGAACGCACTCATGTTCATATTCGCCCTATCATCAATCCTAAGCGCCGCCCTAACCGCATTAAACTTCTGACTCGCCCAAATAAACCCCGACTCAGAGAAACTCTCACCGTACGAATGTGGATTCAACCCACTTGGATCTGCTCGATTACCATTCTCAGTCCGATTCTTCCTCAGTAGCCATCCTGTTCGTCCTATTCGACCTAGAAATCGCCCTCCTACTCCCCCTGCCATGAGCCGTCCAACTCCAATCCCCCCTAATGACCCTCACCTGAACTGTAGTGATCCTCCTTCTCCTAACACTCGGACTGGCCTACGAGTGAATTCAAGGGGGCCTAGAATGAGCAGAATAACAGAAAGTTAGTCTAACCAAAAAGATAGCTGGTTTCGACCCAGCAGATTACAGCCAACCCTGTAACTTTTTTATGTCGCCCCTACATTTAAGCTTCTACTCAGCCTTCATTTTCAGCGGACTAGGACTAGCCTTCCACCGAACCCACCTAGTATCCGCCCTACTATGCCTTGAAAGCATAATATTATCGATATTCGTAGGCCTATCAATATGATCCATCGAAAACCAAGTCTCCTCATTCACCATGGTACCAATTCTCATGCTAACCTTCTCAGCGTGTGAGGCGGGCACAGGCCTGGCCATCCTAGTAGCCTCCACCCGCACACATGGCTCCGACCATCTACACAACCTAAACCTCCTGCAATGCTAAAAATCATCCTACCCACAATCATACTTCTTCCAACAGCCCTGCTGTCTCCACCAAAATTTCTATGGACTAACACCACCTTATACAGCCTCCTAATCGCTGCCCTAAGCCTACAGTGATTAATCCCAACCTACTACCCTGTTGAGGACTGGCTCGCTGCACGTAATCACATTGATATCATGCAGCTGCAAGATAAGGAAATGGCGGATTACCGCACCCAGCTGGTCTAGAGAAACAAGAGCAAAGACACGTACGCAAGGCTTGTCTGGGAACTCTTGTGAGAAATCCCAGGCAATTAGAAACAATGATAGTAGAGGGCATACTGCCCTGGGAGTTATAGTTAGATTAGAAATGGGAACTAGCGGATAGAAGAATGCGGAACTAACAGATAGGGCAGTAGATGACGCTTACCAATAAGGAGCTTGGCTTTTGCAATATGTATGAGCTAATTATCCTGTACACGATAAAAGACAATTGAGCTATCCATTAAAGCTGAAGCATACTTAACACTCATATTGAGCGTTTGTGTCTTCCCTCCGTCGACAACAAATGGCGCCCGAACAGGCCTTGCTGGACGAGAACCCTGAACGAGTAAGCCGGTATTAGGCGACGGAGTACAAGGGGAAAGCCGGTTCTGACTACGTAACCCGGAATCCGCGGAACATAAGATTGGGGCGAGCAGAAGGCGACTCGGGAAGAGCGCCCGGGACGAACCCATAGCGGGTCCCGCCGGAACGCCGCGAACGGAAGCTTTGTACGGGGGCAACGGCACCGTGAGTAAGCATGGAGAAACAAGCGGCAATTAATTTACTTAAGTGCTTTTTAGAAAAGCGTAAGACACGCTTTGCACGGGGGCAACGGCACCGTGAGTAAGCATGGAGAAACAAGCGGCAATTAATTTACTTAAGTGCTTTTTAGAAAAGCGTAAGATGCCAGATATAGATTGTCATAAAGAATTACCGGGGTTAGTGGCCTACGGGGTGGCGAAGGGCTGTTTTACTAACTCTGATAATTTGTTTGAGGAGGATGAGTGGCGTAAGTTTGGCGATATATTGTTTGAGGAAATGATTAGTGAGAATAAGACGGCTAAGAAGTTGGCAAAGCCTTGGCGGGCCGTCACGAACGCTTTAACGATATATCGGGTAGAGCAGAAAGTGGCAGCCGCTGCGACACAGCGGCTGCGCAAAACGATGAGGGCAGATGAAGAGACCAATCCGTACCCCCTCCCTCCATCAGTCCGGCAATTCACTATGAAAGCCCCCGGGGGAGGGGAGGAGGGAGCACAACCCAGTGCGCCTCCTCTACCCCCGGCCCCCGGGGGAGGGGAGGAGGGAGCACAACCCAGTGCGCCTCCTCTACCCCTGGAAACTCCCGAGGGAGAGGCGGCAGGCGAGGGGAGACATAAGAATCCATTTTTGAAAGATATGCGACTTGAATCAGGGGGGTCGGAGAGAGCAGGACTCTGGGCGAAAATAGCAGGGGAGGCGTTACGTGAAGGTGATGTGGGGGCAGCGACAGAGCTTGTAGGCGCCTTCCCCGTGGTGTATTCTCCACCAGACGCCCAGGGCCAGATAACTGTTACTATGACAAATCTGGACTGGAAAATACTGACCCAATTGCGTGCCACGGTAAATGAGTCAGGAATACGTGGGGAGCCAACGAAACAGATGTTAGACTATCTGTGGTCCACTAACGTGTTGCTCCCCGGCGACATTCGTAATATCATGAAACTAATACTGACGCAGCATCAGATCCTGCTGTTTAATGCCCATTGGCAATCAGCTTGTCAGGAGGAAGTTGCGGTGCAACGTCAGCCCGGAGATCCATTATACGGGGTCACGCTGCATGAGCTTTTGGGGGTAGGGGAAAGGATTACTCAGGGACTGCAGGCTAGTCAGTCGCAGGTATTCGCCGCCCTTGCCCCCCTGCAAAGTGGAAAAGGACCTCACTCGTCGAGAAGACCTGCACTACGCTGCTATCGGTGTGGCATCGCGGGTCATATGAAGAGGCAATGTGGGACGGCTAGTGTGTGGTGTCCCTCTTGCCGATCTAATACGCATAATGAAACCGCTTGCCGGCGGAAGACCCAGGGAAACGGGAAGACCAGCGGGAACCGCCGCCCCGCGATGACACAAAAAGCGGCTTTTCCCTCAACAGCGGCGGCAGCTGCGGAGACTCCAACCGAGACGAATCCTTTCACCTCCAACCAGCCACCAGAGGGAGCCTGGGGATTGGACTTGGCAACCGCAGTAAATGTGACTTTGATGGACAATAAGCCTGTTGGGGTGAAAACAGGCGTTATGGGACCTGTAAAAATTAATAATGAGCCTGTTGGAGCACTTCTGATTGGAAGGTCATCGGCGACATTAAATGGGGCTTTAGTGTTAACAGGACTTATTGATAAGGACTTTACTGGGGAGATACAAATTATGGTATCAGCCATGTTCCCTCCGCTACATATACCGAAGGGAACTCGATTGGCTCAATTGGTGCCTTTGCCACACTTGACTGAAAATGTTCCCCCACTACATAATCAATCACGAGGATCGAGAGCGTTTGGATCGACGGGAGGAATGGCGATGTTGACAATGGGATTGAGACAGAATGTGACCTCTCACACAAGGGGGTTCGAAGCTAATAGCAGCTATTGCGGGTACAACGACACCACCAACACCACCATGGGGGCATACGGGAACGAGTCAAGCACATGGCCAAGGCAAACTGCTAAGGCCTTACCACCTGGTATATTCCTGATCTGTGGAGATCGAGCCTGGCAGGGGATTCCAGCAAATGCACACGGTGGGCCATGCTATTTGGGACGCTTGACTTTGTTTGCCCCTGACCTACACAGTCAAGAATTGCGAAACATTACTCAACAATGGAAACGACGGACGAGACGCAGTCTCAAAAACTTTGGGGAGTGACTGCGATGACCAGGTCGAACTCTGGGGTCCTGCTGAAAGGTTCTTTTCAGCGGCACTTGTGCCTGGAGTGGCTGTGGCTCATGCTATGGCTAGTCTAGGGAAACTAGCTTGTTGGGCTGTAAAACAAGCAAATGTGACATTTGAAAAAAAAGAGGGGAGAGAAACTAGCTTGCACATTTTAGGTCTGTGAAATTTTGTGAGAATTTTTTCCTGCACTGGACAGTTGAGAGAAAAAAAAAAAAAAAAAAAAAAAAAAAAAAAAAAAAAAAAGTGGAGACTTGAAACTTGAATGTCCCTTCCAACTTTTATATTTAAAACAAGACTAGAAAATTGAAGACTGTTTTTCACCTGTACAAAGAAATATTAAAGGGTGGTCTTAAAATTTGAGCATTGGTCTGGAGAAAAACCATGGTGTTTGTTATGGACAATTAACTGTTAAAGTTATTGTAAGTTATCTGTATTTAGCAGAGTATTTTCAACGAGTGATCTGAGCTGAAATTGGAGACTATTAGTAAGTTATGTTTGGAAGTTTTAACTTCAATGAAGTAATTATTTGCTGTGAAAGAGACAAACATTGAATAACTGAACAAAGAGGGTGCAATATCTTTGTTTTTTATGAGGCTCCTGAGAATAAAACCAACTGAAGCATTTCAATTCACTTGAATGAGAAACGTGTTTAATTAAAAGAGCCCAAGAAGACACTGGTATGAAAGGTAAAATCTCAGAGGTTGGTCAGTTAATGTGGCACACTTGCTGGTCACTTTGTAAAATGTAGATTTGAAGTACAGTGGTGAAAACATTAAATGTGACTACGCAGATACTCACAGAAATGGCCCAGGACCTGGACAGCCTGCGACACGCTGTATTACAGAACAGAGCGGCGATTGATTTTCTACTGCTGGCACAGGGCCACGGGTGTGAAGAGCTCGAAGGAATGTGCTGTTTTAATCTCTCGGACCATGGCGAGTCAGTCCACGAGCAACTGAAATGGCTGAGAGACCACACCAAGAAGATAGTGGTCCAAGATAATTGGCTTGATGAACTGTTTGCAAATTGGTTTGGGAACATGGGGGGTTGGATATTGGGTCTGATAAAAGAAGGGCTACGCTTACTACTAATAATTGTCCTAATTATAGTAGCGGCGCGAGTAGTATTTAGTTGCCTAATAAAAAGGCTCGAGCAGTTAACTAGTAGGGTTTTTCTAGCAACAGTAATAGCATGTGTAAAGGGGGTCAATGCCACACGTGCTCCTTATTGCAATGCATCTCTTTGCTGTCATTATACAAACTATAATAGCATCCTTCCTTGCGCCAGGAGCCGCTCTGCTCGGCTGTGGGATCGACTGTGGAACGGACGCCCCTAGGTGCACCCCGAGCATTTTTCCTCGGAGGGGTCTCCACTCTCAGCCGCTCACCACGGGAGCAGACAAGGACCTCCTGAAGCTGCACACAAATTATTTTAAGTGATATTGTCTTGTGGTATGAATGAGAAGTGCAAGAGGCCTCTCTGCGTGATTGTGTGATTGTGTGATTGTGCTGTGTGAGTAAGAAGCAGTATCGCTGCGAAGCAACATTCCTAGCGCTTAGTGGCTTGTTGACTGATGTAGATTCTAGTAGGCACACTACTTTACAATCGTAGTTCTGCATGAGATTTTTGACCCTGTTGCTTATTGTACCTTGCTTATTGCAGTGTGTGCGGTGATTGATAGAAAAATCTATAGAAAGCTTTTGGTTCAAAATAAAAACGGGGGAATTGTTGAGGACTGGCTCGCTGCACGTAATCACATTGATATCATGCAGCTGCAAGATAAGGAAATGGCGGATTACCGCACCCAGCTGGTCTAGAGAAACAAGAGCAAAGACACGTACGCAAGGCTTGTCTGGGAACTCTTGTGAGAAATCCCAGGCAATTAGAAACAATGATAGTAGAGGGCATACTGCCCTGGGAGTTATAGTTAGATTAGAAATGGGAACTAGCGGATAGAAGAATGCGGAACTAACAGATAGGGCAGTAGATGACGCTTACCAATAAGGAGCTTGGCTTTTGCAATATGTATGAGCTAATTATCCTGTACACGATAAAAGACAATTGAGCTATCCATTAAAGCTGAAGCATACTTAACACTCATATTGAGCGTTTGTGTCTTCCCTCCGTCGACAACAACTACCCCTACAAATTTTTATCCAACTGAACAGGAATTGACCAAATCTCATCCCCCCTCCTAGTACTATCCTGCTGACTACTCCCACTCATAATCATAGCAAGCCAAAACCACCTGCAACAAGAACCCCTACAACGCAAACGAATCTTTATCTCAACCTTAGTCGCAGTCCAGCCATTCATCCTACTAGCCTTTTCCACCACAGAACTAGCACTATTTTACATCTCATTTGAAGCAACCCTCATTCCCACCCTAATCTTAATCACCCGATGGGGGAACCAACCAGAACGCCTAAGCGCTGGCATCTACCTGCTATTCTACATGCCAGTAAGCTCTCTACCCCTGCTAATCACAATCATACACCTATACGTGAAAATTGGCACCCTGCACCTGCCAACCCTACAACTAACCCACCCAACCCTATCCACCTCATGGACAGGAATACTATCAGGTCTAGCACTGCTCATAGCATTCATAGTAAAAGCCCCACTATACGGCCTACACCTCTGACTGCCAAAAGCCCACGTAGAAGCACCCATCGCAGGCTCAATACTCCTCGCCGCCCTACTACTAAAGCTAGGAGGATACGGAATTATACGAGTCACTCTATTTATGGGCCCACTGTCCAACCTCCTGCACTACCCCTTCCTAACCCTGGCCCTATGAGGCGCCCTAATGACTAGCTCAATCTGCCTACGACAGACAGACCTAAAATCACTAATCGCTTATTCATCCGTTAGCCACATAGGCCTAGTTATCGCCGCAGGAATAATCCAAACCCACTGATCATTCTCAGGGGCAATGATCCTAATAATTTCCCATGGACTAACTTCCTCCATACTATTCTGCCTAGCCAACACAAACTATGAACGTACGCACAGCCGAATTCTACTACTCACACGAGGCCTACAACCTCTCCTACCACTCATAGCTACCTGATGATTGCTGGCCAATCTAACAAACATAGCCTTACCCCCAACAACAAACCTCATAGCAGAGCTAACCATTATAATCACCTTATTCAACTGATCTGCCTTCACGATCATCCTAACAGGAATCGCAACCCTACTAACCGCCTCCTACACCTTATTCATACTACTAATGACCCAACGAGGCTCAATCCCCTCCCACATCACATCTATGCAAAACTCAACCACGCGAGAACACCTGCTCATAACACTCCACATTATCCCAATATTCCTCCTAATCCTCAAACCCGAACTGATCTCCGGAATCCCCTCATGCAAGTATAGTTTAAACCAAACATTAGACTGTGATTCTAAGAATAGAAGTTCAAACCTTCTTACCTGCCGAGGGGAGGGTTTAACCAACAAGAGCTGCTAACTCTTACATCTGAGCCTAAAACCTCAGCCCCCTTACTTTTAAAGGATAACAGCAATCCACTGGTCTTAGGAACCACCCATCTTGGTGCAAATCCAAGTAAAAGTAGTGAACCCCACACTACTAATCAACTCCCTCACACTACTCACGCTGACAATCCTCCTAACCCCAATCATCCTGCCATTTCTATTTAAAAACTTTAAAAACACCCCACAAGCCACCACCCGCGCTGTTAAAACCGCATTCCTAATTAGCCTAGCCCCTACAACCGCATTCATCTACTCGGGAGTAGAATCTGTCACCTGCCACTGGGAGTGAAAATTCATTATAAACTTTAAAATCCCCCTGAGCCTAAAAATAGACCAATACTCAATAACATTTCTTCCAATCGCCCTATTTGTAACATGATCAATCCTACAATTCGCCATATGATACATGGCCTCAGAGCCATACGTAACAAAATTTTTCACCTACCTACTGACATTCCTAGTCGCCATACTCCTCCTAACAACCGCAAACAACATATTCCTCCTATTCGTAGGCTGGGAAGGAGTACGAATCATGTCCTTCCTTCTCATCGGCTGATGACAAGGCCGAGCAGATGCCAACACCGCCGCCCTACAAGCCGTAATCTACAACCGAATCGGAGACATCGGACTGACCCTGAGCATAGCATGACTAGCTTCAACATTCAACACCTGAGAGATCCAACAAGCCGTACACCCCCACCAAACCCCAATCCTCCCCCTCATAGGATTAATCCTCGCAGCCGCAGGAAAATCCGCCCAATTTGGACTCCACCCATGACTGCCCGCAGCAATAGAAGGCCCCACCCCAGTATCAGCCCTACTGCACTCCAGTACCATAGTAGTAGCCGGAATCTTCCTGCTCATCCGCATGCACCCCCTGCTAGCCACCAACCAGACAGCCCTAACTGCCTGCCTATGCCTAGGTGCTCTATCAACCCTATTCGCTGCCACATGCGCCCTAACCCAAAATGACATCAAAAAAATCATTGCTTTCTCAACATCCAGCCAACTAGGACTAATAATAGTCACTATCGGACTAAACCTCCCACAACTAGCCTTCCTACACATCTCAACCCATGCCTTCTTTAAAGCCATACTATTCCTATGCTCAGGGTCTATCATCCACAACCTAAACAGAGAACAAGATATCCGAAAGATAGGAGGCCTACAGAAAATACTCCCAGTCACTACTTCCTGCCTAACCATCGGAAACCTGGCGCTGATAGGAACCCCATTCCTAGCCGGATTCTACTCAAAAGACCTCATCATCGAAAGCTTAAACACATCATACCTAAATACTTGAGCCCTACTCCTAACCCTTATAGCCACAGCATTCACCGCAACCTACAGCATCCGCATAACCATCCTAGTCCAAGCTGGACAAACCCGAATCCCCCCAATAGTATCAATAAACGAAAACAACCCACTAATCACCGCCCCCCTAACCCGACTCGCCCTAGGCAGCATTACAGCAGGAATAATCATTACCTCTTTCATCACACCAACCAAAACCCCCCCAATAACCATACCCCTTATCACCAAAACCGCTGCCATCCTCATAACAATCCTAGGAATCATCCTAGCCCTAGAACTATCGAACATAACACACACCCTCACTCACCCCAAACCAAACCCCCTCATAAACTTCTCCTCTGCATTAGGGTACTTCAACCCCCTAGTACACCGATTCTTCTCCAAAAACCTACTAGAAAAGGGACAAAACATTGCCCTACACTTGATCGACCTCTCCTGACTCAAAAAAATAGGGCCAGAGGGCCTTGCTGAACTACAAGTAGCCGCAAGCAAAGCCGCAACCTCAATACACACAGGGCTAATTAAGGCCTACCTAGGATCCTTCGCCCTCTCCATCCTGGTAATAATCCTAATAACACACAGACTCACTAATGGCCCCTAACATCCGCAAATCCCATCCCCTACTAAAAATAATCAACAACTCCCTAATCGACCTACCCGCCCCCTCCAACATCTCTGCCTGATGAAACTTCGGCTCCCTTCTAGCCATCTGCTTAGCCACACAAATCCTAACAGGCCTGCTACTAGCCATACACTACACCGCAGACACTTCACTCGCCTTCTCCTCAGTAGCTCACACATGCCGAGACGTCCAGTACGGATGGCTCATCCGCAACCTCCACGCCAACGGTGCTTCGCTCTTCTTTATCTGCATCTACTTACACATCGGACGAGGCCTCTACTACGGCTCCTACCTATACAAAGAAACCTGAAACACAGGAGTAATCCTCCTACTCACCCTAATAGCAACTGCCTTCGTAGGGTATGTCCTACCATGAGGACAAATGTCATTCTGAGGGGCCACCGTAATCACCAACCTATTCTCAGCCATCCCGTACATTGGGCAAACTCTAGTAGAATGAGCCTGAGGAGGATTCTCAGTAGACAATCCAACCTTAACCCGATTCTTCGCCATCCACTTCCTACTGCCCTTCCTAATTGCAGGAATCACCCTAGTCCACCTAACCTTCCTACACGAATCAGGCTCAAATAACCCACTAGGAATCGTATCAGACTGCGACAAAATCCCATTCCACCCATACTTCTCCATTAAAGACAGCTTAGGGCTTACCCTAATAATCACCCCTCTAATAGCACTAGCCCTATTTTCACCGAACCTCCTGGTTCTTGGAATCCTAGTTGGGAGTGGTTGGCCACATGAGATGTACAGGATTTTTACCTGTGATTTAGTCTTGACAAGGCTATGTAATTGGTTTACTAACGTCTCATAAGAAAGAAGCATGAGCGGTTAATGCAGTTGGCTTGAAACCCATCCCCAGTGGTGCAAGTGCACTCTCTGAACTCACTGAAGTGCATCCCCAGTGGTGCCAGTGCACTCTCTGCACTCACTGCACTGCATCCCCAGTGGTGCCAGTGCAATCTCTGGACTCACTGCAGAGCATCCCCAGTGGTGCCAGTGCACTCTGTGGACTCACTGTAGTGCATCCCCAGTGGTGCCAGTGCACTCTCTGGACTCACTGCAGTGCATCCCCAGTGGTGCCAGTGCAATCTCTGGACTCACTGCAGTGCATCCCCAGTGGTGCCAGTGCACTCTCTGGACTCACTGCAGTGCATCCCCAGTGGTGCCAGTGCGCTCTCCGGAGTCACAGCACTGCATCCCCAGTGGTGCCAGTGCACTCACTGGACACACTGTACTGCATCACAGGTGGTGCCAGTGCACTCTCTGGACTCACTGCAGTGCATCCCCAGTGGTGCCAGTGCACTCTCTGGACTCACTGCAGTGCATCCCCAGTGGTGCCAGTGCACTCTCTGGACTCACTGCACTGCATCCCCAGTGGTGCCAGTGCACTCTCTGCACTCACTGCACTGCATTCCCAGTGGTGCCAGTGCAGTCTCTGGACTCACTGCAGTGCATCCCCAGTGGTGCCAGAGCACTCTCTGGACTCACTGCACTGCATCCCCAGTGGTGCCAGTGCACTCTCTGGACTCACTGCACCGCATCCCCAGTGGTGTCAGTACACTCTCTGGACTCACTGAAGTGCATCCCCAGTGGTGCCAGTGCAATCTCTGGACTCACTGTAGTGCATCCCCAGTGGTGCCAGTGCACTCTCTGGACTCACTGCAGTGCATCCCCAGTGGTGCTAGTGCACTCTCTGGACTCACTGTACTGCATCACCAGTGGTGCCAGTGCACTCTCTGGACTCACAGCAGTGCATCCCCAGTGGTGCCAGTGCACTCTCTGGACTCACTGCACTGCATCCCCAGTGGTGCCAATGCACTCTCTGGACTCACTGCACTGCATCCCCAGTGGTGCCAGTGAAGTCTCTGGACTCACTGCACTGCATCCCCAGTGGTGCCAGTGCACTGTCTGGACTCACTGCACTGCATCCCCAGTGGTGCCAGTGCACTCTCTGGACTCACTGCACTGCATCCCCAGTGGTGCCAGTGCACTCTCTCGAGTCACTGCACTACATCCCCAGTGGTGCCAGTGCACTCACTGGACTCACTGTACTGCATCATCGGTGGTGCCAGTGCACTCTCTGGACTCACTGCACTGCATCCCCAGTGGTGCCAGTGCACTCTCTGGACTCACTGCACTGCAGGCCCAGTGGTACCAGTGCACTCACTGGACTCACTGTACTGCATCACCAGTGGTGCCAGTGCACTCTCTGGACTCACTGCACTGCATCCCCAGTGGTTCCAGTGCATTCACTGGACTCACTGTACTGCATCTCCAGTGGTGCCAGTGCACTCTCTGGACTCACTGCACTGCATCCCCAGTGGTGCCAGTGAGCTCTCTGGACTCACTGCACTGCATCCCCAGTGGTGCCAGTGTACTCACAGGATTCACTGCACTGCATCCCCAGTGGTGCTAGTGCACTCTCTGGACTCACTGCAGTGCATCCCCAGTGGTGCCAGTGCACTCTCTGGACTCACTGAAGTGCATTCTCAGTGGTGCCAGTGCACTCTCTGGGCTCACTGAAGTGCATCCCCAGTGGTGCCAGTACACTCACTGGACTCACTGCACTGCATCCCCAGTGGTGCCAGTGCACTCTCTGGACTCACTGCACTGCATCCCCAGTGGTGCCAGTGCACTCTCTGCACTCACTGCACTGCATCCCCAGTCGTGCCAGTGCACTCTCTGCACTCACTTCACTGCATCCCCAGTGGTGCCAGTGCACTCTCTGGACTCACTGCACTGCATCCCCAGTGGTGCCAGTGAAGTCTTTGGACTCACTGCACTGCATCCCCAGTGGTGCCAGTGCACTCTCTGGAGTCACTGAAGTGCATCCCCAGTGGTGCCAGTGCACTCTCTGGACTCACTGCACTGCATCCCCAGTGGTGCCAGTGCACTCTGTGGACTCACTGTACTGCATCCCCACTGGTGCCAGTGCACTCTTTGGACTCACTGTACTGCATCCCCAGTGGTGACAGTGCACTCTCTGGACTAACTGCAGTGCATCCCCAGTGGTGCCAGTGCACTCTCTGGACTCACTGCAGTGCATCCCCAGTAGTGCCAGTGCACTCTCTGGTCTCACTGCACTGCATCCCCAGTGGTGCCAGTGCACTCTCTGGACTCACTGCACTGCATCCCCAGTGGTGCCAGTGCACTGTCTGGACTCACTGCAGTGCATCCCCAGGGGTGTCAGTGCACTCTCTGGACTCACTGTACTGCACCCCCAGTGGTGCCAGTGCACTCACTGGACTGACTGCACTGCATCCCCAGTGGTGCCAGTGCGCTCTCTGGAGTCACAGCACTGCATCCCCAGTGGTGCCAGTGCACTCACTGGACTCACTGCACTGCATCACAGGTGGTGCCAGTGCACTCTCTGGACTCACTGCAATGAATCCCCGGTGGTGCCAGTGTACTCTCTGCAGTCACTGCGCTGCATCCCCAGTCGTGCCAGTGCACTCACTGGACTCACTGGACTGCATCCCCAGTGGTGCCAGTGCACTCTCTGGACTCACTGCACTGCATCCCCAGTGGTGCCAGTGCACTCTCTGGACTCACTGCACTGCATCTCCAGTGGTGCCAGTGCACTCTCTGGACTCACTGCACTGCATCCCCAGTCGTGTCAGTGCACTCTCTGGACTCACTGTGCTGCATCCCCAGTGGTTCCAGTGCACTCTCTGGACTCACTGCAGTGTAACCCCTGTGGTGCCAGTGCACTCTGTGCTCTCAGTGCAATGCATCCCCAGTGGTGCCAGTGCACTCTCTGGACTCACCGCAGTGCAGCCCAAGTGGTGCCAGTGCACTCTCTGGACTCACTGCAGTGCAGCCCCTTAGTTGCCAGTGCACTCTCTGGACTCACTGTACTGCATCCCCAGTGGTGCCAGTGCACTCTCTGGACTCACTGCACTGCATCCCCAGTGGTGCCAGTGCAATCTCTGGACTCACTGCACTGCATCCCCAGTGGTGCCAGTGCACTCTCTGGACTCACTGCACTGCATCCCCAGTTTTGCCAGTGAAGTCTTTGGACTCACTGCACTGCATCCCCAGTGGTGCCAGTGTACTCTCTGGAGTCACTGAAGTGCATCCCCAGTGGTGCCAGTGCACTCTCTGGACTCACTGCAGTGCATCCCCAGTGTTGCCAGTGCACTCTCTGGACTCACTGCACTGCATCCGCTCATGATCGGAGGATTGGGCAACTGAGTAGTCCCCCTCATAATCGGTGCCCCCGACATAGCATTCCCGCGAATAAACAACATAAGCTTTTGACTCCTCCCCCCATCATTCCTCCTACTACTAGTCTCATCCACTGTAGAAGCTGGTGCCGGCACAGGCTGAACTGTCTACCCTCCCCTAGCAGGTAACCTTGCCCACGCCGGAGCTTCAGTAGACCTGGCTATCTTCTCACTCCACTTAGCCGGTATCTCCTCCATCCTTGGGGCCATCAACTTTATCACCACAGCCATCAACATAAAACCCCCCGCACTCTCACAATACCAAACCCCACTATTTGTCTGATCCGTACTAATTACCGCCATCCTACTCCTTCTATCACTCCCCGTACTCGCCGCCGGTATTACAATATTACTAACTGATCGAAACCTAAACACCACATTCTTCGACCCCGCTGGAGGAGGAGACCCAATCCTGTACCAACACCTATTCTGATTCTTCGGACACCCAGAAGTCTATATTCTGATCCTACCGGGGTTCGGAATCATCTCACACGTAGTCACGTACTACTCAGGCAAAAAGGAGCCCTTCGGCTACATGGGAATAGTCTGAGCCATACTATCCATCGGCTTCCTAGGATTCATTGTCTGAGCTCACCACATGTTTACAGTAGGAATAGACGTTGATACCCGAGCCTACTTTACATCAGCCACTATAATCATTGCCATCCCTACCGGAATCAAAGTATTTAGCTGACTAGCCACCCTGCACGGAGGAACAATCAAATGAGACCCCCCCAATACTATGAGCTCTAGGATTTATCTTCCTATTTACCATCGGAGGATTAACAGGAATCGTTCTTGCAAACTCTTCCCTAGACATCGCCCTGCACGACACGTACTACGTAGTTGCCCACTTCCACTACGTCCTATCCATAGGCGCCGTCTTTGCCATTCTAGCAGGATTTACTCACTGATTCCCACTACTCACTGGGTTTACCCTACACCAAACATGAGCAAAAGCCCACTTCGGGGTAATATTTACAAGAGTAAACCTAACGTTCTTCCCCCAGCACTTCCTAGGCCTAGCAGGAATACCCCGATGATACTCGGACTATCCCAATTCCTACACACTATGAAACACCATTTCCTCCATCGGCTCCCTAATCTCAATAGTAGCCGTAATCATACTAATATTCATCATCTGAGAAGCCTTTCCGGCCAAACGAAAAGTCCTACAACCAGAACTAACTACCACAAACGTTGAATGAATCCACGGCTGCCCTCCCCCATACCATACTTTCGAGGAACCGGCCTTCGTCCAAGTACAAGAAAGGAAGGAATCGAACCCTCACATGCTGGTTTCAAGCCAACTGCATTAACCACTCATGCTTCTTTCTTATGAGACGTTAGTAAACCAATTACATAGCCTTGTCAAGACTAAATCACAGGTAAAAATCCTGTACATCTCATGTGGCCAACCACTCCCAACTAGGATTCCAAGACGCCTCATCACCCATCATAGAAGAACTCGTTGAATTCCACGACCACGCCCTAATCGTTGCCCTAGCTATCTGCAGCCTAGTTCTCTACCTTTTAGCCCACATACTAACAGAAAAACTCTCGTCCAATGCTGTAGACGCCCAAGAAGTAGAGCTGATCTGGACAATCCTACCTGCTATCGTCCTGGTACTCCTCGCCCTCCCATCCCTACAAATCCTCTACATAATGGACAAAATCGATGAACCAGACCTCACCCTAAAAGCCATCGGCCACCAATGATACTGAAGCTACGAATACACAGACTTCAAAGACCTATCATTCGACTCCTACATAGTGCCCACCCCAGACCTACCCAACGGCCACTTCCGACTGCTAGAAGTTGACCACCGCGTAGTTATCCCAATAGAATCCCCCATCCGCGTGATCATTACTGCAGGAGACGTACTCCACTCCTGAGCAGTCCCAACGCTCGGAGTTAAAACAGACGCAATCCCAGGCCGACTAAACCAAACTTCATTCATTACCACCCGGCCTGGGATTTTTTACGGACAATGCTCAGAAATTTGCGGGGCTAATCACAGCTACATACCCATTGTAGTAGAATCAACCCCACTCCCACATTTCGAGGCCTGATCGTCCCTTCTATCATCATCCTAATCATTAAGAAGCTATGCAACAGCACTAGCCTTTTAAGCTAGCCAAAGAGGGACTTCCCCCTCCTTAATGATATGCCACAGCTTAACCCCGCACCATGATTTTCAATCATAATTATAACCTGATTAACCCTAGCACTCCTCATCCAACCAAAACTACTAGCCTTCACCACAACCAACCCCCCATCAAATAAGACCTCCCTCACTACCAAACCCACACCATGATCCTGACCATGAACCTAAGCTTCTTTGACCAATTTTCCAGCCCCAATCTATTTGGCATCCCCTTAATCCTACTATCCCTACTCTTCCCAGCCCTACTATTCCCGTCCCCAAACAACCGATGAATCAACAACCGCCTTTCTACTATCCAAACATGACTCCTTCACCTAATCACAAAACAACTAATAGTCCCACTCAACAAAAATGGCCACAAATGAGCCATAATATTTACATCCCTAATAATCATACTTCTTACAATCAACCTTCTAGGCCTCCTTCCATATACATTCACCCCAACCACCCAACTATCTATGAACATAGCCCTAGCCTTCCCACTATGGCTCGCCACACTACTAACAGGCCTACGAAACCAACCATCAGCCTCTTTAGCCCACCTATTACCCGAAGGTACCCCTACACCCCTAATCCCCGCACTAATCCTGATCGAAACAACCAGCCTACTAATCCGCCCCCTAGCCCTCGGAGTCCGCCTTACAGCCAACCTTACAGCAGGACACTTACTCATCCAACTCATCTCTACAGCCTCCATTGCATTAATACCCACCCTTCCTGCAGTATCCATCCTAACAATAATCATCCTACTACTCCTAACCATCCTAGAAGTAGCAGTAGCCATAATCCAGGCCTACGTCTTCGTGCTCCTTCTAAGCCTATACTTACAAGAAAACATCTAATGGCACACCAAGCACACTCATACCACATAGTTGACCCAAGCCCTTGACCAATCTTCGGGGCAGCCGCCGCCCTACTCACAACCTCAGGATTAATCATGTGATTCCACTACAACTCATCCATACTACTAACCCTAGGCCTCATCTCAATACTCCTAGTAATACTCCAATGATGACGAGACATTGTACGAGAAAGCACCTTCCAAGGCCATCACACTCCCACAGTCCAAAAAGGCCTACGATACGGCATAATCCTTTTCATCACATCCGAAGCATTCTTCTTCTTAGGGTTCTTCTGAGCGTTCTTCCACTCGAGCCTGGCCCCAACCCCAGAACTAGGAGGCCAATGACCCCCAACAGGAATTAAACCACTCAACCCGATAGAAGTCCCCCTACTAAACACAGCCATCCTACTAGCCTCAGGCGTTACCGTAACGTGAGCCCATCACAGCATCACAGAAGGAAACCGAAAACACGCCATCCACGCCCTAACCCTAACGATCCTCCTGGGATTCTACTTCACAGCCCTACAAGCAATAGAATACCACGAAGCCCCATTCTCAATCGCCGATAGCGTCTACGGATCTACCTTCTTCGTTGCCACTGGATTCCACGGACTCCACGTAATCATCGGATCCTCCTTCCTGACCGTCTGCCTCTTCCGACTGATCAAGTTCCACTTTACATCAGACCACCACTTCGGATTCGAGGCAGCAGCCTGATACTGACACTTCGTAGACGTCATCTGACTATTCCTCTACATAACCATCTACTGATGAGGATCTTGCTCTTCTAGTATATTAATTACAATTGACTTCCAATCTCTAGAATCTGGTATAAACCCAGAGGAGAGCAATGAACGCACTCATGTTCATATTCGCCCTATCATCAATCCTAAGCGCCGCCCTAACCGCATTAAACTTCTGACTCGCCCAAATAAACCCCGACTCAGAGAAACTCTCACCGTACGAATGTGGATTCGACCCACTTGGATCTGCTCGATTACCATTCTCAGTCCGATTCTTCCTCAGTAGCCATCCTGTTCGTCCTATTCGACCTAGAAATCGCCCTCCTACTCCCCCTGCCATGAGCCGTCCAACTCCAATCCCCCCTAATGACCCTCACCTGAACTGTAGTGATCCTCCTTCTCCTAACACTCGGACTGGCCTACGAGTGAATTCAAGGGGGCCTAGAATGAGCAGAATAACAGAAAGTTAGTCTAACCAAAAAGATAGCTGGTTTCGACCCAGCAGATTACAGCCAACCCTGTAACTTTTTTATGTCGCCCCTACATTTAAGCTTCTACTCAGCCTTCATTTTCAGCGGACTAGGACTAGCCTTCCACCGAACCCACCTAGTATCCGCCCTACTATGCCTTGAAAGCATAATATTATCGATATTCGTAGGCCTATCAATACGATCCATCGAAAACCAAGTCTCCTCATTCACCATGGTACCAATTCTCATGCTAACCTTCTCAGCGTGTGAGGCGGGCACAGGCCTGGCCATCCTAGTAGCCTCCACCCGCACACATGGCTCCGACCATCTACACAACCTAAACCTCCTGCAATGCTAAAAATCATCCTACCCACAATCATACTTCTTCCAACAGCCCTGCTGTCTCCACCAAAATTTCTATGGACTAACACCACCTTATACAGCCTCCTAATCGCTGCCCTAAGCCTACAGTGATTAATCCCAACCTACTACCCCTACAAATTTTTATCCAACTGAACAGGAATTGACCAAATCTCATCCCCCCTCCTAGTACTATCCTGCTGACTACTCCCACTCATAATCATAGCAAGCCAAAACCACCTGCAACAAGAACCCCTACAACGCAAACGAATCTTTATCTCAACCTTAGTCGCAGTCCAGCCATTCATCCTACTAGCCTTTTCCACCACAGAACTAGCACTATTTTACATCTCATTTGAAGCAACCCTCATTCCCACCCTAATCTTAATCACCCGATGGGGGAACCAACCAGAACGCCTAAGCGCTGGCATCTACCTGCTATTCTACACGCTAGTAAGCTCTCTACCCCTGCTAATCACAATCATACACCTATACGTGAAAATTGGCACCCTGCACCTGCCAACCCTACAACTAACCCACCCAACCCTATCCACCTCATGGACAGGAATACTATCAGGTCTAGCACTGCTCATAGCATTCATAGTAAAAGCCCCACTATACGGCCTACACCTCTGACTGCCAAAAGCCCACGTAGAAGCACCCATCGCAGGCTCAATACTCCTCGCCGCCCTACTACTAAAGCTAGGAGGATACGGAATTATACGAGTCACTCTATTTATGGGCCCACTGTCCAACCTCCTGCACTACCCCTTCCTAACCCTGGCCCTATGAGGCGCCCTAATGACTAGCTCAATCTGCCTACGACAGACAGACCTAAAATCACTAATCGCTTATTCATCCGTTAGCCACATAGGCCTAGTTATCGCCGCAGGAATAATCCAAACCCACTGATCATTCTCAGGGGCAATGATCCTAATAATTTCCCATGGACTAACTTCCTCCATACTATTCTGCCTAGCCAACACAAACTATGAACGTACGCACAGCCGAATTCTACTACTCACACGAGGCCTACAACCTCTCCTACCACTCATAGCTACCTGATGATTGCTGGCCAATCTAACAAACATAGCCTTACCCCCAACAACAAACCTCATAGCAGAGCTAACCATTATAATCACCTTATTCAACTGATCTGCCTTCACGATCATCCTAACAGGAATCGCAACCCTACTAACCGCCTCCTACACCTTATTCATACTACTAATGACCCAACGAGGCTCAATCCCCTCCCACATCACATCTATGCAAAACTCAACCACGCGAGAACACCTGCTCATAACACTCCACATTATCCCAATATTCCTCCTAATCCTCAAACCCGAACTGATCTCCGGAATCCCCTCATGCAAGTATAGTTTAAACCAAACATTAGACTGTGATTCTAAGAATAGAAGTTCAAACCTTCTTACCTGCCGAGGGGAGGGTTTAACCAACAAGAGCTGCTAACTCTTACATCTGAGCCTAAAACCTCAGCCCCCTTACTTTTAAAGGATAACAGCAATCCACTGGTCTTAGGAACCACCCATCTTGGTGCAAATCCAAGTAAAAGTAGTGAACCCCACACTACTAATCAACTCCCTCACACTACTCACGCTGACAATCCTCCTAACCCCAATCATCCTGCCATTTCTATTTAAAAACTTTAAAAACACCCCACAAGCCACCACCCGCGCTGTTAAAACCGCATTCCTAATTAGCCTAGCCCCTACAACCGCATTCATCTACTCGGGAGTAGAATCTGTCACCTGCCACTGGGAGTGAAAATTCATTATAAACTTTAAAATCCCCCTGAGCCTAAAAATAGACCAATACTCAATAACATTTCTTCCAATCGCCCTATTTGTAACATGATCAATCCTACAATTCGCCATATGATACATGGCCTCAGAGCCATACGTAACAAAATTTTTCACCTACCTACTGACATTCCTAGTCGCCATACTCCTCCTAACAACCGCAAACAACATATTCCTCCTATTCGTAGGCTGGGAAGGAGTACGAATCATGTCCTTCCTTCTCATCGGCTGATGACAAGGCCGAGCAGATGCCAACACCGCCGCCCTACAAGCCGTAATCTACAACCGAATCGGAGACATCGGACTGACCCTGAGCATAGCATGACTAGCTTCAACATTCAACACCTGAGAGATCCAACAAGCCGTACACCCCCACCAAACCCCAATCCTCCCCCTCATAGGATTAATCCTCGCAGCCGCAGGAAAATCCGCCCAATTTGGACTCCACCCATGACTGCCCGCAGCAATAGAAGGCCCCACCCCAGTATCAGCCCTACTGCACTCCAGTACCATAGTAGTAGCCGGAATCTTCCTGCTCATCCGCATGCACCCCCTGCTAGCCACCAACCAGACAGCCCTAACTGCCTGCCTATGCCTAGGTGCTCTATCAACCCTATTCGCTGCCACATGCGCCCTAACCCAAAATGACATCAAAAAAATCATTGCTTTCTCAACATCCAGCCAACTAGGACTAATAATAGTCACTATCGGACTAAACCTCCCACAACTAGCCTTCCTACACATCTCAACCCATGCCTTCTTTAAAGCCATACTATTCCTATGCTCAGGGTCTATCATCCACAACCTAAACGGAGAACAAGATATCCGAAAGATAGGAGGCCTACAGAAAATACTCCCAGTCACTACTTCCTGCCTAACCATCGGAAACCTGGCGCTGATAGGAACCCCATTCCTAGCCGGATTCTACTCAAAAGACCTCATCATCGAAAGCTTAAACACATCATACCTAAATACTTGAGCCCTACTCCTAACCCTTATAGCCACAGCATTCACCGCAACCTACAGCATCCGCATAACCATCCTAGTCCAAGCTGGACAAACCCGAATCCCCCCAATAGTATCAATAAACGAAAACAACCCACTAATCACCGCCCCCCTAACCCGACTCGCCCTAGGCAGCATTACAGCAGGAATAATCATTACCTCTTTCATCACACCAACCAAAACCCCCCCAATAACCATACCCCTTATCACCAAAACCGCTGCCATCCTCATAACAATCCTAGGAATCATCCTAGCCCTAGAACTATCGAACATAACACACACCCTCACTCACCCCAAACCAAACCCCCTCATAAACTTCTCCTCTGCATTAGGGTACTTCAACCCCCTAGTACACCGATTCTTCTCCAAAAACCTACTAGAAAAGGGACAAAACATTGCCCTACACTTGATCGACCTCTCCTGACTCAAAAAAATAGGGCCAGAGGGCCTTGCTGAACTACAAGTAGCCGCAAGCAAAGCCGCAACCTCAATACACACAGGGCTAATTAAGGCCTACCTAGGATCCTTCGCCCTCTCCATCCTGGTAATAATCCTAATAACACACAGACTCACTAATGGCTCCTAACATCCGCAAATCCCATCCCCTACTAAAAATAATCAACAACTCCCTAATCGACCTACCCGCCCCCTCCAACATCTCTGCCTGATGAAACTTCGGCTCCCTTCTAGCCATCTGCTTAGCCACACAAATCCTAACAGGCCTGCTACTAGCCATACACTACACCGCAGACACTTCACTCGCCTTCTCCTCAGTAGCTCACACATGCCGAGACGTCCAGTACGGATGGCTCATCCGCAACCTCCACGCCAACGGTGCTTCGCTCTTCTTTATCTGCATCTACTTACACATCGGACGAGGCCTCTACTACGGCTCCTACCTATACAAAGAAACCTGAAACACAGGAGTAATCCTCCTACTCACCCTAATAGCAACTGCCTTCGTAGGGTATGTCCTACCATGAGGACAAATGTCATTCTGAGGGGCCACCGTAATCACCAACCTATTCTCAGCCATCCCGTACATTGGGCAAACTCTAGTAGAATGAGCCTGAGGAGGATTCTCAGTAGACAATCCAACCTTAACCCGATTCTTCGCCATCCACTTCCTACTGCCCTTCCTAATTGCAGGAATCACCCTAGTCCACCTAACCTTCCTACACGAATCAGGCTCAAATAACCCACTAGGAATCGTATCAGACTGCGACAAAATCCCATTCCACCCATACTTCTCCATTAAAGACAGCTTAGGGCTTACCCTAATAATCACCCCTCTAATAGCACTAGCCCTATTTTCACCGAACCTCCTGGTTCTTGGAATCCTAGTTGGGAGTGGTTGGCCACATGAGATGTACAGGATTTTTACCTGTGATTTAGTCTTGACAAGGCTATGTAATTGGTTTACTAACGTCTCATAAGAAAGAAGCATGAGCGGTTAATGCAGTTGGCTTGAAACCCATCCCCAGTGGTGCAAGTGCACTCTCTGAACTCACTGAAGTGCATCCCCAGTGGTGCCAGTGCACTCTCTGCACTCACTGCACTGCATCCCCAGTGGTGCCAGTGCAATCTCTGGACTCACTGCAGAGCATCCCCAGTGGTGCCAGTGCACTCTGTGGACTCACTGTAGTGCATCCCCAGTGGTGCCAGTGCACTCTCTGGACTCACTGCACTGCATCCCCAGTGGTGCCAGTGCAATCTCTGGACTCACTGCAGTGCATCCCCAGTGGTGCCAGTGCACTCTCTGGACTCACTGCAGTGCATCCCCAGTGGTGCCAGTGCGCTCTCCGGAGTCACAGCACTGCATCCCCAGTGGTGCCAGTGCACTCACTGGACACACTGTACTGCATCACAGGTGGTGCCAGTGCACTCTCTGGACTCACTGCAGTGCATCCCCAGTGGTGCCAGTGCACTCTCTGGACTCACTGCAGTGCATCCCCAGTGGTGCCAGTGCACTCTCTGGACTCACTGCACTGCATCCCCAGTGGTGCCAGTGCACTCTCTGCACTCACTGCACTGCATTCCCAGTGGTGCCAGTGCAGTCTCTGGACTCACTGCAGTGCATCCCCAGTGGTGCCAGAGCACTCTCTGGACTCACTGCACTGCATCCCCAGTGGTGCCAGTGCACTCTCTCGAGTCACTGCACTACATCCCCAGTGGTGCCAGTGCACTCACTGGACTCACTGTACTGCATCATCGGTGGTGCCAGTGCACTCTCTGGACTCACTGCACTGCATCCCCAGTGGTGCCAGTGCACTCTCTGGACTCACTGCACTGCAGGCCCAGTGGTACCAGTGCACTCACTGGACTCACTGTACTGCATCCCCTGTGGTGCCAGTGCACTCTCTGGACTCACTGCACTGCATCCCCAGTGGTTCCAGTGCATTCACTGGACTCACTGTACTGCATCTCCAGTGGTGCCAGTGCACTCTCTGGACTCACTGCACTGCATCCCCAGTGGTGCCAGTGAGCTCTCTGGACTCACTGCACTGCATCCCCAGTGGTGCCAGTGTACTCACAGGATTCACTGCACTGCATCCCCAGTGGTGCCAGTGCACTCTCTGGACTCACTGCAGTGCATCCCCAGAGGTGCCAGTGCACTCTCTGGACTCACTGAAGTGCATTCTCAGTGGTGCCAGTGCACTCTCTGGGCTCACTGAAGTGCATCCCCAGTGGTGCCAGTACACTCACTGGACTCACTGCACTGCATCCCCAGTGGTGCCAGTGCACTCTCTGGACTCACTGCACTGCATCCCCAGTGGTGCCAGTGCACTCTCTGGACTCACTGCAGTGCATCCCCAGTCGTGCCAGTGCACTCTCTGCACTCACTTCACTGCATCCCCAGTGGTGCCAGTGCACTCTCTGGACTCACTGCACTGCATCCCCAGTGGTGCCAGTGAAGTCTTTGGACTCACTGCAATGCATCCCCAGTGGTGCCAGTGCACTCTCTGGAGTCACTGAAGTGCATCCCCAGTGGTGCCAGTGCACTCTCTGGACTCACTGCACTGCATCCCCAGTGGTGCCAGTGCACTCTGTGGACTCACTGTACTGCATCCCCACTGGTGCCAGTGCACTCTCTGGACTCACTGTACTGCATCCCCAGTGGTGACAGTGCACTCTCTGGACTAACTGCAGTGCATCCCCAGTGGTGCCAGTGCACTCTCTGGACTCACTGCAGTGCATCCCCAGTGGTGCCAGTGCACTCTCTGGTCTCACTGCACTGCATCCCCAGTGGTGCCAGTGCACTCTCTGGACTCACTGCACTGCATCCCCAGTGGTGCCAGTGCACTGTCTGGACACACTGCACTGCATCCCCAGTGGTGTCAGTGCACTCTCTGGACTCACTGTACTGCACCCCCAGTGGTGCCAGTGCACTCACTGGACTGACTGCACTGCATCCCCAGTGGTGCCAGTGCGCTCTCTGGAGTCACAGCACTGCATCCCCAGTGGTGCCAGTGCACTCACTGGACTCACTGCACTGCATCACAGGTGGTGCCAGTGCACGCTCTGGACTCACTGCAATGAATCCCCGGTGGTGCCAGTGTACTCTCTGCAGTCACTGCGCTGCATCCCCAGTGGTGCCAGTGCACTCACTGGACTCACTGGACTGCATCCCCAGTGGTGCCAGTGCACTCTCTGGACTCACTGCACTGCATCCCCAGTGGTGCCAGTGCACTCTCTGGACTCACTGCACTGCATCCCCAGTGGTGCCAGTGCACTCTCTGGACTCACTGCACTGCATCCCCAGTCGTGTCAGTGCACTCTCTGGACTCACTGTGCTGCATCCCCAGTGGTTCCAGTGCACTCTCTGGACTCACTGCAGTGTAACCCCTGTGGTGCCAGTGCACTCTGTGCTCTCAGTGCAATGCATCCCCAGTGGTGCCAGTGCACTCTCTGGACTCACCGCAGTGCAGCCCCTTAGGTGCCAGTGCACTCTCTGGACTCACTGTACTGCATCACCAGTGGTGCCAGTGCACTCTCTGGACTCACTGCACTGCATCCCCAGTGGTGCCAGTGCACTCTCTGGACTCACTGCACTGCATCCCCAGTGGTGCCAGTGCACTCTCTGGACTCACTGCACTGCATCCCCAGTTTTGCCAGTGAAGTCTTTGGACTCACTGCACTGCATCCCCAGTGGTGCCAGTGCACTCTCTGGAGTCACTGAAGTGCATCCCCAGTGGTGCCAGTGCACTCTCTGGACTCACTGCACTGCATGCCCAGTGGTGCCAGTGCACTCTCTGGACTCACTGCACTGCATCCGCTCATGATCGGAGGATTGGGCAACTGAGTAGTCCCCCTCATAATCGGTGCCCCCGACATAGCATTCCCGCGAATAAACAACATAAGCTTTTGACTCCTCCCCCCATCATTCCTCCTACTACTAGTCTCATCCACTGTAGAAGCTGGCGCCGGCACAGGCTGAACTGTCTACCCTCCCCTAGCAGGTAACCTTGCCCACGCCGGAGCTTCAGTAGACCTGGCTATCTTCTCACTCCACTTAGCCGGTATCTCCTCCATCCTTGGGGCCATCAACTTTATCACCACAGCCATCAACATAAAACCCCCCGCACTCTCACAATACCAAACCCCACTATTTGTCTGATCCGTACTAATTACCGCCATCCTACTCCTTCTATCACTCCCCGTACTCGCCGCCGGTATTACAATATTACTAACTGATCGAAACCTAAACACCACATTCTTCGACCCCGCTGGAGGAGGAGACCCAATCCTGTACCAACACCTATTCTGATTCTTCGGACACCCAGAAGTCTATATTCTGATCCTACCGGGGTTCGGAATCATCTCACACGTAGTCACGTACTACTCAGGCAAAAAGGAGCCCTTCGGCTACATGGGAATAGTCTGAGCCATACTATCCATCGGCTTCCTAGGATTCATTGTCTGAGCTCACCACATGTTTACAGTAGGAATAGACGTTGATACCCGAGCCTACTTTACATCAGCCACTATAATCATTGCCATCCCTACCGGAATCAAAGTATTTAGCTGACTAGCCACCCTGCACGGAGGAACAATCAAATGAGACCCCCCCAATACTATGAGCTCTAGGATTTATCTTCCTATTTACCATCGGAGGATTAACAGGAATCGTTCTTGCAAACTCTTCCCTAGACATCGCCCTGCACGACACGTACTACGTAGTTGCCCACTTCCACTACGTCCTATCCATAGGCGCCGTCTTTGCCATTCTAGCAGGATTTACTCACTGATTCCCACTACTCACTGGGTTTACCCTACACCAAACATGAGCAAAAGCCCACTTCGGGGTAATATTTACAAGAGTAAACCTAACGTTCTTCCCCCAGCACTTCCTAGGCCTAGCAGGAATACCCCGATGATACTCGGACTATCCCGATTCCTACACACTATGAAACACCATTTCCTCCATCGGCTCCCTAATCTCAATAGTAGCCGTAATCATACTAATATTCATCATCTGAGAAGCCTTTCCGGCCAAACGAAAAGTCCTACAACCAGAACTAACTACCACAAACGTTGAATGAATCCACGGCTGCCCTCCCCCATACCATACTTTCGAGGAACCGGCCTTCGTCCAAGTACAAGAAAGGAAGGAATCGAACCCTCACATGCTGGTTTCAAGCCAACTGCATTAACCGCTCATGCTTCTTTCTTATGAGACGTTAGTAAACCAATTACATAGCCTTGTCAAGACTAAATCACAGGTAAAAATCCTGTACATCTCATGTGGCCAACCACTCCCAACTAGGATTCCAAGACGCCTCATCACCCATCATAGAAGAACTCGTTGAATTCCACGACCACGCCCTAATCGTTGCCCTAGCTATCTGCAGCCTAGTTCTCTACCTTTTAGCCCACATACTAACAGAAAAACTCTCGTCCAATGCTGTAGACGCCCAAGAAGTAGAGCTGATCTGGACAATCCTACCTGCTATCGTCCTGGTACTCCTCGCCCTCCCATCCCTACAAATCCTCTACATAATGGACAAAATCGATGAACCAGACCTCACCCTAAAAGCCATCGGCCACCAATGATACTGAAGCTACGAATACACAGACTTCAAAGACCTATCATTCGACTCCTACATAGTGCCCACCCCAGACCTACCCAACGGCCACTTCCGACTGCTAGAAGTTGACCACCGCGTAGTTATCCCAATAGAATCCCCCATCCGCGTGATCATTACTGCAGGAGACGTACTCCACTCCTGAGCAGTCCCAACGCTCGGAGTTAAAACAGACGCAATCCCAGGCCGACTAAACCAAACTTCATTCATTACCACCCGGCCTGGGATTTTTTACGGACAATGCTCAGAAATTTGCGGGGCTAATCACAGCTACATACCCATTGTAGTAGAATCAACCCCACTCCCACATTTCGAGGCCTGATCGTCCCTTCTATCATCATCCTAATCATTAAGAAGCTATGCAACAGCACTAGCCTTTTAAGCTAGCCAAAGAGGGACTTCCCCCTCCTTAATGATATGCCACAGCTTAACCCCGCACCATGATTTTCAATCATAATTATAACCTGATTAACCCTAGCACTCCTCATCCAACCAAAACTACTAGCCTTCACCACAACCAACCCCCCATCAAATAAGACCTCCCTCACTACCAAACCCACACCATGATCCTGACCATGAACCTAAGCTTCTTTGACCAATTTTCCAGCCCCAATCTATTTGGCATCCCCTTAATCCTACTATCCCTACTCTTCCCAGCCCTACTATTCCCGTCCCCAAACAACCGATGAATCAACAACCGCCTTTCTACTATCCAAACATGACTCCTTCACCTAATCACAAAACAACTAATAGTCCCACTCAACAAAAATGGCCACAAATGAGCCATAATATTTACATCCCTAATAATCATACTTCTTACAATCAACCTTCTAGGCCTCCTTCCATATACATTCACCCCAACCACCCAACTATCTATGAACATAGCCCTAGCCTTCCCACTATGGCTCGCCACACTACTAACAGGCCTACGAAACCAACCATCAGCCTCTTTAGCCCACCTATTACCCGAAGGTACCCCTACACCCCTAATCCCCGCACTAATCCTGATCGAAACAACCAGCCTACTAATCCGCCCCCTAGCCCTCGGAGTCCGCCTTACAGCCAACCTTACAGCAGGACACTTACTCATCCAACTCATCTCTACAGCCTCCATTGCATTAATACCCACCCTTCCTGCAGTATCCATCCTAACAATAATCATCCTACTACTCCTAACCATCCTAGAAGTAGCAGTAGCCATAATCCAGGCCTACGTCTTCGTGCTCCTTCTAAGCCTATACTTACAAGAAAACATCTAATGGCACACCAAGCACACTCATACCACATAGTTGACCCAAGCCCTTGACCAATCTTCGGGGCAGCCGCCGCCCTACTCACAACCTCAGGATTAATCATGTGATTCCACTACAACTCATCCATACTACTAACCCTAGGCCTCATCTCAATACTCCTAGTAATACTCCAATGATGACGAGACATTGTACGAGAAAGCACCTTCCAAGGCCATCACACTCCCACAGTCCAAAAAGGCCTACGATACGGCATAATCCTTTTCATCACATCCGAAGCATTCTTCTTCTTAGGGTTCTTCTGAGCGTTCTTCCACTCGAGCCTGGCCCCAACCCCAGAACTAGGAGGCCAATGACCCCCAACAGGAATTAAACCACTCAACCCGATAGAAGTCCCCCTACTAAACACAGCCATCCTACTAGCCTCAGGCGTTACCGTAACGTGAGCCCATCACAGCATCACAGAAGGAAACCGAAAACACGCCATCCACGCCCTAACCCTAACGATCCTCCTGGGATTCTACTTCACAGCCCTACAAGCAATAGAATACCACGAAGCCCCATTCTCAATCGCCGATAGCGTCTACGGATCTACCTTCTTCGTTGCCACTGGATTCCACGGACTCCACGTAATCATCGGATCCTCCTTCCTGACCGTCTGCCTCTTCCGACTGATCAAGTTCCACTTTACATCAGACCACCACTTCGGATTCGAGGCAGCAGCCTGATACTGACACTTCGTAGACGTCATCTGACTATTCCTCTACATAACCATCTACTGATGAGGATCTTGCTCTTCTAGTATATTAATTACAATTGACTTCCAATCTCTAGAATCTGGTATAAACCCAGAGGAGAGCAATGAACGCACTCATGTTCATATTCGCCCTATCATCAATCCTAAGCGCCGCCCTAACCGCATTAAACTTCTGACTCGCCCAAATAAACCCCGACTCAGAGAAACTCTCACCGTACGAATGTGGATTCGACCCACTTGGATCTGCTCGATTACCATTCTCAGTCCGATTCTTCCTCAGTAGCCATCCTGTTCGTCCTATTCGACCTAGAAATCGCCCTCCTACTCCCCCTGCCATGAGCCGTCCAACTCCAATCCCCCCTAATGACCCTCACCTGAACTGTAGTGATCCTCCTTCTCCTAACACTCGGACTGGCCTACGAGTGAATTCAAGGGGGCCTAGAATGAGCAGAATAACAGAAAGTTAGTCTAACCAAAAAGATAGCTGGTTTCGACCCAGCAGATTACAGCCAACCCTGTAACTTTTTTATGTCGCCCCTACATTTAAGCTTCTACTCAGCCTTCATTTTCAGCGGACTAGGACTAGCCTTCCACCGAACCCACCTAGTATCCGCCCTACTATGCCTTGAAAGCATAATATTATCGATATTCGTAGGCCTATCAATACGATCCATCGAAAACCAAGTCTCCTCATTCACCATGGTACCAATTCTCATGCTAACCTTCTCAGCGTGTGAGGCGGGCACAGGCCTGGCCATCCTAGTAGCCTCCACCCGCACACATGGCTCCGACCATCTACACAACCTAAACCTCCTGCAATGCTAAAAATCATCCTACCCACAATCATACTTCTTCCAACAGCCCTGCTGTCTCCACCAAAATTTCTATGGACTAACACCACCTTATACAGCCTCCTAATCGCTGCCCTAAGCCTACAGTGATTAATCCCAACCTACTACCCCTACAAATTTTTATCCAACTGAACAGGAATTGACCAAATCTCATCCCCCCTCCTAGTACTATCCTGCTGACTACTCCCACTCATAATCATAGCAAGCCAAAACCACCTGCAACAAGAACCCCTACAACGCAAACGAATCTTTATCTCAACCTTAGTCGCAGTCCAGCCATTCATCCTACTAGCCTTTTCCACCACAGAACTAGCACTATTTTACATCTCATTTGAAGCAACCCTCATTCCCACCCTAATCTTAATCACCCGATGGGGGAACCAACCAGAACGCCTAAGCGCTGGCATCTACCTGCTATTCTACACGCTAGTAAGCTCTCTACCCCTGCTAATCACAATCATACACCTATACGTGAAAATTGGCACCCTGCACCTGCCAACCCTACAACTAACCCACCCAACCCTATCCACCTCATGGACAGGAATACTATCAGGTCTAGCACTGCTCATAGCATTCATAGTAAAAGCCCCACTATACGGCCTACACCTCTGACTGCCAAAAGCCCACGTAGAAGCACCCATCGCAGGCTCAATACTCCTCGCCGCCCTACTACTAAAGCTAGGAGGATACGGAATTATACGAGTCACTCTATTTATGGGCCCACTGTCCAACCTCCTGCACTACCCCTTCCTAACCCTGGCCCTATGAGGCGCCCTAATGACTAGCTCAATCTGCCTACGACAGACAGACCTAAAATCACTAATCGCTTATTCATCCGTTAGCCACATAGGCCTAGTTATCGCCGCAGGAATAATCCAAACCCACTGATCATTCTCAGGGGCAATGATCCTAATAATTTCCCATGGACTAACTTCCTCCATACTATTCTGCCTAGCCAACACAAACTATGAACGTACGCACAGCCGAATTCTACTACTCACACGAGGCCTACAACCTCTCCTACCACTCATAGCTACCTGATGATTGCTGGCCAATCTAACAAACATAGCCTTACCCCCAACAACAAACCTCATAGCAGAGCTAACCATTATAATCACCTTATTCAACTGATCTGCCTTCACGATCATCCTAACAGGAATCGCAACCCTACTAACCGCCTCCTACACCTTATTCATACTACTAATGACCCAACGAGGCTCAATCCCCTCCCACATCACATCTATGCAAAACTCAACCACGCGAGAACACCTGCTCATAACACTCCACATTATCCCAATATTCCTCCTAATCCTCAAACCCGAACTGATCTCCGGAATCCCCTCATGCAAGTATAGTTTAAACCAAACATTAGACTGTGATTCTAAGAATAGAAGTTCAAACCTTCTTACCTGCCGAGGGGAGGGTTTAACCAACAAGAGCTGCTAACTCTTACATCTGAGCCTAAAACCTCAGCCCCCTTACTTTTAAAGGATAACAGCAATCCACTGGTCTTAGGAACCACCCATCTTGGTGCAAATCCAAGTAAAAGTAGTGAACCCCACACTACTAATCAACTCCCTCACACTACTCACGCTGACAATCCTCCTAACCCCAATCATCCTGCCATTTCTATTTAAAAACTTTAAAAACACCCCACAAGCCACCACCCGCGCTGTTAAAACCGCATTCCTAATTAGCCTAGCCCCTACAACCGCATTCATCTACTCGGGAGTAGAATCTGTCACCTGCCACTGGGAGTGAAAATTCATTATAAACTTTAAAATCCCCCTGAGCCTAAAAATAGACCAATACTCAATAACATTTCTTCCAATCGCCCTATTTGTAACATGATCAATCCTACAATTCGCCATATGATACATGGCCTCAGAGCCATACGTAACAAAATTTTTCACCTACCTACTGACATTCCTAGTCGCCATACTCCTCCTAACAACCGCAAACAACATATTCCTCCTATTCGTAGGCTGGGAAGGAGTACGAATCATGTCCTTCCTTCTCATCGGCTGATGACAAGGCCGAGCAGATGCCAACACCGCCGCCCTACAAGCCGTAATCTACAACCGAATCGGAGACATCGGACTGACCCTGAGCATAGCATGACTAGCTTCAACATTCAACACCTGAGAGATCCAACAAGCCGTACACCCCCACCAAACCCCAATCCTCCCCCTCATAGGATTAATCCTCGCAGCCGCAGGAAAATCCGCCCAATTTGGACTCCACCCATGACTGCCCGCAGCAATAGAAGGCCCCACCCCAGTATCAGCCCTACTGCACTCCAGTACCATAGTAGTAGCCGGAATCTTCCTGCTCATCCGCATGCACCCCCTGCTAGCCACCAACCAGACAGCCCTAACTGCCTGCCTATGCCTAGGTGCTCTATCAACCCTATTCGCTGCCACATGCGCCCTAACCCAAAATGACATCAAAAAAATCATTGCTTTCTCAACATCCAGCCAACTAGGATTAATAATAGTCACTATCGGACTAAACCTCCCACAACTAGCCTTCCTACACATCTCAACCCATGCCTTCTTTAAAGCCATACTATTCCTATGCTCAGGGTCTATCATCCACAACCTAAACGGAGAACAAGATATCCGAAAGATAGGAGGCCTACAGAAAATACTCCCAGTCACTACTTCCTGCCTAACCATCGGAAACCTGGCGCTGATAGGAACCCCATTCCTAGCCGGATTCTACTCAAAAGACCTCATCATCGAAAGCTTAAACACATCATACCTAAATACTTGAGCCCTACTCCTAACCCTTATAGCCACAGCATTCACCGCAACCTACAGCATCCGCATAACCATCCTAGTCCAAGCTGGACAAACCCGAATCCCCCCAATAGTATCAATAAACGAAAACAACCCACTAATCACCGCCCCCCTAACCCGACTCGCCCTAGGCAGCATTACAGCAGGAATAATCATTACCTCTTTCATCACACCAACCAAACCCCCCCAATAACCATACCCCTTATCACCAAAACCGCTGCCATCCTCATAACAATCCTAGGAATCATCCTAGCCCTAGAACTATCGAACATAACACACACCCTCACTCACCCCAAACCAAACCCCCTCATAAACTTCTCCTCTGCATTAGGGTACTTCAACCCCCTAGTACACCGATTCTTCTCCAAAAACCTACTAGAAAAGGGACAAAACATTGCCCTACACTTGATCGACCTCTCCTGACTCAAAAAAATAGGGCCAGAGGGCCTTGCTGAACTACAAGTAGCCGCAAGCAAAGCCGCAACCTCAATACACACAGGGCTAATTAAGGCCTACCTAGGATCCTTCGCCCTCTCCATCCTGGTAATAATCCTAATAACACACAGACTCACTAATGGCCCCTAACATCCGCAAATCCCATCCCCTACTAAAAATAATCAACAACTCCCTAATCGACCTACCCGCCCCCTCCAACATCTCTGCCTGATGAAACTTCGGCTCCCTTCTAGCCATCTGCTTAGCCACACAAATCCTAACAGGCCTGCTACTAGCCATACACTACACCGCAGACACTTCACTCGCCTTCTCCTCAGTAGCTCACACATGCCGAGACGTCCAGTACGGATGGCTCATCCGCAACCTCCACGCCAACGGTGCTTCGCTCTTCTTTATCTGCATCTACTTACACATCGGACGAGGCCTCTACTACGGCTCCTACCTATACAAAGAAACCTGAAACACAGGAGTAATCCTCCTACTCACCCTAATAGCAACTGCCTTCGTAGGGTATGTCCTACCATGAGGACAAATGTCATTCTGAGGGGCCACTGTAATCACCAACCTATTCTCAGCCATCCCGTACATTGGGCAAACTCTAGTAGAATGAGCCTGAGGAGGATTCTCAGTAGACAATCCAACCTTAACCCGATTCTTCGCCATCCACTTCCTACTGCCCTTCCTAATTGCAGGAATCACCCTAGTCCACCTAACCTTCCTACATGAATCAGGCTCAAATAACCCACTAGGAATCGTATCAGACTGCGACAAAATCCCATTCCACCCATACTTCTCCATTAAAGACAGCTTAGGGCTTACCCTAATAATCACCCCTCTAATAGCACTAGCCCTATTTTCACCGAACCTCCTGGTTCTTGGAATCCTAGTTGGGAGTGGTTGGCCACATGAGATGTACAGGATTTTTACCTGTGATTTAGTCTTGACAAGGCTATGTA
This sequence comes from Anser brachyrhynchus, assembly GCF_964034855.1. Classification (NCBI taxonomy): domain Eukaryota; kingdom Metazoa; phylum Chordata; class Aves; order Anseriformes; family Anatidae; genus Anser; species Anser brachyrhynchus. Next base: position 191,459 of record NW_027663930.1, read on the forward strand.
ATTGGTTTACTAACGTCTCATAAGAAAGAAGCATGAGCGGTTAATGCAGTTGGCTTGAAACCCATCCCCAGTGGTGCAAGTGCACTCTCTGAACTCACTGAAGTGCATCCCCAGTGGTGCCAGTGCACTCTCTGCACTCACTGCACTGCATCCCCAGTGGTGCCAGTGCAATCTCTGGACTCACTGCAGAGCATCCCCAGTGGTGCCAGTGCACTCTGTGGACTCACTGTAGTGCATCCCCAGTGGTGTCAGTGCACTCTCTGGACTCACTGCACTGCATCCCCAGTGGTGCCAGTGCAGTCTCTGGACTCACTGCAGTGCATCCCCAGTGGTGCCAGTGCACTCTCTGGACTCACTGCAGTGCATCCCCAGTGGTGCCAGTGCGCTCTCCGGAGTCACAGCACTGCATCCCCAGTGGTGCCAGTGCACTCACTGGACACACTGTACTGCATCACAGGTGGTGCCAGTGCACTCCCTGGACTCACTGCAGTGCATCCCCAGTGGTGCCAGTGCACTCTCTGGACTCACTGCAGTGCATCCCCAGTGGTGCCAGTGCACTCTCTGGACTCACTGCACTGCATCCCCAGTGGTGCCAGTGCAGTCTCTGGACTCACTGCAGTGCATCCCCAGTGGTGCCAGAGCACTCTCTGGACTCACTGCACTGCATCCCCAGTGGTGCCAGTGCACTCTCTGGACTCACTGCACCGCATCCCCAGTGGTGTCAGTACACTCTCTGGACTCACTGAAGTGCATCCCCAGTGGTGCCAGTGCAATCTCTGGACTCACTGTAGTGCATACCCAGTGGTGCCAGTGCACTCTCTGGACTCACTGCAGTGCATCCCCAGTGGTGCCAGTGCACTCTCTGGACTCACTGTACTGCATCACCAGTGGTGCCAGTGCACTCTCTGGACTCACTGCAGTGCATCCCCAGTGGTGCCAGTGCACTCTCTGGACTCACTGCACTGCATCCCCAGTGGTGCCAATGCACTCTCTGGACTCACTGCACTGCATCCCCAGTGGTGCCAGTGAAGTCTCTGGACTCACTGCACTGCATCCCCAGTGGTGCCAGTGCACTCTCTGGACTCACTGCACTGCATCCCCAGTGGTGCCAGTGCACTCTCTGGACTCACTGCACTGCATCCCCAGTGGTGCCAGTGCACTCTCTCGAGTCACTGCACTACATCCCCAGTGGTGCCAGTGCACTCACTGGACTCACTGTACTGCATCATCGGTGGTGCCAGTGCACTCTCTGGACTCACTGCACTGCATCCCCAGTGGTGCCAGTGCACTCTCTGGACTCACTGCACTGCAGGCCCAGTGGTACCAGTGCACTCACTGGACTCACTGTACTGCATCCCCTGTGGTGCCAGTGCACTCTCTGGACTCACTGCACTGCATCCCCAGTGGTTCCAGTGCACTCACTGGACACACTGTACTGCATCACAGGTGGTGCCAGTGCACTCTCTGGACTCACTGCAGTGCATCCCCAGTGGTGCCAGTGCACTCTCTGGACTCACTGCACTGCATCCCCAGTGGTGCCAGTGCACTCTCTGGACTCACTGCACTGCATCCCCAGTGGTGCCAGTGCAGTCTCTGGACTCACTGCAGTGCATCCCCAGTGGTGCCAGAGCACTCTCTGGACTCACTGCACTGCATCCCCAGTGGTGCCAGTGCACTCTCTGGACTCACTGCACCGCATCCCCAGTGGTGTAAGTACACTCTCTGGACTCACTGAAGTGCATCCCCAGTGGTGCCAGTGCAATCTCTGGACTCACTGTAGTGCATACCCAGTGGTGCCAGTGCACTCTCTGGACTCACTGCAGTGCATCCCCAGTGGTGCCAGTGCACTCTCTGGACTCACTGTACTGCATCACCAGTGGTGCCAGTGCACTCTCTGGACTCACTGCAGTGCATCCCCAGTGGTGCCAGTGCACTCTCTGGACTCACTGCACTGCATCCCCAGTGGTGCCAATGCACTCTCTGGACTCACTGCACTGCATCCCCAGTGGTGCCACTGCACTCTCTGGACTCACTGCAGTGCATCCCCAGTGGTGCCAGTGCACTCTCTGGACTCACTGCACTGCATCCCCAGTGGTGCCAGTGCACTCTCTGGACTCACTGCACTGCATCCCCAGTGGTGCCAGTGCACTCTCTCGAGTCACTGCACTACATCCCCAGTGGTGCCAGTGCACTCACTGGACTCACTGTACTGCATCATCGGTGGTGCCAGTGCACTCTCTGGACTCACTGCACTGCATCCCCAGTGGTGCCAGTGCACTCTCTGGACTCACTGCACTGCAGGCCCAGTGGTACCAGTGCACTCACTGGACTCACTGTTCTGCATCCCCTGTGGTGCCAGTGCACTCTCTGGACTCACTGCACTGCATCCCCAGTGGTTCCAGTGCATTCACTGGACTCACTGTACTGCATCTCCAGTGGTGCCAGTGCACTCTCTGGACTCACTGCACTGCATCCCCAGTGGTGCCAGTGAGCTCTCTGGACTCACTGCACTGCATCCCCAGTGGTGCCAGTGTACTCACAGGATTCACTGCACTGCATCCCCAGTGGTGCTAGTGCACTCTCTGGACTCACTGCAGTGCATCCCCAGTGGTGCCAGTGCACTCTCTGGACTCACTGAAGTGCATTCTCAGTGGTGCCAGTGCACTCTCTGGGCTCACTGAAGTGCATCCCCAGTGGTGCCAGTACACTCACTGGACTCACTGCACTGCATCCCCAGTGGTGCCAGTGCACTCTCTGGACTCACTGCACTGCATCCCCAGTGGTGCCAGTGCACTCTCTGGACTCACTGCAGTGCATCCCCAGTCGTGCCAGTGCACTCTCTGCACTCACTTCACTGCATCCCCAGTGGTGCCAGTGCACTCTCTGGACTCACTGCACTGCATCCCCAGTGGTGCCAGTGAAATCTTTGGACTCACTGCAATGCATCCCCAGTGGTGCCAGTGCACTCTCTGGAGTCACTGAAGTGCATCCCCAGTGGTGCCAGTGCACTCTCTGGACTCACTGCACTGCATCCCCAGTGGTGCCAGTGCACTCTGTGGACTCACTGTACTGCATCCCCACTGGTGCCAGTGCACTCTCTGGACTCACTGTACTGCATCCCCAGTGGTGACAGTGCACTCTCTGGACTAACTGCAGTGCATCCCCAGTGGTGCCAGTGCACTCTCTGGACTCACTGCAGTGCATCCCCAGTGGTGCCAGTGCACTCTCTGGTCTCACTGCACTGCATCCCCAGTGGTGCCAGTGCACTCTCTGGACTCACTGCACTGCATCCCCAGTGGTGCCAGTGCACTGTCTGGACACACTGCACTGCATCCCCAGTGGTGTCAGTGCACTCTCTGGACTCACTGTACTGCACCCCCAGTGGTGCCAGTGCACTCGCTGGACTGACTGCACTGCATCCCCAGTGGTGCCAGTGCGCTCTCTGGAGTCACAGCACTGCATCCCCAGTGGTGCCAGTGCACTCACTGGACTCACTGCACTGCATCACAGGTGGTGCCAGTGCACGCTCTGGACTCACTGCAATGAATCCCCGGTGGTGCCAGTGTACTCTCTGCAGTCACTGCGCTGCATCCCCAGTGGTGCCAGTGCACTCACTGGACTCACTGGACTGCATCCCCAGTGGTGCCAGTGCACTCTCTGGACTCACTGCACTGCATCCCCAGTGGTGCCAGTGCACTCTCTGGACTCACTGCACTGCATCCCCAGTGGTGCCAGTGCACTCTCTGGACTCACTGCACTGCATCCCCAGTCGTGTCAGTGCACTCTCTGGACTCACTGTGCTGCATCCCCAGTGGTTCCAGTGCACTCTCTGGACTCACTGCAGTGTAACTCCTGTGGTGCCAGTGCACTCTGTGGACTCACTGCAGTGCATCCCCAGTGGAGCCCGTGCACTCTGTGGACTCACTGCAGTGCATCCCCAGTGGTGCCAGTGCACTCTCTGGACTCACTGCAGTGCAGCCCCTTAGGTGCCAGTGCACTCTCTGGACTCACTGTACTACATCACCAGTGGTGCCAGTGCACTCTCTGGACTCACTGCACTGCATCCCCAGTGGTGCCAGTGCACTCTCTGGACTCACTGCACTGCATCCCCAGTGGTGCCAGTGCACTCTCTGGACTCACTGCAGTGCATCCCCAGTTTTGCCAGTGAAGTCTTTGGACTCACTGCACTGCATCCCCAGTGGTGCCAGTGCACTCTCTGGAGTCACTGAAGTGCATCCCCAGTGGTGCCAGTGCACTCTCTGGACTCACTGCACTGCATGCCCAGTGGTGCCAGTGCACTCTCTGGACTCACTGCACTGCATCCGCTCATGATCGGAGGATTGGGCAACTGAGTAGTCCCCCTCATAATCGGTGCCCCCGACATAGCATTCCCGCGAATAAACAACATAAGCTTTTGACTCCTCCCCCCATCATTCCTCCTACTACTAGTCTCATCCACTGTAGAAGCTGGCGCCGGCACAGGCTGAACTGTCTACCCTCCCCTAGCAGGTAACCTTGCCCACGCCGGAGCTTCAGTAGACCTGGCTATCTTCTCACTCCACTTAGCCGGTATCTCCTCCATCCTTGGGGCCATCAACTTTATCACCACAGCCATCAACATAAAACCCCCCGCACTCTCACAATACCAAACCCCACTATTTGTCTGATCCGTACTAATTACCGCCATCCTACTCCTTCTATCACTCCCCGTACTCGCCGCCGGTATTACAATATTACTAACTGATCGAAACCTAAACACCACATTCTTCGACCCCGCTGGAGGAGGAGACCCAATCCTGTACCAACACCTATTCTGATTCTTCGGACACCCAGAAGTCTATATTCTGATCCTACCGGGGTTCGGAATCATCTCACACGTAGTCACGTACTACTCAGGCAAAAAGGAGCCCTTCGGCTACATGGGAATAGTCTGAGCCATACTATCCATCGGCTTCCTAGGATTCATTGTCTGAGCTCACCACATGTTTACAGTAGGAATAGACGTTGATACCCGAGCCTACTTTACATCAGCCACTATAATCATTGCCATCCCTACCGGAATCAAAGTATTTAGCTGACTAGCCACCCTGCACGGAGGAACAATCAAATGAGACCCCCCCAATACTATGAGCTCTAGGATTTATCTTCCTATTTACCATCGGAGGATTAACAGGAATCGTTCTTGCAAACTCTTCCCTAGACATCGCCCTGCACGACACGTACTACGTAGTTGCCCACTTCCACTACGTCCTATCCATAGGCGCCGTCTTTGCCATTCTAGCAGGATTTACTCACTGATTCCCACTACTCACTGGGTTTACCCTACACCAAACATGAGCAAAAGCCCACTTCGGGGTAATATTTACAAGAGTAAACCTAACGTTCTTCCCCCAGCACTTCCTAGGCCTAGCAGGAATACCCCGATGATACTCGGACTATCCCGATTCCTACACACTATGAAACACCATTTCCTCCATCGGCTCCCTAATCTCAATAGTAGCCGTAATCATACTAATATTCATCATCTGAGAAGCCTTTCCGGCCAAACGAAAAGTCCTACAACCAGAACTAACTACCACAAACGTTGAATGAATCCACGGCTGCCCTCCCCCATACCATACTTTCGAGGAACCGGCCTTCGTCCAAGTACAAGAAAGGAAGGAATCGAACCCTCACATGCTGGTTTCAAGCCAACTGCATTAACCGCTCATGCTTCTTTCTTATGAGACGTTAGTAAACCAATTACATAGCCTTGTCAAGACTAAATCACAGGTAAAAATCCTGTACATCTCATGTGGCCAACCACTCCCAACTAGGATTCCAAGACGCCTCATCACCCATCATAGAAGAACTCGTTGAATTCCACGACCACGCCCTAATCGTTGCCCTAGCTATCTGCAGCCTAGTTCTCTACCTTTTAGCCCACATACTAACAGAAAAACTCTCGTCCAATGCTGTAGACGCCCAAGAAGTAGAGCTGATCTGGACAATCCTACCTGCTATCGTCCTGGTACTCCTCGCCCTCCCATCCCTACAAATCCTCTACATAATGGACAAAATCGATGAACCAGACCTCACCCTAAAAGCCATCGGCCACCAATGATACTGAAGCTACGAATACACAGACTTCAAAGACCTATCATTCGACTCCTACATAGTGCCCACCCCAGACCTACCCAACGGCCACTTCCGACTGCTAGAAGTTGACCACCGCGTAGTTATCCCAATAGAATCCCCCATCCGCGTGATCATTACTGCAGGAGACGTACTCCACTCCTGAGCAGTCCCAACGCTCGGAGTTAAAACAGACGCAATCCCAGGCCGACTAAACCAAACTTCATTCATTACCACCCGGCCTGGGATTTTTTACGGACAATGCTCAGAAATTTGCGGGGCTAATCACAGCTACATACCCATTGTAGTAGAATCAACCCCACTCCCACATTTCGAGGCCTGATCGTCCCTTCTATCATCATCCTAATCATTAAGAAGCTATGCAACAGCACTAGCCTTTTAAGCTAGCCAAAGAGGGACTTCCCCCTCCTTAATGATATGCCACAGCTTAACCCCGCACCATGATTTTCAATCATAATTATAACCTGATTAACCCTAGCACTCCTCATCCAACCAAAACTACTAGCCTTCACCACAACCAACCCCCCATCAAATAAGACCTCCCTCACTACCAAACCCACACCATGATCCTGACCATGAACCTAAGCTTCTTTGACCAATTTTCCAGCCCCAATCTATTTGGCATCCCCTTAATCCTACTATCCCTACTCTTCCCAGCCCTACTATTCCCGTCCCCAAACAACCGATGAATCAACAACCGCCTTTCTACTATCCAAACATGACTCCTTCACCTAATCACAAAACAACTAATAGTCCCACTCAACAAAAATGGCCACAAATGAGCCATAATATTTACATCCCTAATAATCATACTTCTTACAATCAACCTTCTAGGCCTCCTTCCATATACATTCACCCCAACCACCCAACTATCTATGAACATAGCCCTAGCCTTCCCACTATGGCTCGCCACACTACTAACAGGCCTACGAAACCAACCATCAGCCTCTTTAGCCCACCTATTACCCGAAGGTACCCCTACACCCCTAATCCCCGCACTAATCCTGATCGAAACAACCAGCCTACTAATCCGCCCCCTAGCCCTCGGAGTCCGCCTTACAGCCAACCTTACAGCAGGACACTTACTCATCCAACTCATCTCTACAGCCTCCATTGCATTAATACCCACCCTTCCTGCAGTATCCATCCTAACAATAATCATCCTACTACTCCTAACCATCCTAGAAGTAGCAGTAGCCATAATCCAGGCCTACGTCTTCGTGCTCCTTCTAAGCCTATACTTACAAGAAAACATCTAATGGCACACCAAGCACACTCATACCACATAGTTGACCCAAGCCCTTGACCAATCTTCGGGGCAGCCGCCGCCCTACTCACAACCTCAGGATTAATCATGTGATTCCACTACAACTCATCCATACTACTAACCCTAGGCCTCATCTCAATACTCCTAGTAATACTCCAATGATGACGAGACATTGTACGAGAAAGCACCTTCCAAGGCCATCACACTCCCACAGTCCAAAAAGGCCTACGATACGGCATAATCCTTTTCATCACATCCGAAGCATTCTTCTTCTTAGGGTTCTTCTGAGCGTTCTTCCACTCGAGCCTGGCCCCGACCCCAGAACTAGGAGGCCAATGACCCCCAACAGGAATTAAACCACTCAACCCGATAGAAGTCCCCCTACTAAACACAGCCATCCTACTAGCCTCAGGCGTTACCGTAACGTGAGCCCATCACAGCATCACAGAAGGAAACCGAAAACGCCATCCACGCCCTAACCCTAACGATCCTCCTGGGATTCTACTTCACAGCCCTACAAGCAATAGAATACCACGAAGCCCCATTCTCAATCGCCGATAGCGTCTACGGATCTACCTTCTTCGTTGCCACTGGATTCCACGGACTCCACGTAATCATCGGATCCTCCTTCCTGACCGTCTGCCTCTTCCGACTGATCAAGTTCCACTTTACATCAGACCACCACTTCGGATTCGAGGCAGCAGCCTGATACTGACACTTCGTAGACGTCATCTGACTATTCCTCTACATAACCATCTACTGATGAGGATCTTGCTCTTCTAGTATATTAATTACAATTGACTTCCAATCTCTAGAATCTGGTATAAACCCAGAGGAGAGCAATGAACGCACTCATGTTCATATTCGCCCTATCATCAATCCTAAGCGCCGCCCTAACCGCATTAAACTTCTGACTCGCCCAAATAAACCCCGACTCAGAGAAACTCTCACCGTACGAATGTGGATTCGACCCACTTGGATCTGCTCGATTACCATTCTCAGTCCGATTCTTCCTCAGTAGCCATCCTGTTCGTCCTATTCGACCTAGAAATCGCCCTCCTACTCCCCCTGCCATGAGCCGTCCAACTCCAATCCCCCCTAATGACCCTCACCTGAACTGTAGTGATCCTCCTTCTCCTAACACTCGGACTGGCCTACGAGTGAATTCAAGGGGGCCTAGAATGAGCAGAATAACAGAAAGTTAGTCTAACCAAAAAGATAGCTGGTTTCGACCCAGCAGATTACAGCCAACCCTGTAACTTTTTTATGTCGCCCCTACATTTAAGCTTCTACTCAGCCTTCATTTTCAGCGGACTAGGACTAGCCTTCCACCGAACCCACCTAGTATCCGCCCTACTATGCCTTGAAAGCATAATATTATCGATATTCGTAGGCCTATCAATACGATCCATCGAAAACCAAGTCTCCTCATTCACCATGGTACCAATTCTCATGCTAACCTTCTCAGCGTGTGAGGCGGGCACAGGCCTGGCCATCCTAGTAGCCTCCACCCGCACACATGGCTCCGACCATCTACACAACCTAAACCTCCTGCAATGCTAAAAATCATCCTACCCACAATCATACTTCTTCCAACAGCCCTGCTGTCTCCACCAAAATTTCTATGGACTAACACCACCTTATACAGCCTCCTAATCGCTGCCCTAAGCCTACAGTGATTAATCCCAACCTACTACCCCTACAAATTTTTATCCAACTGAACAGGAATTGACCAAATCTCATCCCCCCTCCTAGTACTATCCTGCTGACTACTCCCACTCATAATCATAGCAAGCCAAAACCACCTGCAACAAGAACCCCTACAACGCAAACGAATCTTTATCTCAACCTTAGTCGCAGTCCAGCCATTCATCCTACTAGCCTTTTCCACCACAGAACTAGCACTATTTTACATCTCATTTGAAGCAACCCTCATTCCCACCCTAATCTTAATCACCCGATGGGGGAACCAACCAGAACGCCTAAGCGCTGGCATCTACCTGCTATTCTACACGCTAGTAAGCTCTCTACCCCTGCTAATCACAATCATACACCTATACGTGAAAATTGGCACCCTGCACCTGCCAACCCTACAACTAACCCACCCAACCCTATCCACCTCATGGACAGGAATACTATCAGGTCTAGCACTGCTCATAGCATTCATAGTAAAAGCCCCACTATACGGCCTACACCTCTGACTGCCAAAAGCCCACGTAGAAGCACCCATCGCAGGCTCAATACTCCTCGCCGCCCTACTACTAAAGCTAGGAGGATACGGAATTATACGAGTCACTCTATTTATGGGCCCACTGTCCAACCTCCTGCACTACCCCTTCCTAACCCTGGCCCTATGAGGCGCCCTAATGACTAGCTCAATCTGCCTACGACAGACAGACCTAAAATCACTAATCGCTTATTCATCCGTTAGCCACATAGGCCTAGTTATCGCCGCAGGAATAATCCAAACCCACTGATCATTCTCAGGGGCAATGATCCTAATAATTTCCCATGGACTAACTTCCTCCATACTATTCTGCCTAGCCAACACAAACTATGAACGTACGCACAGCCGAATTCTACTACTCACACGAGGCCTACAACCTCTCCTACCACTCATAGCTACCTGATGATTGCTGGCCAATCTAACAAACATAGCCTTACCCCCAACAACAAACCTCATAGCAGAGCTAACCATTATAATCACCTTATTCAACTGATCTGCCTTCACGATCATCCTAACAGGAATCGCAACCCTACTAACCGCCTCCTACACCTTATTCATACTACTAATGACCCAACGAGGCTCAATCCCCTCCCACATCACATCTATGCAAAACTCAACCACGCGAGAACACCTGCTCATAACACTCCACATTATCCCAATATTCCTCCTAATCCTCAAACCCGAACTGATCTCCGGAATCCCCTCATGCAAGTATAGTTTAAACCAAACATTAGACTGTGATTCTAAGAATAGAAGTTCAAACCTTCTTACCTGCCGAGGGGAGGGTTTAACCAACAAGAGCTGCTAACTCTTACATCTGAGCCTAAAACCTCAGCCCCCTTACTTTTAAAGGATAACAGCAATCCACTGGTCTTAGGAACCACCCATCTTGGTGCAAATCCAAGTAAAAGTAGTGAACCCCACACTACTAATCAACTCCCTCACACTACTCACGCTGACAATCCTCCTAACCCCAATCATCCTGCCATTTCTATTTAAAAACTTTAAAAACACCCCACAAGCCACCACCCGCGCTGTTAAAACCGCATTCCTAATTAGCCTAGCCCCTACAACCGCATTCATCTACTCGGGAGTAGAATCTGTCACCTGCCACTGGGAGTGAAAATTCATTATAAACTTTAAAATCCCCCTGAGCCTAAAAATAGACCAATACTCAATAACATTTCTTCCAATCGCCCTATTTGTAACATGATCAATCCTACAATTTGCCATATGATACATGGCCTCAGAGCCATACGTAACAAAATTTTTCACCTACCTACTGACATTCCTAGTCGCCATACTCCTCCTAACAACCGCAAACAACATATTCCTCCTATTCGTAGGCTGGGAAGGAGTACGAATCATGTCCTTCCTTCTCATCGGCTGATGACAAGGCCGAGCAGATGCCAACACCGCCGCCCTACAAGCCGTAATCTACAACCGAATCGGAGACGTCGGACTGACCCTGAGCATAGCATGACTAGCTTCAACATTCAACACCTGAGAGATCCAACAAGCCGTACACCCCCACCAAACCCCAATCCTCCCCCTCATAGGATTAATCCTCGCAGCCGCAGGAAAATCCGCCCAATTTGGACTCCACCCATGACTGCCCGCAGCAATAGAAGGCCCCACCCCAGTATCAGCCCTACTGCACTCCAGTACCATAGTAGTAGCCGGAATCTTCCTGCTCATCCGCATGCACCCCCTGCTAGCCACCAACCAGACAGCCCTAACTGCCTGCCTATGCCTAGGTGCTCTATCAACCCTATTCGCTGCCACATGCGCCCTAACCCAAAATGACATCAAAAAAATCATTGCTTTCTCAACATCCAGCCAACTAGGACTAATAATAGTCACTATCGGACTAAACCTCCCACAACTAGCCTTCCTACACATCTCAACCCATGCCTTCTTTAAAGCCATACTATTCCTATGCTCAGGGTCTATCATCCACAACCTAAACGGAGAACAAGATATCCGAAAGATAGGAGGCCTACAGAAAATACTCCCAGTCACTACTTCCTGCCTAACCATCGGAAACCTGGCGCTGATAGGAACCCCATTCCTAGCCGGATTCTACTCAAAAGACCTCATCATCGAAAGCTTAAACACATCATACCTAAATACTTGAGCCCTACTCCTAACCCTTATAGCCACAGCATTCACCGCAACCTACAGCATCCGCATAACCATCCTAGTCCAAGCTGGACAAACCCGAATCCCCCCAATAGTATCAATAAACGAAAACAACCCACTAATCACCGCCCCCCTAACCCGACTCGCCCTAGGCAGCATTACAGCAGGAATAATCATTACCTCTTTCATCACACCAACCAAAACCCCCCCAATAACCATACCCCTTATCACCAAAACCGCTGCCATCCTCATAACAATCCTAGGAATCATCCTAGCCCTAGAACTATCGAACATAACACACACCCTCACTCACCCCAAACCAAACCCCCTCATAAACTTCTCCTCTGCATTAGGGTACTTCAACCCCCTAGTACACCGATTCTTCTCCAAAAACCTACTAGAAAAGGGACAAAACATTGCCCTACACTTGATCGACCTCTCCTGACTCAAAAAAATAGGGCCAGAGGGCCTTGCTGAACTACAAGTAGCCGCAAGCAAAGCCGCAACCTCAATACACACAGGGCTAATTAAGGCCTACCTAGGATCCTTCGCCCTCTCCATCCTGGTAATAATCCTAATAACACACAGACTCACTAATGGCCCCTAACATCCGCAAATCCCATCCCCTACTAAAAATAATCAACAACTCCCTAATCGACCTACCCGCCCCCTCCAACATCTCTGCCTGATGAAACTTCGGCTCCCTTCTAGCCATCTGCTTAGCCACACAAATCCTAACAGGCCTGCTACTAGCCATACACTACACCGCAGACACTTCACTCGCCTTCTCCTCAGTAGCTCACACATGCCGAGACGTCCAGTACGGATGGCTCATCCGCAACCTCCACGCCAACGGTGCTTCGCTCTTCTTTATCTGCATCTACTTACACATCGGACGAGGCCTCTACTACGGCTCCTACCTATACAAAGAAACCTGAAACACAGGAGTAATCCTCCTACTCACCCTAATAGCAACTGCCTTCGTAGGGTATGTCCTACCATGAGGACAAATGTCATTCTGAGGGGCCACCGTAATCACCAACCTATTCTCAGCCATCCCGTACATTGGGCAAACTCTAGTAGAATGAGCCTGAGGAGGATTCTCAGTAGACAATCCAACCTTAACCCGATTCTTCGCCATCCACTTCCTACTGCCCTTCCTAATTGCAGGAATCACCCTAGTCCACCTAACCTTCCTACACGAATCAGGCTCAAATAACCCACTAGGAATCGTATCAGACTGCGACAAAATCCCATTCCACCCATACTTCTCCATTAAAGACAGCTTAGGGCTTACCCTAATAATCACCCCTCTAATAGCACTAGCCCTATTTTCACCGAACCTCCTGGTTCTTGGAATCCTAGTTGGGAGTGGTTGGCCACATGAGATGTACAGGATTTTTACCTGTGATTTAGTCTTGACAAGGCTATGTAATTGGTTTACTAACGTCTCATAAGAAAGAAGCATGAGCGGTTAATGCAGTTGGCTTGAAACCCATCCCCAGTGGTGCCAGTGCACTCTCTGAACTCACTGAAGTGCATCCCCAGTGGTGCCAGTGCACTCTCTGCACTCACTGCACTGCATCCCCAGTGGTGCCAGTGCAATCTCTGGACTCACTGCAGAGCATCCCCAGTGGTGCCAGTGCACTCTGTGGACTCACTGTAGTGCATCTCCAGTGGTGCCAGTGCACTCTCTGGACTCACTGCACTGCATCCCCAGTGGTGCCAGTGCAGTCTCTGGACTCACTGCAGTGCATCCCCAGTGGTGCCAGAGCACTCTCTGGACTCACTGCACTGCATCCCCAGTGGTGCCAGTGCACTCTCTGGACTCACTGGACTGCATCACCAGTGGTGCCAGTGCACTCTCTGGACTCACTGCACTGCAGCCCCAGTGGTGCCAGTGCACTCTCTGGACTCACTGCACTGCATCCCCAGTGGTGCCAGTGCAGTCTCTGGACTCACTGCAGTGCATCCCCAGTGGTGCCAGAGCACTCTCTGGACTCACTGCACTGCATCCCCAGTGGTGCCAGTGCACTCTCTGGACTCACTGCACCGCATCCCCAGTGGTGTCAGTACACTCTCTGGACTCACTGAAGTGCATCCCCAGTGGTGCCAGTGCACTCTCTGGACTCACTAAACTGCATCACCAGTGGTGCCAGTGCACTCTCTGGACTCACTGCACTGCATCCCCAGTGGTGCCAGTGCAATCTCTGGACTCACTGTAGTGCATCCCCAGTGGTGCCAGTGCACTCTCTGGACTCACTGCAGTGCATCCCCAGTGGTGCCAGTGCACTCTCTGCACTCACTGCACTGCATTCCCAGTGGTGCCAGTGAAGTCTCTGGACTCACTGCACTGCATCCCCAGTGGTGCCAGTGCACTCTCTGGACTCACTGCACTGCATCCCCAGTGGTGCCAGTGCACTCTCTCGAGTCACTGCACTACATCCCCAGTGGTGCCAGTGCACTCACTGGACTCACTGTACTGCATCATCGGTGGTGCCAGTGCACTCTCTGGACTCACTTCACTGCATCCGCTGTGGTGCCAGTGCACTCTCTGGACTCACTGCACTGCAGGCCCAGTGGTACCAGTGCACTCACTGGACTCACTGCACTGCATCACCAGTGGTGCCAGTGCACTCTCTGGACTCACTGCACTGCATCCCCAGTGGTTCCAGTGCATTCACTGGACTCACTGTACTGCATCTCCAGTGGTGCCAGTGCACTCTCTGGACTCACTGCACTGCATCCCCAGTGGTGCCAGTGAGCTCTCTGGACTCACTGCTCTGCATCCCCAGTGGTGCCAGTGTACTCACAGGATTCACTGCACTGCATCCCCAGTGGTGCTAGTGCACTCTCTGGACTCACTGCAGTGCATCCCCAGTGGTGCCAGTGCACTCTCTGGACTCACTGAAGTGCATTCTCTGTGGTGCCAGTGCACTCTCTGGGCTCACTGAAGTGCATCCCCAGTGGTGCCAGTACACTCACTGGACTCACTGCACTGCATCCCCAGTGGTGCCAGTGCACTCTCTGGACTCACTGCACTGCATCCCCAGTGGTGCCAGTGCACTCTCTGGACTCACTGTAGTGCATCCCCAGTGGTGCCAGTGCACTCTCTGGACTCACTGCAGTGCATCCCCAGTGGTGCCAGTGCACTCTCTGGACTCACTGCACTGCATCCCCAGTGGTGCCAGTGCACTCTCTGGACTCACTACACTGCATACCCAGTGGTGCCAGTGAAGTCTTTGGACTCACTGCACTGCATCCCCAGTGGTGCCAGTGCACTCTGTGGAGTCACTGAAGTGCATCCCCAGTGGTGCCAGTGCACTCTCTGGACTCACTGCAATGCATGTCCAGTGGTGCCAGTGCACTCTCTGGACTCACTGTACTGCATCCCCACTGGTGCCAGTGCACTATGTGGACTCACTGTACTGCATCCCCAGTGGTGACAGTGCACTCTCTGGACTAACTGCAGTGCATCCCCAGTGGTGCCAGCGCACTCTCTGGACTCACTGCACTGCATCCCCAGTGGTGCCAGTGCACTCTCTCGAGTCACTGCACTACATCCCCAGTGGTGCCAGTGCATTCACTGGACTCACTGTACTGCATCATCGGTGGTGCCAGTGCACTCTCTGGACTCACTTCACTGCATCCGCTGTGGTGCCAGTGCACTCTCTGGACTCACTGCACTGCAGGCCCAGTGGTACCAGTGCACTCACTGGACTCACTGCACTGCATCACCAGTGGTGCCAGTGCACTCTCTGGACTCACTGCACTGCATCCCCAGTGGTTCCAGTGCATTCACTGGACTCACTGTACTGCATCTCCAGTGGTGCCAGTGCACTCTCTGGACTCACAGCACTGCATCCCCAGTGGTGCCAGTGCACTCACTGGACTCACTGCACTGCATCACAGGTGGTGCCAGTGCACTCTCTGGACTCACTGCAGTGAATCCCCGGTGGTGCCAGTGTACTCTCTGCAGTCACTGCACTGCATCCCCAGTGGTGCCAGTGCACTCACTGGACTCACTGGACGGCATCCCCAGTGGTGCCAATGCACTCTCTGGACTCACTGCAGTGCATCCCCAGTGGTGCCAGTGCACTCTCTGGACTCACTGCACTGCATCCCCAGTGGTGCCAGTGCACTCTCTGCACTCACTGCACTGCATTCCCAGTGGTGCCAGTGTACTCTCTGGACTCACTGCAGTGCATCCCCAGTGGTGCCAGTGTACTCTCTGGACTCACTGCAGTGCATCCCCAGTGGTGCCAGAGCACTCTCTGGACTCACTGCAGTGCATCCCCAGTGGTGCCAGTGCACTCTCTGGACTCACTGCGCTGCATCCCCAGTGGTGCCAGTCCACTCTGTGGACTCACTGCTGTGCATCCCCATTGGTGCCAGTGCACTCTCTGGACTCACTGCACTGCATCCCCAGTGGTGCCAGTGCACTCTCTGGACTCACTGCACTGCATCCCCAGTGGTGCAAGTGCACTCTCTGGACTCACTGCACTGCATCCCAAGTGGTGCCAATGCACTCTCTGGACTCACTGCAGTGCATCCCCAGTGGTGCCAGTGCACTCTCTGGACTCACTGCACTGCATCCCCAGTGGTGCCAGTGCACTCTCTGCACTCACTGCACTGCATTCCCAGTGGTGCCAGTGTACTCTCTGGACTCACTGCAGTGCATCCCCAGTGGTGCCAGTGTACTCTCTGGACTCACTGCAGTGCATCCCCAGTGGTGCCAGAGCACTCTCTGGACTCACTGCAGTGCATCCCCAGTGGTGCCAGTGCACTCTCTGGACTCACTGCGCTGCATCCCCAGTGGTGCCAGTCCACTCTGTGGACTCACTGCTGTGCATCCCTATTGGTGCCAGTGCACTCTCTGGACTCACTGCACTGCATCCCCAGTGGTGCCAGTGCACTCTCTGGACTCACTGCACTGCATCCCCAGTGGTGCAAGTGCACTCTCTGGACTCACTGCACTGCATCCCAAGTGGTGCCAATGCACTCTCTGGACTCACTGCAGTGCATCCCCAGTGGTGCCAGTGCACTCTCTGGACTCACTGCACTGCATCCCCAGTGGTGCCAGTGCACTCTCTGCACTCACTGCACTGCATTCCCAGTGGTGCCAGTGAAGTCTCTGGACTCACTGCACTGCATCCCCAGTGGTGCCAGTGCACTCTCTGGACTCACTGCACTGCATCCCCACTGCTGCCAGTGCACTCTCTGGACTCACTGCACTGCATCCCCAGTGGTGCCAGTGCACTCTCTCGAGTCACTGCACTACATCCCCAGTGGTGCCAGTGCACTCACTGGACTCACTGTACTGCATCATCGGTGGTGCCAGTGCACTCTCTGGACTCACTTCACTGCATCCGCTGTGGTGCCAGTGCACTCTCTGGACTCACTGCACTGCAGGCCCAGTGGTACCAGTGCACTCACTGGACTCACTGTACTGCATCACCAGTGGTGCCAGTGCACTCTCTGGACTCACTGCACTGCATCCCCAGTGGTTCCAGTGCATTCACTGGACTCACTGTACTGCATCTCCAGTGGTGCCAGTGCACTCTCTGGACTCACTGCACTGCATCCCCAGTGGTGCCAGTGAGCTCTCTGGACTCACTGCTCTGCATCCCCAGTGGTGCCAGTGTACTCACAGGATTCACTGCACTGCATCCCCAGTGGTGCTAGTGCACTCTCTGGACTCACTGCACTGCATCCCCAGTGGTGCCAGTGCACTCTCTGGACTCACTGCACTGCATCCCCACTGGTGCCAGTGCACTCTCTGGACTCACTGTAGTGCATCCCCAGTGGTGCCAGTGCACTCTCTGGACTCACTGCAGTGCATCCCCAGTGGTGCCAGTGCACTCTCTGCACTCACTTCACTGCATCCCCAGTGGTGCCAGTGCACTCTCTGGACTCACTGCATTGCATCCCCAGTGGTGCCAGTGAAGTGTTTGCACTCACTGCACTGCATCCCCAGTGGTGCCAGTGCACTCTGTGGAGTCACTGAAGTGCATCCCCAGTGGTGCCAGTGCACTCTCTGGACTCACTGCACTGCATGTCCAGTGGTGCCAGTGCACTCTCTGGACTCACTGTACTGCATCCCCACTGGTGCCAGTGCACTATGTGGACTCACTGTACTGCATCCCCAGTGGTGACAGTGCACTCTCTGGACTAACTGCAGTGCATCCCCAGTGGTGCCAGTGCACTCTCTGGACTCACTGCAGTGCATCCCCAGTGGTGCCAGTGCACTCTCTGGTCTCACTGCACTGCATCCCCAGTGCTGCCAGTGCACTCTCTGGACTCACTGCACTGCATCCCAAGTGGTGCCAGTGCACTGTCTGGACTCACTGCAGTGCATCCCCAGTGGTGCCAGTGCACTCTCTGGACTCACTGTACTGCACCCCCAGTGGTGCCAGTGCACTCACTGGACTGACTGCACTGCATCCCCAGTGGTGCCAGTGCGCTCTCTGGAGTCACAGCACTGCATCCCCAGTGGTGCCAGTGCACTCACTGGACTCACTGCAGGGCATCCCCAGTGGTGCCAGTGCACTCTCTGGACTCACTGCAGTGAATCCCCGGTGGTGCCAGTGTACTCTCTGCAGTCACTGCACTGCATCCCCAGTGGTGCCAGTGCACTCACTGGACTCACTGGACTGCATCCCCAGTGGTGCCAGTGAACTCTCTGGACTCACTGCACTGCATCCCCAGTGGTGGCAGTGTACTCTCTGGACTCACTGCAGTGCATCCCCAGTGGTGCCAGTGCACTCTCTGGACTCACTGCACTGCATCCCCAGTGGTGTCAGTGCACTCTCTGGACTCACTGTACTGCACCCCCAGTGGTGCCAGTGCACTCACTGGACTGACTGCACTGCATCCCCAGTGGTGCCAGTGCGCTCTCTGGAGTCACAGCACTGCATCCCCAGTGGTGCCAGTGCACTCACTGGACTCACTGCACTGCATCACAGGTGGTGCCAGTGCACTCTCTGGACTCACTGCAGTGAATCCCCGGTGGTGCCAGTGTACTCTCTGCAGTCACTGCACTGCATCCCCAGTGGTGCCAGTGCACTCACTGGACTCACTGCAGTGCATCCCCCGTGGTGCCAGTGCAGTCTCTGGACTCACTGCACTGCAGCCCCGGTGGTGCCAGTGCAATCTCTGGACTCACTGCACTGCATCCCCAGTGGTGCCAGTGCACTCTCTGGACTCACTGCACTGCATCCCCAGTTTTGCCAGTGAAGTCTTTGGACTCACTGCACTGCATCCCCAGTGGTGCCAGTGCACTCTCTGGACTCACTGCAGTGCATCCACAGTGGTGCCAGTGCACTCACTGGACTCACTGCAGTGCATTCCCTCTGGTGCCAGTGCACTCTCTGGACTCACTGCACTGCATCCCCAGTGGTGCCAGTGCACTCTCTGGACTCACTGCACTGCATCCCCAGTGGTGCCAGTGCATTCTCTGGACTCACTGCAGTGCATCACCAGTGGTGCCAGTGCACTCTCTGGACTCACTGCACTGCATCCCCAGTGGTGCCAGTGCAATCTCTGGACTCACTGCAGTGCATCCCCAGTGGTGCCAGTGCACACTCTGGACTCACTGCACTGCATCCCCAGTGGTGCCAGTGCACTCTCTGGACTCACTGCACTGCATCCCCAGTGGTGCCAGTGCACTCTGTGGACTCACTGCACTGCATCCCCAGTGGTGTCAGTGCACTCTCTGGACTCACTGCACTGCATCCCCAGTGGTGCCAGTGCACTCTCTGGACTCACTGCAGTGCATCCCCAGTGGTGCCAGTGCACTCTCTGGACTCACTGCACTGCATCCCCAGTGGTGCCAGAGCACTCTCTGGACTCACTGCAGTGCATCCCCAGTGGTGCCAGTGCACTCTCTGGACTCACTGCACTGCATCCCCACTGCTGCCAGTGCACTCTCTCGACTCACAGCAGTGCATCCCCAGTGGTGACAGTGCACTCTCTGGAGTGACTGCAGTGCATCCCCAGTGGTGCCAGTGCACTCTCTGGACTCACTGCACTGCATCCCCAGTGGTGCCAATGCACTCTCTGGACTCACTGCACTGCATCCCCAGTGGTGCCAGTGCACTCACTGGACTCACTGCACTGCATCCCGAGTGGTACCAGTGCACTCTCGGAACTCACTGCACTGCATCCCCAGTGGTGCCAGTGCAGTCTCTCGAGTCACTGCACTACATCCCCAGTGGTGCCAGTGCACTCACTGGACTCACTGTACTGCATTCCCAGTGGTGCTAGTGCACTCTCTGGACTCACTGCAGTGCATCCCCAGTGGTGCCAGTGCACTCTTTGGACTCACTGAAGTGCATTATCAGTGGTGCCAGTGCACTCTCTGGACTCACTGCACTGCATTCTCAGTGGTGCCAGTGCACTCTCTGGACTCACTGCAGTGCATCCCCAGTGGTGCCAGTACACTCTGTGGACTCACTGCACTGCATCCCCAGTGGTGCCAGTGCACTCTCTGGACTCACTGCACTGCATCCCCAGTGGTGCCAGTGCACTCTCTGGACTCACTGCACTGCATCCCCAGTGCTGCCTGTGCACTCTCTGAACTCACTGCACTGCATCCCCAGTGGTGTCACTGCACTCTCTGGACTCACTGCACTGCATCCCCAGTTGTGCCAGTGCACTCTCTGCACTCACTGCACTGCATCCCCGGTGTTGCCAGTGCACTCACTGGACTCACTGCAGTGCATTCCCTCTGGTGCCAGTGCACTCTCTGGACTCACTGCACTGCATCCCCAGTGGTGCCAGTGCACTCTCTGGACTCACTGCACTGCATCCCCAGTGGTGCCAGTGCACTCTCTGGACTCACTTCAGTGCATCACCTGTGGTGCCAGTGCACTCTCTGGACTCACTGCAGTGCATCCCCAGTGGTGCCAGTGCAATCTCTGGACTCACTGCACTGCATTCCCAGTCGTGCCAGTGCACACTCTGGACTCACTGCACTGCATCCCCAGTGGTGCCAGTGCACTCTCTGGACTCACTGCACTGCAACCCCAGTGTTGCCAGTACACTCTCTGGACTCACTGCACTGCATCCCCAGTGGTGCCAGTGTACTCTCTGGACTCACTGCACTGCATCCCCAGTGGTGCCAGAGCACTCTCTGGACTCACTGCACTGCATCCCCAGTGGTGCCACTGCACTCTCTGGACTCACTGCACTGCATCCCCAGTATTGCCAGTGCACTCTCTGGACTCACTGCACTGCATCCCCAGTGCTGCCAGTGCACTCTCTCGACTCACTGCACTGCATCCCCAGTGGTGCCACTGCAATCTCTGGACTCACTGCACTGCATGTCCAGTGGTGCCAGTGCACTCTCTGCACTCACTGCACTGCAAACCCAGTGGTGCCAGTGCACTCACTGGACTCACTGCAGTGCATCCCCAGTGGTGCCAGTGCACTCTCTGCACTCACTGCACTGCATCCCCAGTGGTGCCAGTGCACTCACTGGACTCACTGCAGTGCATTCCCTCTGGTGCCAGTGCACTCTCTGGACTCACTGCACTGCATCCCCAGTGGTGCCAGAGCAGTCTCTGGACTCACTGCAGTGCATCCAGAGTGGTGCCAGTGCACTCTCTGGACTCACTGCACTGCATCCCCAGTGGTGCCAGTGCACTCTCTGGACTCACTGCACTGCATCCCCAGTGGTGCCAGTGCACTCTCTGGACTCCCGGCACCGCATCCCCAGTGGTGCCAGTGCACTCTCTGGGCTCACTGCAGTGCATCCCCAGTGGTGCCAGTGCACTCTCTTGACTCACTGCACTGCATCCCCAGTGGTGCCAGTGCACTCACTGGATTCACTGCACTGCATCCCCAGTGGTGCTAGTGCACTCTGTGGACTCACTGCAGTGCATCCCCAGTGGTACCAGTGCACTCTCTGGACTCACTGAAGTGCATTCTCAGTGGTGCCAGTGCACTCTGTGGACTCACTGCAGTGCATCCCCAGTGGTGCCAGTGCACTCTCTGGACTCACTGCAGTGCATCCCCAGTGGTGCCAGTGCACTCTCTGGACTCACTGCACTGCATCCCCAGTGCTGCCAATGCACTCTCTGGACTCACTGCACTGCATCCCCAGTGGTGCCAGTGCACTCTCTGGACTCACTGCACTGCATCCCCAGTGGTGCCAGTGCACTCTCTGGACTCACTGCAGTGCATCCCCAGTGGTGCCAGTGCACTCTCTGGACTCACTGCACTGCATCCCCAGTGGTACCAGTGCACTCTGTGGACTCACTGCAGTGCATCCCCAGTGGTGCCAGTGCACTCTCTGGACTCACTGCACTGCATCCCCAGTGGTGCCAATGCACTCTCTGGACTCACTGCACTGCATCCCCAGTGGTGCCAGTGCACTCTCTGGACTCACTGCAGTGCATCCCCAGTGGTGCCAGTGCACTCTCTGGTGTCACTGCACTGCATCCCCAGTGGTGCCAGTGCACTCTCTCGAGTCACTGCACTACATCCCCAGTGGTGCCACTGCACTCACTGGACTCACTGTACTGCATCTCCAGTGGTGCCAGTGCACTCTCTGGGCTCACTGCAGTGCATCCCCAGTGGTGCCAGTGCACTCTCTGGACTCACTGCAGTGCATCCCCACTGGTGCCAGTGCACTCACTGGATTCACTGCACTACATTCCCAGTGGTGCTAGTGCACTCTCTGGACTCACTGCAGTGCATCCCCAGTGGTGCCAGTGCACTCTCTGGACTCACTGCACTGCATCCCCAGTGGTGCCACTGCACTCTCTGGACTCACCGCACCGCATCCCCAGTGGTGCCAGTGCACTCTCTGGAGTAACTGCACTGCATCCCCAGTGGTGCCAGTGCACTCTCTGGACTCACTGCACTGCATCCCCAGTGGTGCCACTGCACTCTCTGGACTCACTGCACCGCAGCCCCAGTGGTGCCAGTGCACTCTCTGGACTCACTGCAGTGCATCCCCACTGCTGCCAGTGAACTCTCTGGACTCACAGCAGTGCATCCCCAGTGGTGCCAGTGCACTCTGTGGACTCACTGCACTGCATCCCCAGTGGTGCCAATGCACTCTCTGGAATCACTGCACTGCATCCCCAGTGGTGCCAGTGCACTCTCTGGACTCACTGCACTGCATCCCAAGTGGTGCCAGTGCACTCTCTGGACTCACTGCACTGCATCCCCAGTGGTGCCAGTGCACTCTCTCGAGTCACTGCACTACATCCCCAG
Organism: Anser brachyrhynchus; assembly: GCF_964034855.1. Lineage (NCBI taxonomy): Eukaryota > Metazoa > Chordata > Aves > Anseriformes > Anatidae > Anser > Anser brachyrhynchus. The sequence continues at coordinate 214,453 of NW_027663930.1, forward strand.
TGGTGCCAGTGCGCTCACTGGACTCACTGTACTGCATCCCCAGTGGTGTCACTGCACTCTCTGGACTCACTGCAGTGCATCCCCAGTTGTGCCAGTGCACTCTCTGCACTCACTGCACTGCATACCCAGTGGTGCCAGTGCACTCACTGGACTCACTGCAGTGCATTCCCTCTGGTGCCAGTGCACTCTCTGGACTCACTGCAGTGCATCCCCAGTGGAGCCAGTGCACTCTCTGCACTCACTGCACTGCATCCCCAGTGGTGCCAGTGCACTCTCTGGACTCACTGCACTGCATCCCCAGTGGTACCAGTGCACTCTCTGGACTCACTGAAGTGCATTCTCAGTGGTGCCAGTGCACTCTGTGGACTCACTGCAGTGCATCCCCAGTGGTGCCAGTGCGCTCTCTGGACTCACTGCAGTGCATCCCCAGTGGTGCCAGTGCACTCTCTGGACTCACTGCACTGCATCCCCAGTGCTGCCAATGCACTCTCTGGACTCACTGCACTGCATCCCCAGTGGTGCCAGTGCACTCTCTGGACTCACTGCACTGCATCCCCAGTGGTGCCAGTGCACTCTGTGGACTCACTGCAGTGCATCCCCAGTGGTGCCAGTGCACTCTCTGGACTCACTGCACTGCATCCCCAGTGGTACCAGTGCACTCTGTGGACTCACCGCAGTGCATCCCCAGTGGTGCCAGTGCACTCTCTGGACTCACTGCACTGCATCCCCAGTGGTGCCAATGCACTCTCTGGACTCACTGCAGTGCATCCCCAGTGGTGCCAGTGCACTCTCTGGAGTAACTGCACTGCATCCCCAGTGGTGCCAGTGCACTCTCTGGACTCACTGCACTGCATCCCCAGTGGTGCCACTGCACTCTCTGGACTCACTGCACTGCAGCCCCAGTGGTGCCAGTGCACTCTCTGGACTCACTGCAGTGCATCCCCACTGCTGCCAGTGAACTCTCTGGACTCACAGCAGTGCATCCCCAGTGGTGCCAGTGCACTCTCTGGACTCACTGCACTGCATCCCCAGTGGTGCCAATGCACTCTCTGGACTCACTGCACTGCATCCCCAGTGGTGCCAGTGCACTCTCTGGACTCACTGCACTGCATCCCAAGTGGTGCCAGTGCACTCTCTGGACTCACTGCACTGCATCCCCAGTGGTGCCAGTGCACTCTCTCGAGTCACTGCACTACATCCCCAGTGGTGCCAGTGCGCTCACTGGACTCACTGTACTGCATCATCAGTGGTGCCAGTGCACTCTCTGGAGTGACTGCAGTGCATCCCCAGTGGTGCCAGTGCACTCTCTGGACTCACTGCACTGCATCCCCAGTGGTGCCAATGCACTCTCTGGACTCACTGCACTGCATCCACAGTGGTGCCAGTGCACTCACTGGACTCACTGCACTGCATCCCAAGTGGTACCAGTGCACTGTCTGGACTCCCTGCACTGCATCCCCAGTGGTGCCAGTGCACTCTCTCGAGTCACTGCACTACATCCCCAGTGGTGCTAGTTCTCTCACTGGACTCACTGTACTGCATCCCCAGTGGTGCCAGTGCAATCTCTGGACTCACTGCACTGCATTCCCAGTCGTGCCAGTGCACAGTCTGGACTCACTGCACTGCATCCCCAGTGGTGCCAGTGCACTCTCTGGACTCACTGCACTGCAACCCCAGTGTTGCCAGTGCACTCTCTGGACTCACTGCACTGCATCCCCAGTGGTGCCAGTGCACTCTCTGGACTCACTTCAGTGCATCCCCAGTGGTGCCAGTGAACTCTCTGGACTCACTGCACTGCATCCCCAGTGGTGCCAGTGCACTCTCTGGACTCACTGCACTGCAGCCCCAGTGGTGCCAGTGCACTCTCTGGACTCACTGCACTGCATCCCCAGTATTGCCAGTGCACTCTCTGGACTCACTGCACTGCATCCCCAGTGCTGCCAGTGCACTCTCTGGACTCACTGCACTGCATCCCCAGTGGTGCCACTGCACTCTCTGACTCACTGCACTGCATGTCCAGTGGTGCCAGTGCACTCTCTGCACTCACTGCACTGCATCCCCAGTGGTGCAAGTGCACTCTCTGGACTCACTGCACTGCATTCCCTCTGGTGCCAGTGCACTCTCTGGACTCACTGCACTGCATCCCCAGTGGTGCCAGTGCACTCTCTGGACTCACTGCAGTGCATCCCCAGTGGTGCCAGTGCACTCTCTGGACTCACTGCACTGCATCCCCAGTGCTGCCAGTGCACTCTCTGGACTCACTGCACTGCATCCCCAGTGGTGCCAGTGCACTCTCTGGACTCACTGCACTGCATCCCCAGTGGTGCCAGTGCACTCTCTGGACTCACTGCACTGCATCCCCAGTGGTGCCAGAGCACTCTCTGGACTCACAGCACTGCATCCTCTGTGCTGCCAGTGCACTCTCTGGACTCACTGCACTGCATCCCCAGTGGTGCCAGTGCACTCTCTGGACTCACTGCAGTGCATCCCCAGTGGAGCGCGTGCACTCTCTGGACTCACTGAAGTGCATCCCCAGTGGTGCCAGTGCACTCTCTGGACTCACTGCACTGCATCCCCAGTGGTGCTAGTGCACTCTCTGGACTCACCGCACCGCATCCCCAGTGGTGCCAGTGCACTCTCTGGACTCACTGCAGTGCATCCCCAGTGGTGCCAGTGCACTCTCTGGACTCACTGAAGGGCATTCTCAGTGGTGCCAGTGTACTCTCTGGACTCAATGCAGTGCATCCCCAGTGGTGCCAGTACACTCACTGGACTGACTGCACTGCATCCCCAGTGGTGCCAGTGCACTCTCTGGACTCACCGCACCGCATCCCCAGTGGTGCCAGTGCACTCTCTGGAGTAACTGCAGTGCATCACCAGTGGTGCCAGTGCACTCTCTGGACTCACTGCACTGCATCCCCAGTGGTGCCAGAGCACTCTCTGGACTCACTGCACTGCATCCCCAGTGGAGCCAGTGCGATCTCTGGGCTCACTGCACTGCATCCCCAGTGGTGCCAGTGCACTCTGTGGACTCACTGCAGTGCATCCCCAGTGGAGCCCGTGCACTCTGTGGACTCACTGCAGTGCATCCCCAGTGGTGCCAGTGGACTCTCTGGACTCACTGAAGGGCATCCCCAGTGGTGCCAGTACACTCACTGGACTGACTGCACTGCATCCCCAGTGGTGCTAGTGCACTCTCTGGACTCACTGCACTGCATCTCCAGTGGTGCCAGAGCACTCTCTGGACTCACTGCAGTGCATCCCCAGTGGTGCCAGTGCACTCTCTGGACTCACTGCGCTGCATCCCCAGTGGTTCCAGTGCACTCTGTGGACTCACTGCTGTGCATCCCTATTGGTGCCAGTGCACTCTCTGGACTCACTGCACTGCATCCCCAGTGGTGCCAGTGCACTCTCCGGACTCACTGCACTGCATCCCCAGTGGTGCAAGTGCACTCTCTGGACTCACTGCAGTGCATCCCCAGTGGTGCCAGTGCACTCTCTGGACTCACTGCACTGCATCCCCAGTGGTGCCAGTGCACTCTCTGGACTCACTGCACTGCATCCCCAGTGGTGCCAGTGCACTCTCTGGACTCACTGCACTGCATCCCCAGTGGTACCAGTGCACTCTGTGGACTCACTGCAGTGCATCCCCAGTGGTGCCAGTGCACTCTCTGGACTCACTGCACTGCATCCCCAGTGGTGCCAATGCACTCTCTGGACTCACTGCACTGCATCCCCAGTGGTGCCAGTGCACTCTCTGGACTCACTGAAGTGCATCCCCAGTGGTGCCAGTGCACTCTCTGGAGTCACTGCACTGCATCCCCAGTGGTGCTAGTGCACTCTGTGGACTCACTGCAGTGCATCCCCAGTGGTGCCAGTGCACTCTGTGGACTCACTGCAGTGCATCCCCAGTGGAGCCCGTGCACTCTCTGGACTCACTGCAGTGCATCCCCAGTGGTGCCAGTACACTCACTGGACTCACTGCAGTGCATCCCCAGTGGTGCCAGTGCACTCTCTGGACTCACCGCACCGCATCCCCAGTGGTGCCAGTGCACTCTCTGGAGTAACTGCAGTGCATCACCAGTGGTGCCAGTGCACTCTCTGGACTCACTGCACTGCATCCCCAGTGGTGCCAGTGCACTCTCTGGACTCACTGCACTGCATCCCCAGTGGTGCCAGAGCACTCTCTGGACTCACTGCAGTGCATCCCCAGTGGTGCCAGTGCACTCTCTGGACTCACTGCACTGCATCCCCAGTGGTGCCAGTGCACTCTCTGGACTCCCGGCACCGCATCCCCAGTGGTGCCAGTGCACTCTCTGGGCTCACTGCAGTGCATCCCCAGGGGTGCCAGTGCACTCTCTTGACTCACTGCACTGCATCCCCAGTGGTGCCAGTGCACTCACTGGACTCCCGGCACCGCATCCCCAGTGGTGCCAGTGCACTCTCTGGGCTCACTGCAGTGCATCCCCAGGGGTGCCAGTGCACTCTCTTGACTCACTGCACTGCATCCCCAGTGGTGCCAGTGCACTCTCTGGACTCCCGGCACCGCATCCCCAGTGGTGCCAGTGCACTCTCTGGACTCACTGCAGTGCATCCCCAGGGGTGCCAGTGCACTCTCTTGACTCACTGCACTGCATCCCCAGTGGTGCTAGTGCACTCTCTGGACTCACTGCAGTGCATCCCCAGTGGTGCCCGTGCACTCTCTGGACTCACTGAAGTGCATTCTCAGTGGTGCCAGTGCACTCTGTGGACTCACTGCAGTGCATCCCCAGTGGTGCCAGTGCGCTCTCTAGACTCACTGCAGTGCATCCCCAGTGGTGCCAGTGCACTCTCTGGACTCACTGCACTGCATCCCCAGTGCTGCCAGTGCACTCTCTGGACTCACTGCACTGCATCCCCAGTGGTGCCAGTGCACTCTCTGGACTCACTGCACTGCATCCCCAGTGGTGCCAGTGTACTCTCTGGACTCACTGCAATGCATCCCCAGTGGTGCCAGTGCACTCTCTGGACTCACTGCACTGCATCCCCAGTGGTACCAGTGCACTCTGTGGACTCACTGCAGTGCATCCCCAGTGGTGCCAGTGCACTCTCTGGACTCACTGCACTGCATCCCCAGTGGTGCCAATGCACTCTCTGGACTCACTGAACTGCATCCCCAGTGGTGCCAGTGCACTCTCTGGACTCACTGCACTGCATCCCAAGTGGTGCCAGTGCACTCTCTGGAGTCACTGCACTGCATCCCCAGTGGTGCCAGTGCACTCTCTCGAGTCACTGCACTACATCCCCAGTGGTGCCAGTGCACTCACTGGACTCACTGTACTGCATCATCAGTGGTGCCAGTGCACTCTCTGGACTCACTGCAGTGCATCCCCAGTGGTGCCAGTGCACTCTCTGGACTCACTGCACTGCATCCCCAGTGGTGCCAGTGCACTCACTGGACTCACTATACTGCATCACCAGTGGTGCCAGTGCACTCTCTGGACTCACTGCACTGCATCCCCAGTGGTGCCAATGCACTCTCTGGACTCACTGCACTGCATCCCCAGTGGTGCCAGTGCACTCTCTGGGCTCACTGCAGTGCATCCCCAGTGGTGCCAGTGCACTCTCTGGACTCACTGCAGTGCATCCCCACTGGTGCCAGTGCACTCACTGGATTCACTGCACTACATTCCCAGTGGTGCTAGTGCACTCTCTGGACTCACTGCAGTGCATCCCCAGTGGTGCCAGTGCACTCTTTGGACTCACTGAAGTGCATTCTCAGTGGTGCCAGTGCACTCTCTGGACTCACTGCACTGCATCCCCAGTGGTGCCAGTGCGCTCTCTGGACTCACTGAAGTGCATTCTCAGTGGTGCCAGTGCACTCTCTGGACTCACTGCAGTGCATCCCCAGTGGTGCCAGTGCACTCTCTGGACTCACTGCAGTGCATCCCCAGTGGTGCCAGTGCACTCTCTGGACTCACTGCAGTGCATCCCCAGTGGTGCCAGTGCACTCTCTGGACTCACTGAAGGGCATTCTCAGTGGTGCCAGTGCACTCTCTGGACTCACTGCAGTGCATCACCAGTGGTGCCAGTGCACTCTCTGGACTCACCGCACCGCATCCCCAGTGGTGCCAGTGCACTCTCTGGAGTAACTGCACTGCATCCCCAGTGGTGCCAGTGCACTCTCTGGACTCACTGCACTGCATCCCCAGTGGTGCCAGAGCACTCTCTGGACTCACTGCAGTGCATCCCCAGTGGTGCCAGTGCACTCTCTGGACTCACTGCAGTGCATCCCCAGTGGTGCCAGTGCACTCTCTGGACTCACTGAAGTGCATCCCCCGTTTTGCCAGTGCGATCTCTGGACTCACTGCACTGCATTCCCAGTGGTGCCAGTGCACACTCTGGACTCACTGCACTGCATCCCCAGTGGTGCCAGTGCACTCTCTGGACTCACTGAAGTGCATTCTCAGTGTTGCCAGTGCACTCTCTGGACTCACTGCACTGCATCCCCAGTGGTGCTAGTGCACTCTCTGGACTCACTGCACTGCATCCCCAGTGGTGCCAGAGCACTCTCTGGACTCACTGCAGTGCATCCCCAGTGGAGCCAGTGCACTCTCTGGACTCACTGCACTGCATCCCCAGTGGTGCCAGTGCACTCTCTGGACTCACTGCAGTGCATCCCCAGTGGAGCCCGTGCACTCTCTGGACTCACAGCAGTGCATCCCCAGTGGTGCCAGTGCACTCTCTGGACTCACTGCAGTGCATCCCCAGTGGTGCCAGTGCACTCTGTGGACTCACTGAAGTGCATCCCCTGTGGTGCCAGTGCACTCTCTGGACTCACTGCAGTGCATCCCCAGTGGTGCCAGTACACTCAATGGACTGACTGCACTGCATCCCCAGTGGTGCTAGTGCACTCTCTGGACTCACTGCACTGCATCGCCAGTGGTGCCAGAGCACTCTCTGGACTCACTGCAGTGCATCCCCAGTGGTGCCAGTGCACTCTCTGGACTCACTGCACTGCATTCCCAGTCGTGCCAGTGCACAGTCTGGACTCACTGCACTGCATCCCCAGTGCTGCCAGTGCACTCTCTGGACTCACTGCACTGCAGCCCCCGTGGTGCCAGTGCACTCTCTGGACTCACTGCACTGCATCATCAGTGGTGCCAGTGCACTCTCTGGACTCACTGCACTGCATCCCCAGTGGTGCCAGTGCACTCTCTGCACTCACTGCACTGCATCCCCAGTGGTGCCACTGCACTCTCTGGACTCACTGCACTGCATGTCCAGTGGTGCCAGTGCACTCTCTGCACTCACTGCACTGCATCCCCAGTGGTGCCAGTGCACTCACTGGACTCACTGCACTGCATTCCCTCTGGTGCCAGTGCACTCTCTGGACTCACTGCACTGCATCCCCAGTGGTGCCAGTGCACTCTCTGGACTCACTGCAGTGCATCCCCAGTGGTGCCAGTGCACTCTCTGGACTCACTGCACTGCATCCCCAGTGCTGCCAGTGCACTCTCTGGACTCACTGCACTGCATCCCCAGTGGTGCCAGTGCACTCTCTGGACTCACTGCAGTGCATCCCCAGTGGTGCCAGTGCACTCTCTGGACTCACTGCACTGCATCCCCAGTGGTGCCACTGCACTCTCTGGACTCACTGCACTGCATCCTCTGTGCTGCCAGTGCACTCTCTGGACTCACTGCACTGCATCCCCAGTGGTGCCAGTGCACTCTCTGGACTCACTGTACTGCATCCCCAGTGGAGCGCGTGCACTCTCTGGACTCACTGAAGTGCATCCCCAGTGGTGCCAGTGCACTCTCTGGACTCACTGCACTGCATCCCCAGTGGTGCTAGTGCACTCTCTGGACTCACCGCACCGCATCCCCAGTGGTGCCAGTGCACTCTCTGGACTCACTGCAGTGCATCCCCAGTGGTGCCAGTGCACTCTCTGGACTCACTGAAGGGCATTCTCAGTGGTGCCAGTGCACTCTCTGGACTCACTGCAGTGCATTCCCAGTGGTGCCAGTACACTCACTGGACTGACTGCACTGCATTCCCAGTGGTGCCAGTGCACTCTCTGGACTCACCGCACCGCATCCCCAGTGGTGCCAGTGCACTCTCTGGAGTAACTGCAGTGCATCACCAGTGCTGTCAGTGCACTCTCTGGACTCACTGCACTGCATCCCCAGTGGTGCCACTGCACTCTCTGGACTCACTGCACTGCATCCCCAGTGGTGCCAGAGCACTCTCTGGACTCACTGCACTGCATCCCCAGTGGAGCCAGTGCGATCTCTGGGCTCACTGCACTGCATCCCCAGTGGTGCCAGTGCACTCTGTGGACTCACTGCAGTGCATCCCCAGTGGAGCCCGTGCACTCTCTGGACTCACTGCAGTGCATCCCCAAAGGTGCCAGTGGACTCTCTGGACTCACTGAAGGGCATCCCCAGTGGTGCCAGTACACTCACTGGACTGACTTCACTGCATCCCCAGTGGTGCTAGTGCACTCTCTGGACTCACTGCACTGCATCTCCAGTGGTGCCAGAGCACTCTCTGGACTCACTGCAGTGCATCCCCAGTGGTGCCAGTGCACTCTCTGGACTCACTGCGCAGCATCCCCAGTGGTGCCAGTGCACTCTCTGGACTCACTGCTGTGCATCCCCATTGGTGCCAGTGCACTCTCTGGACTCACTGCACTGCATCCCCAGTGGTGCCAGTGCACTCTCCGGACTCACTGCACTGCATCCCCAGTGGTGCAAGTGCACTCTCTGGACTCACTGCAGTGCATCCCAAGTGGTGCCAGTGCACTCTCTGGACTCACTGCACTGCATCCCCAGTGGTGCCAGTGCACTCTCTGGACTCACTGCAGTGCATCCCCAGTGGTGCCAGTGCACTCTCTGGACTCACTGCACTGCATCCCCAGTGGTACCAGTGCACTCTGTGGACTCACTGCAGTGCATCCCCAGTGGTGCCAGTGCACTCTCTGGACTCACTGCACTGCATCCCCAGTGGTGCCAATGCACTCTCTGGACTCACTGCACTGCATCCCCAGTGGTGCCAGTGCACTCTCTGGACTCACTGAAGTGCATCCCCAGTGGTGCCAGTGCACTCTCTGGAGTAACTGCACTGCATCCCCAGTGGTGCTAGTGCACTCTGTGGACTCACTGCAGTGCATCCCCAGTGGTGCCAGTGCACTCTCTGGACTCACTGAAGGGCATTCTCAGTGGTGCCAGTGCACTCTCTGGACTCACTGCAGTGCATCCCCAGTGGTGCCAGTGCACTCTCTGGACTCACTGCACTGCATCCCCAGTGGTGCCAGTGCACTCTCTGGACTCACCGCACCGCATCCCCAGTGGTGCCAGTGCACTCTCTGGAGTAACTGCAGTGCATCACCAGTGGTGCCAGTGCACTCTCTGGACTCACTGCACTGCATCCCCAGTGGTGCCAGTGCACTCTCTGGACTCACTGCACTGCATCCCCAGTGGTGCCAGAGCACTCTCTGGACTCACTGCAGTGCATCCCCAGTGGTGCCAGTGCACTCTCTGGACTCACTGCACTGCATCCCCAGTGGTGCCAGTGCACTCTCTGGACTCACTGCACTGCATCCCCAGTGGTGCCAGTGCACTCTCTGGACTCCCGGCACCGCATCCCCAGTGGTGCCAGTGCACTCTCTGGGCTCACTGCAGTGCATCCCCAGTGGTGCCCGTGCACTCTCTGGACTCACTGAAGTGCATTCTCAGTGGTGCCAGTGCACTCTGTGGACTAACTGCAGTGCATCCCCAGTGGTGCCAGTGCGCTCTCTGGACTCACTGCAGTGCATCCCCAGTGGTGCCAGTGCACTCTCTGGACTCACTGCACTGCATCCCCAGTGCTGCCAGTGCACTCTCTGGACTCACTGCACTGCATCCCCAGTGGTGCCAGTGCACTCTCTGGACTCACTGCACTGCATCCCCAGTGGTGCCAGTGCACTCTCTGGACTCACTGCAATGCATCCCCAGTGGTGCCAGTGCACTCTCTGGACTCACTGCACTGCATCCCCAGTGGTACCAGTGCACTCTGTGGACTCACTGCAGTGCATCCCCAGTGGTGCCAGTGCACTCTCTGGACTCACTGCACTGCATCCCCAGTGGTGCCAATGCACTCTCTGGACTCACTGAACTGCATCCCCAGTGGTGCCAGTGCACTCTCTGGACTCACTGCACTGCATCCCAAGTGGTGCCAGTGCACTCTCTGGAGTCACTGCACTGCATCCCCAGTGGTGCCAGTGCACTCTCTCGACTCACTGCACTACATCCCCAGTGGTGCCAGTGCACTCACTGGACTCACTGTACTGCATCATCAGTGGTGCCAGTGCACTCTCTGGACTCACTGCAGTGCATCCCCAGTGGTGCCAGTGCACTCTCTGGACTCACAGCACTGCATCCCCAGTGGTGCCAGTGCACTCACTGGACTCACTATACTGCATCACCAGTGGTGCCAGTGCACTCTCTGGACTCACTGCACTGCATCCCCAGTGTTGCCAGTGCATTCACTGGACTCACTGTACTGCATCTCCAGTGGTGCCAGTGCACTGTCTGGACTCACTGCAGTGCATCCCCAGTGGTGCCAGTGCACTCTCTGGACTCACTGCAGTGCATCCCCACTGGTGCCAGTGCACTCAATGGATTCACTGCACTACATTCCCAGTGGTGCTAGTGCACTCTCTGGACTCACTGCAGTGCATCCCCAGTGGTGCCAGTGCACTCTTTGGACTCACTGAAGTGCATTCTCAGTGGTGCCAGTGCACTCTCTGGACTCACTGCACTGCATCCCCAGTGGTGCCAGTGCGCTCTCTGGACTCACTGAAGTGCATTCTCAGTGGTGCCAGTGCACTCTCTGGACTCACTGCAGTGCATCCCCAGTGGTGCCAGTGCACTCTCTGGACTCACTGCAGTGCATCCCCAGTGGTGCCAGTGCACTCTCTGGACTCACTGAAGGGCATTCTCAGTGGTGCCAGTGCACTCTCTGGACTCACTGCAGTGCATCACCAGTGGTGCCAGTGCACTCTCTGGACTCACCGCACCGCATCCCCAGTGGTGCCAGTGCACTCTCTGGAGTAACTGCACTGCATCCCCAGTGGTGCCAGTGCACTCTCTGGACTCACTGCACTGCATCCCCAGTGGTGCCAGAGCACTCTCTGGACTCACTGCAGTGCATCCCCAGTGGTGCCAGTGCACTCTCTGGACTCACTGCAGTGCATCCCCAGTGGTGCCAGTGCACTCTCTGGACTCACTGAAGTGCATCCCCCGTGGTGCCAGTGCGATCTCTGGACTCACTGCACTGCATTCCCAGTGGTGCCAGTGCACACTCTGGACTCACTGCACTGCATCCCCAGTGGTGCCAGTGCACTCTCTGGACTCACTGCAGTGCATCCCCAGTGTTGCCAGTGCACTCTCTGGACTCACTGCACTGCATCCCCAGTGGTGCTAGTGCACTCTCTGGACTCACTGCACTGCATCCCCAGTGGTGCCAGAGCACTCTCTGGACTCACTGCACTGCATCCCCAGTGGAGCCAGTGCACTCTCTGGACTCACTGCACTGCATCCCCAGTGGTGCCTGTGCACTCTCTGGACTCACTGCAGTGCATCCCCAGTGGAGCCTGTGCACTCTCTGGACTCACTGCACTGCATCCCCAGTGGTGCCAGTGCACTCTCTGGACTCACTGCAGTGCATCACCTGTGGTGCCAGTGCACTCTCTGGACTCACTGCACTGCATCCCCAGTGGTGCCAGTGCAATCTCTGGACTCACTGCACTGCATTCCCAGTCGTGCCAGTGCACACTCGGGACTCACTGCACTGCATCCCCAGTGGTGCCAGTGCACTCTCTGGACTCACTGCACTGCAACCCCAGTGTTGCCAGTACACTCTCTGGACTCACTGCACTGCATCCCCAGTGGTGCCAGTGCACTCTCTGGACTCACTGCACTGCATCCCCAGTGGTGCCAGAGCACTCTCTGGACTCACTGCACTGCCTCCCCAGTGGTGCCAGTGCACTCTCTGGACTCACTGCACTGCATCCCCAGTGGTGCCACTGCACTCTCTGGACTCACTGCACTGCATCCCCAGTATTGCCAGTGCACTCTCTGGACTCACTGCACTGCATCCCCAGTGCTGCCAGTGCACTCTCTGGACTCACTGCACTGCATCCCCAGTGGTGCCACTGCAATCTCTGGACTCACTGCACTGCATGTCCAGTGGTGCCAGTGCACTCTCTGCACTCACTGCACTGCATCCCCAGTGGTGCCAGTGCACTCACTGGACTCACTGCAGTGCATCCCCAGTGGTGCCAGTGCACTCTCTGCACTCACTGCACTGCATCCCCAGTGGTGCCAGTGCACTCACTGGACTCACTGCAGTGCATTCCCTCTGGTGCCAGTGCACTCTCTGGACTCACTGCACTGCATCCCCAGTGGTGCCAGAGCAGTCTCTGGACTCACTGCAGTGCATCCCCAGTGGTGCCAGTGCACTCTCTGGACTCACTGCACTGCATCCCCAGTGGTGCCAGTGCACTCTCTGGACTCACTGCACTGCATCCCCAGTGGTGCCAGTGCACTCTCTGGACTCCCGGCACCGCATCCCCAGTGGTGCCAGTGCACTCTCTGGGCTCACTGCAGTGCATCCCCAGTGGTGCCAGTGCACTCTCTTGACTCACTGCACTGCATCCCCAGTGGTGCCAGTGCACTCACTGGATTCACTGCACTGCATCCCCAGTGGTGCTAGTGCACTCTGTGGACTCACTGCAGTGCATCCCCAGTGGTACCAGTGCACTCTCTGGACTCACTGAAGTGCATTCTCAGTGGTGCCAGTGCACTCTGTGGACTCACTGCAGTGCATCCCCAGTGGTGCCAGTGCGCTCTCTGGACTCACTGCAGTGCATCCCCAGTGGTGCCAGTGCACTCTCTGGACTCACTGCACTGCATCCCCAGTGCTGCCAATGCACTCTCTGGACTCACTGCACTGCATCCCCAGTGGTGCCAGTGCACTCTCTGGACTCACTGCACTGCATCCCCAGTGGTGCCAGTGCACTCTCTGGACTCACTGCACTGCATCCCCAGTGGTGCCAGTGCACTCTCTGGACTCACTGCACTGCATCCCCAGTGGTACCAGTGCACTCTGTGGACTCACTGCAGTGCATCCCCAGTGGTGCCAGTGCACTCTCTGGACTCACTGCACTGCATCCCCAGTGGTGCCAATGCACTCTCTGGACTCACTGCACTGCATCCCCAGTGGTGCCAGTGCACTCTCTGGACTCACTGCACTGCATCCCAAGTGGTGCCAGTGCACTCTCTGGAGTCACTGCACTGCATCCCCAGTGGTGCCAGTGCACTCTCTCGAGTCACTGCACTACATCCCCAGTGGTGCCAGTGCACTCACTGGACTCACTGTACTGCATCTCCAGTGGTGCCAGTGCACTCTCTGGGCTCACTGCAGTGCATCCCCAGTGGTGCCAGTGCACTCTCTGGACTCACTGCAGTGCATCCCCACTGGTGCCAGTGCACTCACTGGATTCACTGCACTACATTCCCAGTGGTGCTAGTGCACTCTCTGGACTCACTGCAGTGCATCCCCAGTGGTGCCAGTGCACTCTCTGGACTCACTGCACTGCATCCCCAGTGGTGCCACTGCACTCTCTGGACTCACCGCACCGCATCCCCAGTGGTGCCAGTGCACTCTCTGGAGTAACTGCACTGCATCCCCAGTGGTGCCAGTGCACTCTCTGGACTCACTGCACTGCATCCCCAGTGGTGCCAGTGCACTCTCTGGACTCACTGCAGTGCATCCCCACTGCTGCCAGTGAACTCTCTGGACTCACAGCAGTGCATCCCCAGTGGTGCCAGTGCACTCTCTGGACTCACTGCACTGCATCCCCAGTGGTGCCAATGCACTCTCTGGACTCACTGCTCTGCATCCCCAGTGGTGCCAGTGCACTCTCTGGACTCACTGCACTGCATCCCAAGTGGTGCCAGTGCACTCTCTGGACTCACTGCACTGCATCCCCAGTGGTGCCAGTGCACTCTCTCGAGTCACTGCACTACATCCCCAGTGGTGCCAGTGCGCTCACTGGACTCACTGTACTGCATCATCAGTGGTGCCAGTGCACTCTCTGGAGTGACTGCAGTGCATCCCCAGTGGTGCCAGTGCACTCTCTGGACTCACTGCACTGCATCCCCAGTGGTGCCAATGCACTCTCTGGACTCACTGCACTGCATCCACAGTGGTGCCAGTGCACTCACTGGACTCACTGCACTGCATCCCAAGTGGTACCAGTGCACTGTCTGGACTCACTGCACTGCATCCCCAGTGGTGCCAGTGCACTCTCTCGAGTCACTGCACTACATCCCCAGTGGTGCCAGTGCTCTCACTGGACTCACTGTACTGCATTCCCAGTGGTGCTAGTGCACTCTCTGGACTCACTGCAGTGCATCCCCAGTGGTGCCAGTGCACTCTTTGGACTCACTGAAGTGCATTCTCAGTGGTGCCAGTGCACTCTCTGGACTCACTGCACTGCATTCTCAGTGGTGCCAGTGCACTCTCTGGACTCACTGCAGTGCATCCCCAGTGGTGCCAGTACACTCACTGGACTCACTGCACTGCATCCCCAGTGGTGCCAGTGCACTCTCTGGAGTCACTGCACTGCATCCCCAGTGGTGCCAGTGCACTCTCTGGACTCACTGCACTGCATCCCCAGTGCTGCCTGTGCACTCTCTGGACTCACTGCACTGCATCCCCAGTGGTGTCACTGCACTCTCTGGACTCACTGCACTGCATCCCCAGTTGTGCCAGTGCACTCTCTGCACTCACTGCACTGCATACCCAGTGGTGCCAGTGCACTCACTGGACTCACTGCAGTGCATTCCCTCTGGTGCCAGTGCACTCTCTGGACTCACTGCAGTGCATCCCCAGTGGAGCCCGTGCACTCTCTGGACTCACTGCACTGCATCCCCAGTGGTGCCAGTGCACTCTCTGGACTCACTGCAGTGCATCCCCAGTGGTACCAGTGCACTCTCTGGACTCACTGAAGTGCATTCTCAGTGGTGCCAGTGCACTCTGTGGACTCACTGCAGTGCATCCCCAGTGGTGCCAGTGCGCTCTCTGGACTCACTGCAGTGCATCCCCAGTGGTGCCAGTGCACTCTCTGGACTCACTGCACTGCATCCCCAGTGCTGCCAATGCACTCTCTGGACTCACTGCACTGCATCCCCAGTGGTGCCAGTGCACTCTCTGGACTCACTGCACTGCATCCCCAGTGGTGCCAGTGCACTCTCTGGACTCACTGCACTGCATCCCCAGTGGTGCCACTGCACTCTCTGGACTCACTGCACTGCATCCCCAGTCGTGCCAGTGCACAGTCTGGACTCACTGCACTGCATCCCCAGTGGTGCCAGTGCACTCTCTGGACTCACTGCACTGCAGCCCCAGTGGTGCCAGTGCACTCTCTGGACTCACTGCACTGCATCCCCAGTGGTGCCAGTGCACTCTCTGCACTCACTGCACTGCATCCCCAGTGGTGCCACTGCACTCTCTGGACTCACTGCACTGCATGTCCAGTGGTGCCAGTGCACTCTCTGCACTCACTGCACTGCATCCCCAGTGGTGCCAGTGCACTCACTGGACTCACTGCACTGCATTCCCTCTGGTGCCAGTGCACTCTCTGGACTCACTGCACTGCATCCCCAGTGGTGCCAGTGCACTCTCTGGACTCACTGTACTGCATCCCCAGTGGAGCGCGTGCACTCTCTGGACTCACTGAAGTGCATCCCCAGTGGTGCCAGTGCACTCTCTGGACTCACTGCACTGCATCCCCAGTGGTGCTAGTGCACTCTCTGGACTCACCGCACCGCATCCCCAGTGGTGCCAGTGCACTCTCTGGACTCACTGCAGTGCATCCCCAGTGGTGCCAGTGCACTCTCTGGACTCACTGAAGGGCATTCTCAGTGGTGCCAGTGCACTCTCTGGACTCACTGCAGTGCATTCCCAGTGGTGCCAGTACACTCACTGGACTGACTGCACTGCATCCCCAGTGGTGCCAGTGCACTCTCTGGACTCACCGCACCGCATCCCCAGTGGTGCCAGTGCACTCTCTGGAGTAACTGCAGTGCATCACCAGTGGTGCCAGTGCACTCTCTGGACTCACTGCACTGCATCCCCAGTGGTGCCACTGCACTCTCTGGACTCACTGCACTGCATCCCCAGTGGTGCCAGAGCACTCTCTGGACTCACTGCACTGCATCCCCAGTGGAGCCAGTGCGATCTCTGGGCTCACTGCACTGCATCCCCAGTGGTGCCAGTGCACTCTGTGGACTCACTGCAGTGCATCCCCAGTGGAGCCCGTGCACTCTCTGGACTCACTGCACTGCATCCCCAGTGGTGCCAGTGGACTCTCTGGACTCACTGAAGGGCATCCCCAGTGGTGCCAGTACACTCACTGGACTGACTGCACTGCATCCCCAGTGGTGCTAGTGCACTCTCTGGACTCACTGCACTGCATCTCCAGTGGTGCCAGAGCACTCTCTGGACTCACTGCAGTGCATCTCCAGTGGTGCCAGTGCACTCTCTGGACTCACTGCGCTGCATCCCCAGTGGTGCCAGTGCACTCTCTGGACTCACTGCTGTGCATCCCCATTGGTGCCAGTGCACTCTCTGGACTCACTGCACTGCATCCCCAGTGGTGCCAGTGCACTCTCCGGACTCACTGCACTGCATCCCCAGTGGTGCAAGTGCACTCTGTGGACTCACTGCAGTGCATCCCCAGTGGTGCCAGTGCACTCTCTGGACTCACTGAAGGGCATTCTCAGTGGTGCCAGTGCACTCTCTGGACTCACTGCAGTGCATCCCCAGTGGTGCCAGTGCACTCTCTGGACTCACTGCACTGCATCCCCAGTGGTGCCAGTGCACTCTCTGGACTCACCGCACCGCATCCCCAGTGGTGCCAGTGCACTCTCTGGAGTAACTGCAGTGCATCACCAGTGGTGCCAGTGCACTCTCTGGACTCACTGCACTGCATCCCCAGTGGTGCCAGTGCACTCTCTGGACTCACTGCACTGCATCCCCAGTGGTGCCAGAGCACTCTCTGGACTCACTGCAGTGCATCCCCAGTGGTGCCAGTGCACTCTCTGGACTCACTGCACTGCATCCCCAGTGGTGCCAGTGCACTCTCTGGACTCACTGCACTGCATCCCCAGTGGTGCCAGTGCACTCTCTGGACTCCCGGCACCGCATCCCCAGTGGTGCCAGTGCACTCTCTGGGCTCACTGCAGTGCATCCCCAGTGGTGCCCGTGCACTCTCTGGACTCACTGAAGTGCATTCTCAGCGGTGCCAGTGCACTCTGTGGACTCACTGCAGTGCATCCCCAGTGGTGCCAGTGCGCTCTCTGGACTCACTGCAGTGCATCCCCAGTGGTGCCAGTGCACTCTCTGGACTCACTGCACTGCATCCCCAGTGCTGCCAGTGCACTCTCTGGACTCACTGCACTGCATCCCCAGTGGTGCCAGTGCACTCTCTGGACTCACTGCACTGCATCCCCAGTGGTGCCAGTGCACTCTCTGGACTCACTGCAATGCATCCCCAGTGGTGCCAGTGCACTCTCTGGACTCACTGCACTGCATCCCCAGTGGTACCAGTGCACTCTGTGGACTCACTGCAGTGCATCCCCAGTGGTGCCAGTGCACTCTCTGGACTCACTGCACTGCATCCCCAGTGGTGCCAATGCACTCTCTGGACTCACTGAACTGCATCCCCAGTGGTGCCAGTGCACTCTCTGGACTCACTGCACTGCATCCCAAGTGGTGCCAGTGCACTCTCTGGAGTCACTGCACTGCATCCCCAGTGGTGCCAGTGCACTCTCTCGACTCACTGCACTACATCCCCAGTGGTGCCAGTGCACTCACTGGACTCACTGTACTGCATCATCAGTGGTGCCAGTGCACTCTCTGGACTCACTGCAGTGCATCCCCAGTGGTGCCAGTGCACTCTCTGGACTCACAGCACTGCATCCCCAGTGGTGCCAGTGCACTCACTGGACTCACTATACTGCATCACCAGTGGTGCCAGTGCACTCTCTGGACTCACTGCACTGCATCCCCAGTGTTGCCAGTGCATTCACTGGACTCACTGTACTGCATCTCCAGTGGTGCCAGTGCACTGTCTGGACTCACTGCAGTGCATCCCCAGTGGTGCCAGTGCACTCTCTGGACTCACTGCAGTGCATCCCCACTGGTGCCAGTGCACTCAATGGATTCACTGCACTACATTCCCAGTGGTGCTAGTGCACTCTCTGGACTCACTGCAGTGCATCCCCAGTGGTGCCAGTGCACTCTTTGGACTCACTGAAGTGCATTCTCAGTGGTGCCAGTGCACTCTCTGGACTCACTGCACTGCATCCCCAGTGGTGCCAGTGCGCTCTCTGGACTCACTGAAGTGCATTCTCAGTGGTGCCAGTGCACTCTCTGGACTCACTGCAGTGCATCCCCAGTGGTGCCAGTGCACTCTCTGGACTCACTGCAGTGCATCCCCAGTGGTGCCAGTGCACTCTCTGGACTCACTGAAGGGCATTCTCAGTGGTGCCAGTGCACTCTCTGGACTCACTGCAGTGCATCACCAGTGGTGCCAGTGCACTCTCTGGACTCACCGCACCGCATCCCCAGTGGTGCCAGTGCACTCTCTGGAGTAACTGCACTGCATCCCCAGTGGTGCCAGTGCACTCTCTGGACTCACTGCACTGCATCCCCAGTGGTGCCAGAGCACTCTCTGGACTCACTGCAGTGCATCCCCAGTGGTGCCAGTGCACTCTCTGGACTCACTGCAGTGCATCCCCAGTGGTGCCAGTGCACTCTCTGGACTCACTGAAGTGCATCCCCCGTGGTGCCAGTGCGATCTCTGGACTCACTGCACTGCATTCCCAGTGGTGCCAGTGCACACTCTGGACTCACTGCACTGCATCCCCAGTGGTGCCAGTGCACTCTCTGGACTCACTGCAGTGCATCCCCAGTGTTGCCAGTGCACTCTCTGGACTCACTGCACTGCATCCCCAGTGGTGCTAGTGCACTCTCTGGACTCACTGCACTGCATACCCAGTGGTGCCAGAGCACTCTCTGGACTCACTGCACTGCATCCCCAGTGGAGCCAGTGCACTCTCTGGACTCACTGCACTGCATCCCCAGTGGTGCCTGTGCACTCTCTGGACTCACTGCAGTGCATCCCCAGTGGAGCCTGTGCACTCTCTGGACTCACTGCACTGCATCCCCAGTGGTGCCAGTGCACTCTCTGGACTCACTGCAGTGCATCACCTGTGGTGCCAGTGCACTCTCTGGACTCACTGCACTGCATCCCCAGTGGTGCCAGTGCAATCTCTGGACTCACTGCACTGCATTCCCAGTCGTGCCAGTGCACACTCGGGACTCACTGCACTGCATCCCCAGTGGTGCCAGTGCACTCTCTGGACTCACTGCACTGCAACCCCAGTGTTGCCAGTACACTCTCTGGACTCACTGCACTGCATCCCCAGTGGTGCCAGTGCACTCTCTGGACTCACTGCACTGCATCCCCAGTGGTGCCAGAGCACTCTCTGGACTCACTGCACTGCCTCCCCAGTGGTGCCAGTGCACTCTCTGGACTCACTGCACTGCATCCCCAGTGGTGCCACTGCACTCTCTGGACTCACTGCACTGCATCCCCAGTATTGCCAGTGCACTCTCTGGACTCACTGCACTGCATCCCCAGTGCTGCCAGTGCACTCTCTGGACTCACTGCACTGCATCCCCAGTGGTGCCACTGCAATCTCTGGACTCACTGCACTGCATGTCCAGTGGTGCCAGTGCACTCTCTGCACTCACTGCACTGCATCCCCAGTGGTGCCAGTGCACTCACTGGACTCACTGCAGTGCATCCCCAGTGGTGCCAGTGCACTCTCTGCACTCACTGCACTGCATCCCCAGTGGTGCCAGTGCACTCACTGGACTCACTGCAGTGCATTCCCTCTGGTGCCAGTGCACTCTCTGGACTCACTGCACTGCATCCCCAGTGGTGCCAGAGCAGTCTCTGGACTCACTGCAGTGCATCCCCAGTGGTGCCAGTGCACTCTCTGGACTCACTGCACTGCATCCCCAGTGGTGCCAGTGCACTCTCTGGACTCACTGCACTGCATCCCCAGTGGTGCCAGTGCACTCTCTGGACTCCCGGCACCGCATCCCCAGTGGTGCCAGTGCACTCTCTGGGCTCACTGCAGTGCATCCCCAGTGGTGCCAGTGCACTCTCTTGACTCACTGCACTGCATCCCCAGTGGTGCCAGTGCACTCACTGGATTCACTGCACTGCATCCCCAGTGGTGCTAGTGCACTCTGTGGACTCACTGCAGTGCATCCCCAGTGGTACCAGTGCACTCTCTGGACTCACTGAAGTGCATTCTCAGTGGTGCCAGTGCACTCTGTGGACTCACTGCAGTGCATCCCCAGTGGTGCCAGTGCGCTCTCTGGACTCACTGCAGTGCATCCCCAGTGGTGCCAGTGCACTCTCTGGACTCACTGCACTGCATCCCCAGTGCTGCCAATGCACTCTCTGGACTCACTGCACTGCATCCCCAGTGGTGCCAGTGCACTCTCTGGACTCACTGCACTGCATCCCCAGTGGTGCCAGTGCACTCTCTGGACTCACTGCACTGCATCCCCAGTGGTGCCAGTGCACTCTCTGGACTCACTGCACTGCATCCCCAGTGGTGCCACTGCACTCTCTGGACTCACCGCACCGCATCCCCAGTGGTGCCAGTGCACTCTCTGGACTCACTGCACTGCATCCCCAGTGGTGCCAGTGCACTCTCTGGACTCACTGCACTGCATCCCCAGTGGTGCCAGTGCACTCTCTGGACTCACTGCAGTGCATCCCCACTGCTGCCAGTGAACTCTCTGGACTCACAGCAGTGCATCCCCAGTGGTGCCAGTGCACTCTCTGGACTCACTGCACTGCATCCCCAGTGGTGCCAATGCACTCTCTGGACTCACTGCTCTGCATCCCCAGTGGTGCCAGTGCACTCTCTGGACTCACTGCACTGCATCCCAAGTGGTGCCAGTGCACTCTCTGGACTCACTGCACTGCATCCCCAGTGGTGCCAGTGCACTCTCTCGAGTCACTGCACTACATCCCCAGTGGTGCCAGTGCGCTCACTGGACTCACTGTACTGCATCATCAGTGGTGCCAGTGCACTCTCTGGAGTGACTGCAGTGCATCCCCAGTGGTGCCAGTGCACTCTCTGGACTCACTGCACTGCATCCCCAGTGGTGCCAATGCACTCTCTGGACTCACTGCACTGCATACACAGTGGTGCCAGTGCACTCACTGGACTCACTGCACTGCATCCCAAGTGGTACCAGTGCACTGTCTGGACTCACTGCACTGCATCCCCAGTGGTGCCAGTGCACTCTCTCGAGTCACTGCACTACATCCCCAGTGGTGCCAGTGCTCTCACTGGACTCACTGTACTGCATTCCCAGTGGTGCTAGTGCACTCTCTGGACTCACTGCAGTGCATCCCCAGTGGTGCCAGTGCACTCTTTGGACTCACTGAAGTGCATTCTCAGTGGTGCCAGTGCACTCTCTGGACTCACTGCACTGCATTCTCAGTGGTGCCAGTGCACTCTCTGGACTCACTGCAGTGCATCCCCAGTGGTGCCAGTACACTCACTGGACTCACTGCACTGCATCCCCAGTGGTGCCAGTGCACTCTCTGGAGTCACTGCACTGCATCCCCAGTGGTGCCAGTGCACTCTCTGGACTCACTGCACTGCATCCCCAGTGCTGCCTGTGCACTCTCTGGACTCACTGCACTGCATCCCCAGTGGTGTCACTGCACTCTCTGGACTCACTGCACTGCATCCCCAGTTGTGCCAGTGCACTCTCTGCACTCACTGCACTGCATACCCAGTGGTGCCAGTGCACTCACTGGACTCACTGCAGTGCATTCCCTCTGGTGCCAGTGCACTCTCTGGACTCACTGCAGTGCATCCCCAGTGGAGCCCGTGCACTCTCTGGACTCACTGCACTGCATCCCCAGTGGTGCCAGTGCACTCTCTGGACTCACTGCAGTGCATCCCCAGTGGTACCAGTGCACTCTCTGGACTCACTGAAGTGCATTCTCAGTGGTGCCAGTGCACTCTGTGGACTCACTGCAGTGCATCCCCAGTGGTGCCAGTGCGCTCTCTGGACTCACTGCAGTGCATCCCCAGTGGTGCCAGTGCACTCTCTGGACTCACTGCACTGCATCCCCAGTGCTGCCAATGCACTCTCTGGACTCACTGCACTGCATCCCCAGTGGTGCCAGTGCACTCTCTGGACTCACTGCAGTGCATCCCCAGTGGTGCCAGTGCACTCTCTGGACTCACTGCACTGCATCCCCAGTGGTGCCACTGCACTCTCTGGACTCACTGCACTGCATCCCCAGTCGTGCCAGTGCACAGTCTGGACTCACTGCACTGCATCCCCAGTGGTGCCAGTGCACTCTCTGGACTCACTGCACTGCAGCCCCAGTGGTGCCAGTGCACTCTCTGGACTCACTGCACTGCATCCCCAGTGGTGCCAGTGCACTCTCTGCACTCACTGCACTGCATCCCCAGTGGTGCCACTGCACTCTCTGGACTCACTGCACTGCATGTCCAGTGGTGCCAGTGCACTCTCTGCACTCACTGCACTGCATCCCCAGTGGTGCCAGTGCACTCACTGGACTCACTGCACTGCATTCCCTCTGGTGCCAGTGCACTCTCTGGACTCACTGCACTGCATCCCCAGTGGTGCCAGTGCACTCTCTGGACTCACTGTACTGCATCCCCAGTGGAGCGCGTGCACTCTCTGGACTCACTGAAGTGCATCCCCAGTGGTGCCAGTGCACTCTCTGGACTCACTGCACTGCATCCCCAGTGGTGCTAGTGCACTCTCTGGACTCACCGCACCGCATCCCCAGTGGTGCCAGTGCACTCTCTGGACTCACTGCAGTGCATCCCCAGTGGTGCCAGTGCACTCTCTGGACTCACTGAAGGGCATTCTCAGTGGTGCCAGTGCACTCTCTGGACTCACTGCAGTGCATTCCCAGTGGTGCCAGTACACTCACTGGACTGACTGCACTGCATCCCCAGTGGTGCCAGTGCACTCTCTGGACTCACCGCACCGCATCCCCAGTGGTGCCAGTGCACTCTCTGGAGTAACTGCAGTGCATCACCAGTGGTGCCAGTGCACTCTCTGGACTCACTGCACTGCATCCCCAGTGGTGCCACTGCACTCTCTGGACTCACTGCACTGCATCCCCAGTGGTGCCAGAGCACTCTCTGGACTCACTGCACTGCATCCCCAGTGGAGCCAGTGCGATCTCTGGGCTCACTGCACTGCATCCCCAGTGGTGCCAGTGCACTCTGTGGACTCACTGCAGTGCATCCCCAGTGGAGCCCGTGCACTCTCTGGACTCACTGCACTGCATCCCCAGTGGTGCCAGTGGACTCTCTGGACTCACTGAAGGGCATCCCCAGTGGTGCCAGTACACTCACTGGACTGACTGCACTGCATCCCCAGTGGTGCTAGTGCACTCTCTGGACTCACTGCACTGCATCTCCAGTGGTGCCAGAGCACTCTCTGGACTCACTGCAGTGCATCTCCAGTGGTGCCAGTGCACTCTCTGGACTCACTGCGCTGCATCCCCAGTGGTGCCAGTGCACTCTCTGGACTCACTGCTGTGCATCCCCATTGGTGCCAGTGCACTCTCTGGACTCACTGCACTGCATCCCCAGTGGTGCCAGTGCACTCTCCGGACTCACTGCACTGCATCCCCAGTGGTGCAAGTGCACTCTGTGGACTCACTGCAGTGCATCCCCAGTGGTGCCAGTGCACTCTCTGGACTCACTGAAGGGCATTCTCAGTGGTGCCAGTGCACTCTCTGGACTCACTGCAGTGCATCCCCAGTGGTGCCAGTGCACTCTCTGGACTCACTGCACTGCATCCCCAGTGGTGCCAGTGCACTCTCTGGACTCACCGCACCGCATCCCCAGTGGTGCCAGTGCACTCTCTGGAGTAACTGCAGTGCATCACCAGTGGTGCCAGTGCACTCTCTGGACTCACTGCACTGCATCCCCAGTGGTGCCAGTGCACTCTCTGGACTCACTGCACTGCATCCCCAGTGGTGACAGAGCACTCTCTGGACTCACTGCAGTGCATCCCCAGTGGTGCCAGTGCACTCTCTGGACTCACTGCACTGCATCCCCAGTGGTGCCAGTGCACTCTCTGGACTCACTGCACTGCATCCCCAGTGGTGCCAGTGCACTCTCTGGACTCCCGGCACCGCATCCCCAGTGGTGGCAGTGCACTCTCTGGGCTCACTGCAGTGCATCCCCAGTGGTGCCCGTGCACTCTCTGGACTCACTGAAGTGCATTCTCAGTGGTGCCAGTGCACTCTGTGGACTCACTGCAGTGCATCCCCAGTGGTGCCAGTGCGCTCTCTGGACTCACTGCAGTGCATCCCCAGTGGTGCCAGTGCACTCTCTGGACTCACTGCACTGCATCCCCAGTGCTGCCAGTGCACTCTCTGGACTCACTGCACTGCATCCCCAGTGGTGCCAGTGCACTCTCTGGACTCACTGCACTGCATCCCCAGTGGTGCCAGTGCACTCTCTGGACTCACTGCAATGCATCCCCAGTGGTGCCAGTACACTCTCTGGACTCACTGCACTGCATCCCCAGTGGTACCAGTGCACTCTGTGGACTCACTGCAGTGCATCCCCAGTGGTGCCAGTGCACTCTCTGGACTCACTGCACTGCATCCCCAGTGGTGCCAATGCACTCTCTGGACTCACTGAACTGCATCCCCAGTGGTGCCAGTGCACTCTCTGCACTCACTGCACTGCATCCCAAGTGGTGCCAGTGCACTCTCTGGAGTCACTGCACTGCATCCCCAGTGGTGCCAGTGCACTCTCTCGAGTCACTGCACTACATCCCCAGTGGTGCCAGTGCACTCACTGGACTCACTGTACTGCATCATCAGTGGTGCCAGTGCACTCTCTGGACTCACTGCAGTGCATCCCCAGTGGTGCCAGTGCACTCTCTGGACTCACTGCACTGCATCCCCAGTGGTGCCAGTGCACTCACTGGACTCACTATACTGCATCACCAGTGGTGCCAGTGCACTCTCTGGACTCACTGCACTGCATCCCCAGTGTTGCCAGTGCATTCACTGGACTCACTGTACTGCATCTCCAGTGGTGCCAGTGCACTGTCTGGACTCACTGCAGTGCATCCCCAGTGGTGCCAGTGCACTCTCTGGACTCACTGCAGTGCATCCCCACTGGTGCCAGTGCACTCAACGGATTCACTGCACTACATTCCCAGTGGTGCTAGTGCACTCTCTGGACTCACTGCAGTGCATCCCCAGTGGTGCCAGTGCACTCTTTGGACTCACTGAAGTGCATTCTCAGTGGTGCCAGTGCACTCTCTGGACTCACTGCACTGCATCCCCAGTGGTGCCAGTGCGCTCTCTGGACTCACTGAAGTGCATTCTCAGTGGTGCCAGTGCACTCTCTGGAGTCACTGCACTGCATCCCCAGTGGTGCCAGTGCACTCTCTGGACTCACTGCAGTGCATCCCCAGTGGTGCCAGTGCACTCTCTGGACTCACTGCAGTGCATCCCCAGTGGTGCCAGTCCACTCTCTGGACTCACTGAAGGGCATTCTCAGTGGTGCCAGTGCACTCTCTGGACTCACTGCAGTGCATCACCAGTTGTG
The DNA here is from genome assembly GCF_964034855.1 of Anser brachyrhynchus. NCBI lineage: Eukaryota > Metazoa > Chordata > Aves > Anseriformes > Anatidae > Anser > Anser brachyrhynchus. The sequence goes on from NW_027663930.1 coordinate 240,214, forward strand.
CCAGTGCACTCTCTGGACTCACCGCACCGCATCCCCAGTGGTGCCAGTGCACTCTCTGGAGTAACTGCACTGCATCCCCAGTGGTGCCAGTGCACTCTCTGGACTCACTGCACTGCATCCCCAGTGGTGCCAGAGCACTCTCTGGACTCACTGCAGTGCATCCCCAGTGGTGCCAGTGCACTCTCTGGACTCACTGCAGTGCATCCCCAGTGGTGCCAGTGCACTCTCTGGACTCACTGAAGTGCATCCCCCGTGGTGCCAGTGCGATCTCTGGACTCACTGCACTGCATTCCCAGTGGTGCCAGTGCACACTCTGGACTCACTGCACTGCATCCCCAGTGGTGCCAGTGCACTCTCTGGACTCACTGCAGTGCATCCCCAGTGTTGCCAGTGCACTCTCTGGACTCACTGCACTGCATCCCCAGTGGTGCTAGTGCACTCTCTGGACTCACTGCACTGCATCCCCAGTGGTGCCAGAGCACTCTCTGGACTCACTGCACTGCATCCCCAGTGGAGCCAGTGCACTCTCTGGACTCACTGCACTGCATCCCCAGTGGTGCCTGTGCACTCTCTGGACTCACTGCACTGCATCCCCAGTGGAGCCCGTGCACTCTCTGGACTCACTGAAGTGCATCCCCAGTGGTGCCAGTGCACTCTCTGGACTCACTGCACTGCATCCCCAGTGGTGCCAGTGCACTCTCTGGACTCACTGCAGTGCATCCCCAGTGGTGCCAGTGCACTCTGTGGACTCACTGAAGTGCATCCCCCGTGGTGCCAGTGCACTCTCTGGACTCACTGCAGTGCATCCCCAGTGGTGCCAGTACACTCACTGGACTGACTGCACTGCATCCCCAGTGGTGCTACTGCACTCTCTGGACTCACTGCACTGCATCGCCAGTGGTGCCAGAGCACTCTCTGGACTCACTGCAGTGCATCCCCAGTGGTGCCAGTGCACTCTCTGGACTCACTGCACTGCATTCCCAGTCGTGCCAGTGCACAGTCTGGACTCACTGCACTGCATCCCCAGTGGTGCCAGTGCACTCTCTGGACTCACTGCACTGCAGCCCCAGTGGTGCCAGTGCACTCTCTGGACTCACTGCACTGCATCCCCAGTATTGCCAGTGCACTCTCTGGACTCACTGCACTGCATCCCCAGTGCTGCCAGTGCACTCTCTGGACTCACTGCACTGCATCCCCAGTGGTGCCACTGCACTCTCTGGACTCACTGCACTGCATGTCCAGTGGTGCCAGTGCACTCTCTGCACTCACTGCACTGCATCCCCAGTGGTGCCAGTGCACTCACTGCACTCACTGCACTGCATTCCCTCTGGTGCCAGTGCACTCTCTGGACTCACTGCACTGCATCCCCAGTGGTGCCAGTGCACTCTCTGGACTCACTGCAGTGCATCCCCAGTGGTGCCAGTGCACTCTCTGGACTCACTGCACTGCATCCCCAGTGGTGCCAGTGCACTCTCTGGACTCACTGCACTGCATCCCCAGTGGTGCCAGTGCACTCTCTGGACTCACTGCAGTGCATCCCCAGTGGTGCCAGTGCACTCTCTGGACTCACTGCACTGCATCCCCAGTGGTGCCAGAGCACTCTCTGGACTCACTGCACTGCATCCTCTGTGCTGCCAGTGCACTCTCTGGACTCACTGCTCTGCATCCCCAGTGGTGCCAGTGCACTCTCTGGACTCACTGTACTGCATCCCCAGTCGAGCGCGTGCACTCTCTGGACTCACTGAAGTGCATCCCCAGTGGTGCCAGTGCACTCTCTGGACTCACTGCACTGCATCCCCAGTGGTGCTAGTGCACTCTCTGGACTCACCGCACCGCATCCCCAGTGGTGCCAGTGCACTCTCTGGACTCACTGCAGTGCATCCCCAGTGGTGCCAGTGCACTCTCTGGACTCACTGAAGGGCATTCTCAGTGGTGCCAGTGCACTCTCTGGACTCACTGCAGTGCATCCCCAGTGGTGCCAGTACACTCACTGGACTCACTGCAGTGCATCCCCAGTGGTGCCAGTGCACTCTCTGGACTCACCGCACCGCATCCCCAGTGGTGCCAGTGCACTCTCTGGAGTAACTGCAGTGCATCACCAGTGGTGCCAGTGCACTCTCTGGACTCACTGCACTGCATCCCCAGTGGTGCCACTGCACTCTCTGGACTCACTGCACTGCATCCCCAGTGGTGCCAGAGCACTCTCTGGACTCACTGCACTGCATCCCCAGTGGAGCCAGTGCGATCTCTGGGCTCACTGCACTGCATCCCCAGTGGTGCCAGTGCACTCTGTGGACTCACTGCAGTGCATCCCCAGTGGAGCCCGTGCACTCTGTGGACTCACTGCAGTGCATCCCCAGTAGTGCCAGTGGACTCTCTGGACTCACTGAAGGGCATCCCCAGTGGTGCCAGTACACTCACTGGACTGACTGCACTGCATCCCCAGTGGTGCCAGTGCACTCTCTGGACTCACTGCAGTGCATCCCCAGTGGTGCCAGTGCACTCTCTGGACTCACTGCGCTGCATCCCCAGTGGTGCCAGTGCACTCTCTGGACTCACTGCTGTGCATCCCCATTGGTGCCAGTGCACTCTCTGGACTCACTGCACTGCATCCCCAGTGGTGCCAGTGCACTCTCCGGACTCACTGCACTGCATCCCCAGTGGTGCAAGTGCACTCTCTGGACTCACTGCAGTGCATCCCAAGTGGTGCCAGTGCACTCTCTGGACTCACTGCACTGCATCCCCAGTGGTGCCAGTGCACTCTCTGGACTCACTGCAGTGCATCCCCAGTGGTGCCAGTGCACTCTCTGGACTCACTGCACTGCATCCCCAGTGGTACCAGTGCACTCTGTGGACTCACTGCAGTGCATCCCCAGTGGTGCCAGTGCACTCTCTGGACTCACTGCACTGCATCCCCAGTGGTGCCAATGCACTCTCTGGACTCACTGCACTGCATCCCCAGTGGTGCCAGTGCACTCTCTGGACTCACTGAAGTGCATCCCCAGTGGTGCCAGTGCACTCTCTGGAGTCACTGCACTGCATCCCCAGTGGTGCTAGTGCACTCTGTGGACTCACTGCAGTGCATCCCCAGTGGTGCCAGTGCACTCTCTGGACTCACTGAAGGGCATTCTCAGTGGTGCCAGTGCACTCTGTGGACTCACTGCTGTGCATCCCCAGTGGTGCCAGTGCACTCTCTGGACTCACTGCACTGCATCCCCAGTGGTGCCAGTGCACTCTCTGGACTCACCGCACCGCATCACCAGTGGTGCCAGTGCACTCTCTGGAGTAACTGCAGTGCATCACCAGTGGTGCCAGTGCACTCTCTGGAGTCACTGCACTGCATCCCCAGTGGTGCCAGTGCACTCTCTGCACTCACTGCACTGCATCCCCAGTGGTGCCAGAGCACTCACTGGACTCACTGCAGTGCATCCCCAGTGGTGCCAGTGCACTCTCTGGACTCACTGCACTGCATCCCCAGTGGTGCCAGTGCACTCTCTGGACTCACTGTAGTGCATCCCCAGTGGTGCCAGTGCACTCTCTGGACTCCCGGCACCGCATCCCCAGTGGTGCCAGTGCACTCTCTGGGCTCACTGCAGTGCATCCCCAGGGGTGCCAGTGCACTCTCTTGACTCACTGCACTGCATCCCCAGTGGTGCCAGTGCACTCACTGGATTCACTGCACTGCATCCCCAGTGGTGCTAGTGCACTCTCTGGACTCACTGCAGTGCATCCCCAGTGGTACCAGTGCACTCTGTGGACTCACTGCAGTGCATCCCCAGTGGTGCCAGTGCACTCTCTGGACTCACTGCACTGCATCCCCAGTGGTGCCAATGCACTCTCTGGACTGACTGCACTGCATCCCCAGTGGTGCCAGTGCACTCTCTGGACTCACTGCACTGCATCCCAAGTGGTGCCAGTGCACTCTCTGGAGTCACTGCACTGCATCCCCAGTGGTGCCAGTGCACTCTCTCGAGTCACTGCACTACATCCCCAGTGGTGCCAGTGCACTCACTGGACTCACTGTACTGCATCCCCAGTGGTGCCAGTGCACTCTCTGGACTCACTGCAGTGCATCCGCAGTGGTGCCAGTGCACTCTCTGGACTCACTGCACTGCATCCCCAGTGGTGCCAGTGCACTCACTGGACTCACTATACTGCATCACCAGTGGTGCCAGTGCACTCTCTGGACTCACTGCACTGCATCCCCAGTGTTGCCAGTGCATTCACTGGACTCACTGTACTGCATCTCCAGTGGTGCCAGTGCACTCTCTGGGCTCACTGCAGTGCATCCCCAGTGGTGCCAGTGCACTCTCTGGACTCACTGCAGTGCATCCCCACTGGTGCCAGTGCACTCACTGGATTCACTGCACTACATTCCCAGTGGTGCTAGTGCACTCTCTGGACTCACTGCACTGCATCCCCAGTGGTGCCAGTGCACTCTTTGGACTCACTGAAGTGCATTCTCAGTGGTGCCAGTGCACTCTCTGGACTCACTGCACTGCATCCCCAGTGGTGCCAGTGCGCTCTCTAGACTCACTGAAGTGCATTCTCAGTGGTGCCAGTGCACTCTCTGAACTCACTGCACTGCATCCCCAGTGGTGCCAGTGCACTCTCTGGACTCACTGCAGTGCATCCCCAGTGGTGCCAGTGCACTCTCTGGACTCACTGCAGTGCATCACCAGTGGTGCCAGTGCACTCTCTGGACTCACCGCACCGCATCACCAGTGGTGCCAGTGCACTCTCTGGAGTAACTGCACTGCATCCCCAGTGGTGCCAGTGCACTCTCTGGACTCACTGCACTGCATCCCCAGTGGTGCCAGAGCACTCTCTGGACTCACTGCACTGCATCCCCAGTGCTGCCTGTGCACTCTCTGGACTCACTGCACTGCATCCCCAGTGGTGCCACTGCACTCTCTGGACTCACAGCACTGCATCCCCAGTGGTGCCAGTGCACTCCCTGCACTCACTGCACTGCATCCCCAGTGGTGCCAGTGCACTCACTGGACTCACTGCAGTGCATTCCCTCTGGTGCCAGTGCACTCTCTGGACTCACTGCACTGCATCCCCAGTGGTGCCAGTGCACTCTCTGGACTCACTGCAGTGCATCCCCAGTGGTGCCAGTGCACTCTCTGGACTCACTGCACTGCATCCCCAGTGGTGCCAGTGCACTCTCTGGACTCACTGAAGTGCATCCCCCGTGGTGCCAGTGCGATCTCTGGACTCACTGCACTGCATTCCCAGTGGTGCCAGTGCACACTCTGGACTCACTGCACTGCATCCCCAGTGGTGCCAGTGCACTCTCTGGACTCACTGCAGTGCATCCCCAGTGTTGCCAGTGCACTCTCTGGACTCACTGCACTGCATCCCCAGTGGTGCTAGTGCACTCTCTGGACTCACTGCACTGCATCCCCAGTGGTGCCAGAGCACTCTCTGGACTCACTGCACTGCATCCCCAGTGGAGCCAGTGCACTCTCTGGAGTCACTGCACTGCATCCCCAGTGGTGCCAGTGCACTCTCTGGACTCACTGCAGTGCATCCCCAGTGGTGCCAGTGCACTCTCTGGACTCACTGAAGTGCATCCCCAGTGGTGCCAGTGCACTCTCTGGACTCACTGCAGTGCATCCCCAGTGGTGCCAGTGCACTCTCTGGACTCACTGCAGTGCATCCCCAGTGGTGCCAGTGCACTCTGTGGACTCACTGAAGTGCATCCCCCGTGGTGCCAGTGCACTCACTGGACTCACTGCAGTGCATCCCCAGTGGTGCCAGTACACTCACTGGACTGACTGCACTGCATCCCCAGTGGTGCTAGTGCACTCTCTGGACTCACTGCACTGCATCGCCAGTGGTGCCAGAGCACTCTCTGGACTCACTGCACTGCATCCCCAGTGGTGCCAGTGCACTCTCTGGACTCACTGTACTGCAGCCCCAGTGGTGCCAGTGCACTCTGTGGACTCACTGCTGTGCATCCCCATTGGTGCCAGTGCACTCTCTGGACTCACTGCACTGCATCCCCAGTGGTGACAGTGCACTCTCTGGACTCACTGCACTGCATCCCCAGTGGTGCAAGTGCACTCTCTGGACTCACTGCAGTGCATCCCCAGTGGTGCCAATGCACTCTCTGGACTCACTGCAGTGCATCCCCAGTGGTGCCAGTACACTCACTGGACTCACTGCTGTGCATCCCCAGTGGTGCCAGTGCAGTCTCTGCACTCACTGAAGTGCATCCCCAGTGGTGCCAGTGAACTCTCTGGACTCACTGCAGTGCATCCCCAGTGGTGCCAGTGCACTCTCTGGACTCACTGCACTGCATCCCCAGTGGTGCCAGTGCACTCTCTGGACTCACTGCACTGCATCGCCAGTGGTGCCAGTGCACTCTCTGGACTCACTGCACTGCATCTCCAATGGTGCCAGTGCACTCTCTGGACTCACTGCACTGCATCCCCTGTGGTGCCAGTGCACTCTGTGGACTCACTGAAGTGCATCCCCATTGGTGCCAGTGCACTCTCTGGACTCACTGCACTGCATCCCCAGTGGTGCCAGTGCACTCTCTGGACTCACTGTACTGCATCCCCAGTGGTGTCAGTGCACTCTCTGGACTCACTGCACTGCACCACCAGTGGTGCCAGTGCACTCTGTGGACTCACTGCTGTGCATCCCCATTGGTGCCAGTGCACTCTCTGGACTCACTGCACCGCATCCCCAGTGGTGTCAGTGCACTCTCTGGACTCACTGCACTGCATCCCCAGTGGTGCAAGTGCACTCTCTGGACTCACTGCAGTGCATCCCAAGTGGTGCCAATGCAGTCTCTGGACTCACTGCAGTGCATCCCCAGTGGTGCCAGTACACTCACTGGACTCACTGCACTGCATCCCCAGTGGTGCCAGTGCACTCTCTGGAGTAACTGCAGTGCATCACCAGTGGTGCCAGTGCACTCTCTGGACTCACTGCACTGCATCCCCAGTGGTGCCAGTGCACTCTCTGGACTCACTGCACTGCATCCCCAGTGGTGCCAGAGCACTCTCTGGACTCACTGCAGTGCATCCCCAGTGGTGCCAGTGCACTCTCTGGACTCACTGCACTGCATCCCCAGTGGTGCCAGTGCACTCTCTGGACTCCCGGCACCGCATCCCCAGTGGTGCCAGTGCACTCTCTGGGCTCACTGCAGTGCATCCCCAGGGGTGCCTGTGCACTCTCTTGACTCACTGCACTGCATCCCCAGTGGTGCCAGTGCACTCACTGGATTCACTGCACTGCATCCCCAGTGGTGCTAGTGCACTCTCTGGACTCACTGCAATGCATCCCCAGTGGTACCAGTGCACTCTCTGGACTCACTGAAGTGCATTCTCAGAGGTGCCAGTGCACTCTGTGGACTCACTGCAGTGCATCCCCAGTGGTGCCAGTGCGCTCTCTGGACTCACTGCAGTGCATCCCCAGTGGTGCCAGTGCACTCTCTGGACTCACTGCACTGCATCCCCAGTGCTGCCAGTGCACTCTCTGGACTCACTGCACTGCATCCCCAGTGGTGCCAGTGCACTCTCTGGACTCACTGCACTGCATCCCCAGTGGTGCCAGTGCACTCTCTGGACTCACTGCAATGCATCCCCAGTGGTGCCAGTGCACTCTCTGGACTCACTGCACTGCATCCCCAGTGGTACCAGTGCACTCTGTGGACTCACTGCAGTGCATCCCCAGTGGTGCCAGTGCACTCTCTGGACTCACTGCACTGCATCCCCAGTGGTGCCAATGCACTCTCTGGACTCACTGAACTGCATCCCCAGTGGTGCCAGTGCACTCTCTGGACTCACTGCACTGCATCCCAAGTGGTGCCAGTGCACTCTCTGGAGTCACTGCACTGCATCCCCAGTGGTGCCAGTGCACTCTCTCGAGTCACTGCACTGCATCCCCAGTGGTGCCAGTGCACTCACTGGACTCACTGTACTGCATCATCAGTGGTGCCAGTGCACTCTCTGGACTCACTGCAGTGCATCCCCAGTGGTGCCAGTGCACTCTCTGGACTCACTGCACTGCATCCCCAGTGGTGCCAGTGCACTCACTGGACTCACTATACTGCATCACCAGTGGTGCCAGTGCACTCTCTGGACTCACTGCACTGCATCCACAGTGTTGCCAGTGCATTCACTGGACTCACTGTACTGCATCTCCAGTGGTGCCAGTGCACTCTCTGGGCTCACTGCAGTGCATCCCCAGTGGTGCCAGTGCACTCTCTGGACTCACTGCAGTGCATCCCCACTGGTGCCAGTGCACTCACTGGATTCACTGCACTACATTCCCAGTGGTGCTAGTGCACTCTCTGGACTCACTGCAGTGCATCCCCAGTGGTGCCAGTGCACTCTTTGGACTCACTGAAGTGCATTCTCAGTGGTGCCAGTGCACTCTCTGGACTCACTGCACTGCATCCCCAGTGGTGCCAGTGCGCTCTCTAGACTCACTGAAGTGCATTCTCAGTGGTGCCAGTGCACTCTCTGAACTCACTGCACTGCATCCCCAGTGGTGCCAGTGCACTCTCTGGACTCACTGCAGTGCATCCCCAGTGGTGCCAGTGCACTCTCTGGACTCACTGCAGTGCATCCCCAGTGGTGCCAGTGCACTCTCTGGACTCACTGAAGGGCATTCTCAGTGGTGCCAGTGCACTCTCTGGACTCACTGCAGTGCATCACCAGTGGTGCCAGTGCACTCTCTGGACTCACCGCACCGCATCCCCAGTGGTGCCAGTGCACTCTCTGGAGTAACTGCACTGCATCCCCAGTGGTGCCAGTGCACTCTCTGGACTCACTGCACTGCATCCCCAGTGGTGCCAGAGCACTCTCTGGACTCACTGCACTGCATCCCCAGTGCTGCCTGTGCACTCTCTGGACTCACTGCACTGCATCCCCAGTGGTGCCACTGCACTCTCTGGACTCACTGCACTGCATCCCCAGTGGTGCCAGTGCACTCTCTGGACTCACTGCAGTGCATCCCCAGTGGTGCCAGTGCACTCACTGGACTCACTGCAGTGCATCCCCAGTGGTGCCAGTGCACTCTCTGGACTCACTGAAGTGCATCCCCCGTGGTGCCAGTGCGATCTCTGGACTCACTGCACTGCATTCCCAGTGGTGCCAGTGCACACTCTGGACTCACTGCACTGCATCCCCAGTGGTGCCAGTGCACTCTCTGGACTCACTGCAGTGCATCCCCAGTGTTGCCAGTGCACTCTCTGGACTCACTGCACTGCATCCCCAGTGGTGCTAGTGCAATCTCTGGACTCACTGCACTGCATCCCCAGTGGTGCCAGAGCACTCTCTGGACTCACTGCACTGCATCCCCAGTGGAGCCAGTGCACTCTCTGGAGTCACTGCACTGCATCCCCAGTGGTGCCAGTGCACTCTCTGGACTCACTGCAGTGCATCCCCAGTGGAGCCCGTGCACTCTCTGGACTCACTGAAGTGCATCCCCAGTGGTGCCAGTGCACTCTCTGGACTCACTGCAGTGCATCCCCAGTGGTGCCAGTGCACTCTCTGGACTCACTGCAGTGCATCCGCAGTGGTGCCAGTGCACTCTGTGGACTCACTGAAGTGCATCCCCCGTGGTGCCAGTGCACTCACTGGACTCACTGCAGTGCATCCCCAGGGGTGCCAGTACACTCACTGGACTGACTGCACTGCATCCCCAGTGGTGCTAGTGCACTCTCTGGACTCACTGCACTGCATCGCCAGTGGTGCCAGAGCACTCTCTGGACTCACTGCACTGCATCCCCAGTGGTGCCAGTGCACTCTCTGGACTCACCGTACTGCAGCCCCAGTGGTGCCAGTGCACTCTCTGGACTCACTGCTGTGCATCCCCATTGGTGCCAGTGCACTCTCTGGACTCACTGCACTGCATCCCCAGTGGTGCCAGTGCACTCTCTGGACTCACTGCACTGCATCCCCAGTGGTGCAAGTGCACTCTCTGGACTCACTGCAGTGCATCCCCAGTGGTGCCAATGCACTCTCTGGACTCACTGCAGTGCATCCCCAGTGGTGCCAGTACACTCACTGGACTCACTGCACTGCATCCCCAGTGGTGCCAGTGCAGTCTCTGCACTCACTGAAGTGCATCCCCAGTGGTGCCAGTGAACTCTCTGGACTCACTGCACTGCATCCCCAGTGGTGCCAGTGCACTCTCTGGACTCACTGCACTGCATCCCCAGTGGTGCCAGTGCACTCTCTGGACTCACTGCACTGCATCCCCAGTGGTGCCAGTGCACTCTCTGGACTCACTGCACTGCATCTCCAATGGTGCCAGTGCACTCTCTGGACTCACTGCACTGCATCCCCAGTGGTGCCAGTGCACTCTGTGGACTCACTGAAGTGCATCCCCATTGGTGCCAGTGCACTCTCTGGACTCACTGCACTGCATCCCCAGTGGTGCCAGTGCACTCTCTGGACTCACTGTACTGCATCCCCAGTGGTGCCAGTGCACTCTCTGGACTCACTGCACTGCACCACCAGTGGTGCCAGTGCACTCAGTGGACTCACTGCTGTGCATCCCCATTGGTGCCAGTGCACTCTCTGGACTCACTGCACCGCATCCCCAGTGGTGTCAGTGCACTCTCTGGACTCACTGCACTGCATCCCCAGTGGTGCAAGTGCACTCTCTGGACTCACTGCAGTGCATCCCCAGTGGTGATAGTGCACTCTTTGGACTCACTGATGTGCATTCTCAGTGGTGCAAGTGCACTCTCTGGACTCACTGCACTGCATCCCCAGTGGTGCCAGTGCGCTCTCTGGACTCACTGAAGTGCATCCCCAGTGGTGCCAGTACACTCTCTGGACTCACTGAAGGGCATTCTCAGTGGTGCCAGTGCACTCTCTGGACTCACTGCAGTGCATCCCCAGTGGTGCCAGTGCACTCTCTGGACTCACCGCACCGCATCCCCAGTGGTGCCAGTGCACTCTCTGGAGTAACTGCAGTGCATCACCAGTGGTGCCACTGCACTCTCTGGACTCACTGCACTGCATCCCCAGTGGTGCCAGAGCACTCTCTGGACTCACTGCACTGCATCACCAGTGGTGCCACTGCACTCTCTGGACTCACTGCACTGCATCCCCAGTGATGCCAGAGCACTCTCTGGACTCACTGCACTGCATCCCCAGTGGAGCCAGTGCGATCTCTGGGCTCACTGCACTGCATCCCCAGTGGTGCCAGTGCACTCTCTGGACTCACTGCAGTGCATCCCCAGTGGAGCCCGTGCACTCTGTGGACTCACTGCTGTGCATCCCCATTGGTGCCAGTGCACTCTCTGGACTCACTGCACTGCATCCCCAGTGGTGCCAGTGCACTCTCTGGACTCACTGCACTGCATCCCCAGTGGTGCAAGTGCACTCTCTGGACTCACTGCAGTGCATCCCAAGTGGTGCCAATGCACTCTCTGGACTCACTGCAGTGCATCCCCAGTGGTGCCAGTACACTCACTGGACTCACTGCACTGCATCCCCAGTGGTGCCAGTGAACTCTCTGGACTTGCTGCACTGCATCCCCAGTGGTGCCAGTGCACTCTCTGGACTCACTGATGTGCATCCCCAGTGGTGCCTGTGCACTCTCTGGAGTAACTGCAGTGCATCCCCAGCGGTGCCAAAGCACTCTCTGGACTCCCGGCACCGCATCCCCAGTGGTGCCAGTGCACACTCTGGGCTCACTGCAGTGCATCCCCAGTGGTGCTAGTGCACACTCTGGAGTCACTGCACTGCATCCCCAGTGGTGCCAATGCACTCTCTGGACCTCCGGCACCGCATCCCCAGTGGAGCCAGTGCACTCTCTGGACTCGCGGCACTGCATCCCCAGTGGTGCCAGTGCACTCTCTCGAGTCACTGCACTACATCCCCAGTTGTGCCAGTGCACTCACTGGACTCACTGTACTGCATCATCAGTGGTGCCAGTGCACTCTCTGGACTCACTGCACTGCATCCCCAGTGGTGCCAGTGCACTCTCTGGACTCACTGCACTGCATCCCCAGTGGTGCCAGTGCTATCCCTGGACTCACTGTAGTGCATCCCCAGTGGTGCCAGTGCACTCTCTGGACTCACTGCAGTGCATCCCCAGTGGTGCCAGTGCACTCTCTGGACTCACTGAAGTGCATTCTCTGTGGTGCCAGTGCACTCTCTGGACTCACTGCAGTGCATCCCCAGTGGTGCCAGTGCACTCACTGGACTCACTGCACTGCATCCCCAGTGGTGCCAGTGTACTCTCTGGGCTCACTGCAGGGCATCCCCAGTGGTGCCAGAGCACTCTATGGACTCACTGCACTGCATCCCCAGTGGTGCCAGTGCTATCCCTGGACTCACTGTAGTGCATCCCCAGTGGTGCCAGTGCACTCTCTGGACTCACTGCACTGAAGCCCCAGTGGTGCCAGTGCACTCTCTGGACTCACTGCACTGCATCCCCAGTGCTGCCAGTGCACTCTCTGGACTCACTGCAGGGCATCCCCAGTGGTGCCAGAGCACTCTATGGACTCACTGCACTGCATCCCCAGTGGTGCCAGTGCTATCCCTGGACTCACTGCAGGGCATCCCCAGTGGTGCCAGTGCACTCTCTGGACTCACTGCACTGAAGCCCCAGTGGTGCCAGTGCACTCTCTGGACTCACTGCACTGCATCCCCAGTGCTGCCAGTGCACTCTCTGGACTCACTGCAGGGCATCCCCGGTGGAGCCAGTGTACTCTCAGGACTCACTGCAGTGCATCCCCAGTGGTGCCAGTGCACTCTCTGGACTCACTGCACTGCATCCCCAGTGGTGCCAGTGCACTCTCTGGCGTCACTGCACTGCATCCCCCGTGGTGCAAGTGCACTCTCTGGACTCACTGGAGTGCATCACCTGTGGTGCCAGTGCACTCTCTGGACTCACTGCACTGCATCCCCAGTGCTGCCAGTGCACTCTCTGGACTCACTGCACTGCATCACCTGTGGTGCCAGTGCACTCTCTGGACTCACTGCAGTGCATCCCCAGTGGTGCCAGTGCACTCTCTAGAGTCACTGCGCTGCATCCCCAGTTGTGCCAGTGCACTCTCTGGACTCACTGCAGTGCATCCCCAGTGGTGCCAGTGCACTCGCTGGAGTGACTGTAGTGCATCCCCAGTGGTGCCAGTTCACTCTCTGGACTCGCGTCACTGCATCCCCAGTGGTGCCAGTGCACTCTCTGGACTCGCGTCACTGCATCCCCAGTGGTGCCAGTGCACTCTCTGGACTCACTGCAGTGCATTCCCGGTGGTGCCAGTGCACTCTCTGGACTCACTGCAGTGCATTCCCGGTGGTGCCAGTGCACTCTCTGGACTCACTGCAGTGCATCCCCAGTGGTGCTAGTGCACTCTGGACTCACTGCAGTGCATCCCCTGTGGTGCCAGTGCACTCTCTGGACTCACTGCACTGCATCCCCAGTGGTGACAGTGCACTCTCTGGACTCACTGCACTGCATTCCCGGTGGTGCCAGTGCACTCTCTGGACTCACTGCAGTGCATCCCCAGTGGTGCTAGTGCACTCTGGACTCACTGCAGTGCATCCCCAGTGGTGTCAGTGCACTCTCTGGACTCACTGCACTGCATCCCTAGTGGTGCCAGTGCACTCTCTGGACTCACCGCACTGCTCCCTGAGTGGTGCCAGTGCACTCTCTGGACTCACTGCACCGCATCCCCAGTGGTGCCAGTGCACTCTCTAGAGTCACTGCGCTGCATCCCCAGTGGTGCCAGTGCACTCTCTGGACTCACTGTACTGCATCCCCAGTGGTGCCAAAGCACTCTCTGGACTCCCGCCACCGCATCCCCAGTGGTTCCAGTGCACTCTCTGGACTCACTGCACTGCATCCCCAGTGGTGCCAGTGCACTCTCTGGACTATACTGCTCTAGCTTAAAGCAAAGCTTTCCTCATTGCTCTCATCTCCTTTGACTTGAGTGCTGTCATCCTTCTACCAGAGCTTTAAAAACTTCATTACCACGAATGAAGGAAGACCAGAGCAATCAGAGAGGGTAGCAGAGGGTATAACTTAAGGAGCTGTTACTAGGATTTTTTTGTTGTTCCTGGTGGACTATTTTTCTCCTTGCCAGCAAGGAGGGAAAACCAGCAAGTTGTTTTCTCCAAGATTTTTTTTTTTAGGTTTAAGAACACGGATTATGTTGTAGCAATTTCTTCGCTGTAAAGCGTCAGCTGAGAAGTCTAACAGTAAGAAGGGCAAGGGAAAACTGAATGCTGATGCAGAGAGTGCCAGCAGACATCATCCTCATTCCACGGGATGTTTGTAGCTATGGCAGTTGAAGTCTACACTTCCATATGCTTAACATACCCTATTTATAAGCCAATTTTAGCTGACCTAGCATGTATCAGTAGTACAGTTAGAGCCAGCAGCCTGCAGGAAAAAGTGGGCACAGGTGTTTCCATAGCAAGGCCTGTGAGTGTCTCCCATACATACTTCCAGTCTAAGCAAGCACATGAAAGGCTTGGCTTGTCGCTTACCTAAGGAACCAGGAAAACAAGGGGAAGCTAGATTTTGCTTGTGTCCTAATGCCCATATAAAAATAAAGACAGATGAAATACCCTTACTACCTTGTTAAATTCCATAAGCCGGAAGAGAACGTGCTGCACACAGGTACAAGTAAAATCCCTTGCTGGCAGGTTTGCAGAAACAAATTTTTTATTTACACAGGCAAGTCTTATCTTTAAGATAAGACCCCATTTACCTCTTTACATTTCTCGAATATTTACATGACTTCATGATGCTCCAAGAAGAGAGTGATGAACAAAAAGATTACAGAAACTGTCAAAAGCATAGCAAAAAAAACCCAACCTATCATTGTGCTTTAAAACTTATGAGCTAGAATAATGTAGAAGAAATGTAGTTTTAGCACTTTGGTCCTAACGGTCATGCTCTAGAAGACACTTAAATAGCAGAGGGGATTTCAGAAGTGACCGTATCCAGAGGTTGCCAGTGACAATTCATGAGTGAATCGTAGAGTTCTTCGCTTGTCTCCGTGAATTGTCTGTTCATTTCATCAACATCCAAGTAGAGCTGTGGATCTGAAAATAAAAGCCTGGTAAGTCCAAGTATCAAATCTGAGGCATGCGCACAAAAAAACTTCACGTGAAATGGCTAATAAAATGTATTTTAAGCTAAGTGTAATAAGCTATTAGATCTACTAATTTTAGTGAGGTATTTAGTCCTCTAAAATTTTGAGCCTCACAACTCCAACTTTTGGGAATTTGTATATTAGAAGGCTGGGACTAGAACTGTCTTTCAAGATAAAGACAAAGACAATGTTTAAGATAGTAAAGATAACGTTTACGGATAATCAGCCATGAAACCCTCCCAAGAGTCATTTAATTCACTTCTACGGCAATACACGTTACATAGGATAGTTTCTAAACACTAACACAAAATGCCTCCACGTGAGGAACTTTGCAAACCTTCCAGGACACAAATATGTTTTGTACCGTATTTGTAAGTGCAAGCTGAATCCTCCTTTTGGAATCTGCAACATAAGCTTTTACCTCAGGGTGGAGAACAAAGCTTTTGCATATTACTGAGTTTCTAATATAAAATCTGTTTAGCGGAACCAATACAAAGAACAAAATTCTGTCTTAGACCATTTTCAAATGGGAATGAAGGCACAGGTACAAGAAACCTGCTGCGAAGCATTGACAGTGTCCCGTTTTACTTGATGCGGTCAGTGTATGCTGTATCAGCTTTAAAACCCCAGCTGATTGCAGATCAACCCCACAGAGGTTTGACCTCAGCTGAACTTTCAAGATGTTCTTCATCCAGTAGAGGTTGGCTTGTATTGTTAAAAGGCACAAGGATGGCTAAACTCAAGTGACAATGATAGAACCCTTATTACCGTCAGTAATTAGGTCATCACCGATTGCAGTCATAACTGAAGATTCCTGAAAGACAGAAAAGGCTAAGTTTAATCATAACTCATTTCAGAAAGCATCACAGATTCAAAGTGCTGCAGTCTCAACCCATTCCTTCTTCCTACAACTACAAGGATAGATGGCATTTTATCTACTTATTTTTAGAAGAAAGCCAATATTACAGTACAGGTTGGAAGGGACCTCCGGAGGTCACAACTAATACATTGACCACGATAAGTCCACTTACAACAACTGTTTAATTTGCTTTAAGCAAAGCAAATCAGAAGAACAGGAACAGAAGAAGCGTACGCAATTATGCTGTCAAAACCATTCTTTGGTATGCGTGAACAAATAATGGTGTATAAATCACTAATTCTATGGATTTACTATTTAAGCACTTAAATACAAACACCTCTGAATGGAATCTGCTCTTTTAACTTCACACTAAGCAGAAAGCATGTTTTCAACTTCGGATTCTTTTTGCTGATTCACACAAATCTGTACAACGTATTATCTGTGAAATATTTTCTTTACAGCAAGCGTGCAGTATCTTTACCTCAAAAACAGCTGGAGCCATTAAAGAATCTCCTAAAGAGCAGTCTCCAACAGCTTGCATGCTGTCATAGGGAGCATAGGAGCTGTAGTTGTAGTCAGCGTGAGCATCTTAACTCCTCTGCGAGTGGTAGTTCTGGTAATCTTGGCAATAATCATTATAGTTGTATGACTGGTACCGCTGCAATTCTGCTTTCAGTCTGAAACATGAGAAGTTGCATACAGTCAGAGAACAGAAACTGTAAACCCAGTTCTGAACTTAAACAATTTGTCAGCTTACATACTTCAAAACTTAAAAGGAAGCTTTCCTAAACAGTCACCTAAGTGACAGCTTAAGTCACAGCTCAAAACCTCATTTCTATAGAAGCAAGCATCCTCACCTTTGCCAATACCAGAAGGAATTGTTCTCATGGATTAACTCCAGAGCCTTGACATGGTTACCTGTACACATCAAGTATTTTTAGCGTTGGCATAAGCAAGCTGCTGCTAAGTCTCTGTGCTTTGCTAAAGATTGATTTAAGACCAGAGACATTTATCAAGCACAGCTGCTTTAAAGATGCAGTCTTAACCCTTCTATCTTTTGTTTGGTTAATTACTAGATCTTATTTCCAGAAAGAAGTGAATGGAGTCAGATTATCCATTTCAAAGAAGCATCTGACGCTGCCTGTCAGTTTGCCATGTCTACCTCCACCTGCTCAGTTTTTTTGTTTGTTTAAAGTCCATTAAACATTCAACAGCTGCCAACTATACCGCTCAGGTGAAGTCAGTCTTGCTTAACAACACAATCGCGATTCTCCAGCATGACGCCTTATTATTAGTGGGAGAATTACAAAATACACTGGTTCTTAAGAAGAAAGGGCCAGCTGATTAGCTTTCACTACTTTCCCTTTCAAGATTTTCTCAGGGGCAGCTTCAGACTAATGACAAGAACCAAGACAAGTGCTATCTGTACTAAAACTGAGGTACACTGCATAAAGAACATTCAGATAACCCAGCTGCATATTCAAAAAAATCCGCTGTTTAGACTTGTCTTCACTGATTCTGTACAGGCAGACCTCCTGTGGTTGCAGTGCCCAGTTTCTCTGACTTGAATTGGGGATGCAGAGAAGTGAGTTCTATGCTTTTGGGGAAGAATACAAGCTGAAGGCATTCTGAAATAGCTTCCAAACTCAGCAAACATGAGGGACAAACTAATCCAATGGCTGGGTATTTCAATGCTAAGAGAGCACGGTACTCAGCCATTCAGAAACGTATTACTGATGTGTATTTTAATACCTACATTTGTTTCAATACTGCAAAGCTACACAAGTTCTAATAAAGAGGTAATCCATTGTCTTGTTACTGTAGTAAACAAACAGAAGATACATCATCTTAGGTCTTCTGCTTCCAACTGCACTCTTCCTACATACAGTTGTGTAGGGAAGGAAAATCTGAAAATACTGTTGACGTTCTTCTGGATAGCCGAAGCAAGAAAACATGTTTGTGGCTTATTCTTGTTTTCAAAATAAAACAATATTAATTTAATCAAAAAATTTTGGCAAAGAAGTTTGGACAGTGCTCTCTTGGAGAAGAGCATTTCCATTCTAAAGCAGAAGGAGGCAACATTTGCAGAATTATGCTAGGTAAACAGAAACAGAAGTGTCATTTTTTACTATTTAACAGAACACACAAGCTAACCTCATGAACATACTGAAATTGTTTATATGAAGTCCTGTTTTGTCAGTATCCTGGATCAAAGTTCATCAAATTTGGTGTCAATTCTTTAACCGTTCAGAGACCTGAATTGCCTTAAATAAGTGATAGAACTGAGCCGGTAGAGTAAGAAACCCTCTCAGGAAGTGCTAAGCTTTAAACTCCCCATTGCCCTAAGCTCATGAAAAGCAAAGAATAGCATTCTAAACCTGTTCTAGTAATAACGCCGAATAACAAGTATAGTAATAACACTCGAATGCCTCTAGTAATAACACTCGAATGCCTTCAAGACGTGCTTTTAGGAGCCATGGAGAAGAACCCTCTGGTAAGACCACCATTATAAAGTACTGAGTGTTGTTTTACACTTAAAATAGAACTATCTGTTACAGTCATTCATCAGCTTTCCCTAGGCTGCTGCTCTCTCACTACTGAATGTGATCCTGCTCTCAGTTTCCCACTAACTTTTTCCCCCAGCGGTTATGGCCTCTTTTCATCTATGACACTTTTAAGGGACTACACCGTGTTGAAAAATGCTGGTTAACATTTCCTTTTACACAAGGTGCCTCATCGAATTTTCCTGACTAAACCAAACCCCAGAACCTTAACTAGAAGAGGAAGCACACAAACACACACGCCTCCCTGGCCACCATATCTCCCCAAAACATATCTGTTCAGTAACAGACCAACTGTAAGAATACTGCGATTAAAATCAGTATAGCTCTATACACTGCTTTTGTTCGGGATTACTAGCTAATGTCCTTCCCCTTACCCCTTCTGGAATTAATACTGAATTCTGTACTCTAAAATGTGGTTCTTAAGTCATACAAATGACATTTAACAATCAGAATTTTTCCACACAGTGATCCTCAATAAAAACTTCAATCCTCTACTGCAGTCTTTCAACAAATTAAAGGAATACAAAACTGGCTAATAACTGTTCAGTGATTTTTGGACCTTTGTAGCACTAGAGTAACAGCAGTACACTCTGCAGCATAGTTGCAAGTACGTGGGAATAAGATACTCTCTCTCATCTCTTTTTTTCTCTGAAAAGTGTGAGGCCTCTATTTCACCCTACTAAAGATTTTACCACCAACTGTACTGCTAGCATTGAGACACTACAACTTCTGTGCTTGTATGAGATGCAGGACAGGTTCCTTAAGGTGTCGCAATTTTTTGTCTAAACCTAGTGTTGAGATCAAAAAAGGGATTGCTACTAATTGCGTACGTATCAATAACCAGGACAGAAGACATGCTGCATATAGGAATTAAACTTTTTCTAAAGCTCTAGTACATGAACATATCAAATCCCGCAGATTTTTTCTAGTATGGTTTCAGAGGTCTTACTTGATGGACATAAGCGCACAAGTGAAGACAAAAGATACTCTGTTTACCTGAAGTACTGGTTTGCAAGTACTGCTTCTCTTCTGTCCTTCCCAAAATAAACTGTGAGGCAGCTGCAGACTCTGCACCTGAACACTCTGAGTGAACACCGAATGTAAATGATGGCAAGGCAGCATTTTGTGGACGCAGCCGCAGCACCAAAACCTGCAGAAATAAGTGAATGTCAAGTCCGTAACCCACGGTGTATCTGCAGTACGTGAAGGTTTGAACTACATTCTAGTCCTGATCTTTCCAGTCAAAACTGTTTAACAAACAACCCACCAAACAGTAAAACAAACAAGAAAACCCCATGCTTCCTCTCTACATAAAACTTTTCACAACTGTGTTTTCTGCCCACCACCTGGCTTTAAAAAGTATACGAACTTCTTTGAAAGATCATGTTTTTAGTCTGAACTCCAAATGAACAACGTGTAGGGCATGTAAAGAACAAGCACGTCATTAATGAAAGCTTTTCTCTAAAAAGGATAAACTTATTCTTGGGGAAAAGTGTGGAAACAG
Source organism: Anser brachyrhynchus (assembly GCF_964034855.1). Taxonomy (NCBI): domain Eukaryota; kingdom Metazoa; phylum Chordata; class Aves; order Anseriformes; family Anatidae; genus Anser; species Anser brachyrhynchus. The sequence continues at coordinate 260,229 of NW_027663930.1, forward strand.
ATGTTATCTAGGCAATATTCCTACAGGAAAAACGAATAATTTTGCCACACCTCAAAGGAAAAAATAATTGTGCTTAACAGGTAAGAAAATAAAAAAAATCAGAGCAAACCAAAAAATAAATCACAGAATATGCATCCTCGTTTTAATCATTAAGTATTACCTCTGAGCTCTGCTTTGGTGCTTGGCTTTGCACTTTCACAGGCTACACACTTCGTGGCCTCTGCTTTGTTTTGAACCAAGCAGGTCTCCCAATCCCAGCTTCCTTCGGGCTTCTTGAATTTGTCTAAATCCAGAAATTCTCCAGAAGGAGCAGAAAATGCAGATGCACTGCTACTGGTCACAGGTGTTGGACCCTCTGTGAGACAAACAAGACAGTTAACCATCCTGTTTGAACATGAACTATAAAATGAACATTAACTTTTAAATTTGATTTGTCAAATCCCACAGAAATGTTCAAAATTACTCCGCAACTCCCCCCCCCCCCCCGCCCCTGAAAAAAATAAAAGCCACCAAAAACCCACAAAGAAACAAAGAAACAAACAAAAAAACCAGAGTGGAACTCAAAGCTTCCAAACAACACACAACTCTGTTCAGCACACAAGCTTCTGCTGCTGTTGACCATAGTGTAACCTCCATAAAGAGGCCTGACAGGTGCCTTTTAAAAAAAAGGTGCCTTTTAAGAGAGAAGCAGAAGATAACGCTTCAAATTCAAAACCGGAAAGACAAGAATGGCTCTTCCCTTCCACAGCACACGCAGAAAACTTTTATCCTAGTATTACTTGCATCGCTCTTCCTCCTGACAAGTGCAACGTAACCGTGCAATTCACTGCACCATGGTCACAGTAAACCCCTCATTTCCAAAATTCCTCCTTGCAATGGCAAGAGCCTCAGACAAAGATGCCGACTGACCGCTCAGAGGTTGGAAGTCCAAGAGAATCAACTCTGTCTGAAATCCATTATCTTACCTCATGAAATTTCAGTCTTACCGCACAGGATGATTACAAAAGCCCGGTCTAGTCCATCTTAATTTGTTTCTTCCACGATATATTTGCACAGGTGTTTTTTGATGTAATGGCATGTTAAATGACATTTAGAGTCAAAGTTAGAATTAGAATCGTATTTTAAAAACAATACAACCACGCTCAAAATCAATTACGGTCACACACAATGGGAAACAACCCAGTACTGCCCTGAAGAAGTTACCCAGCGGGTCACTCGCTTTCTTGAAGCCTACCACTGACCTTCATAGGCATCTCTCTGCTTTAGCTTAAGACTAGTTAAGACTACACTGTCTTGAAATCTGGCTTCACATCTCCCCTCAATTACATACAAACGGTGAGTAGAGGCATTTTGGCCACATTCTGTAATTTTTTTTACTTATTTTTTGAAAGAGAAAAACGCAGTCATTTTTAACTCTTTCTATGGAGTTCTCATTTTCGCCAGTGAAAAATCACTATGTTGTTTTTAAATTAAGTCACCCACTTCAGCCATCTTCCCTCACCAGCTGCAAAGCCGGGGGTATCTGCATTGATCCAGCTCCGTACTAATACATTTCACAATCAGTTCAATTTATGCGACAGGCTGGAACCTGGGCTGAGACCTCTGAAGTGCCTGTAAACCAATCCTGCAGACAGCCGCTAACCCATCAACCGTACCTGGGAATCGTGTTGCTTAAAATATTCCATATATGCAACGTACTTTTATTCTGTACAAGATTCACAGAGGCTAGGATGGAAACAACAGGAAAAAAAGGACCATACCTGGTTTCTCAGACTGACAGGCTACACATTTGTTATCTTCCGTCTTATTTGGTACAAGGCATATTCCACAGTCCCAAGAGCCTTTCGCCTTCTTAAATTTGTCTCCAAAGCCCAGAGTGGCTGTTGTGTCAGTGCTGCTCGAGGAGGATGTCACTGTCACCGAGCTGTCTGTGACCACTGGTCATGTCAGAGCAGGCATTACTCCCGTTCCAGGTTTTGGTGTCTCACATGCTATACATTTTGTAGCTTCCGGTTTGTTTTGGACAAGACATGTATCACAATCCCACGTTCCAGGTACTGTTTTGAATTTGTCTCCAAAGCCCAGCATCCCTGCTGGGGGCGCTGCTGGCTTTGAGGTGTCGCATTGACTTGAACTTACTGTCTGTTTCATACTCTCAACTGTTGACGCTTTAGTAGCTTGACAAGTTACACATTTGTCCTTTATGTCTTTGTTTTGCAGAAAAGGGTCACATGTATCAGATTGCCAGTACGATGCTTGTTTAGAAGTCTCTTTACCTGCAGAAAAAGTTGTTATTGCAGGCCTAGTATAAACCACTGTGCTTGTTGTAGGTTGTGCAGACGTAGAAGAGCGTGTTTTCAACAATCCAAAGTCTAGGAAGCAAGAAAAAAAAGTCTTCCTGTTAGCGCGGCACCTCACTACATGTAACTAAGTGACTTTACTAGAGGGCAAAAATTTCAGCTCAGGTGCCAATGGTTACAACTAGACATTCAGACCGAGCGCAACAGGAAGTCCCCAGAAATCTTATCTAAACGGATGAAATTTCATCTGCTGCACTGGGTCACAACAGAACATTTCGTTAAAGCTTCATTTAACTCTTTGTTTCCAAGCAAGCTTTAAATCAACATTTTCACTGGTCGATACAAGTACAAACAGACAGTAGCTGACTGAAATCTGACAGTCCAACGTGGAATGGAAATAATACAATTTGATTAAGACGCGATGCCCAATCGAATCAAATTTCTAAAGCTCCTCCTTCCGTAGCAGATGACTCAAATCTACTCCAGTAACTGTACAGAAGTTTGTACTCGGAGCAGCAATCCATGCGGTATTTTCCCACAGATGCTGAATATTAATTAAATAATAAAAACTCAAGACAATTGAACAACTGTCTAATTTTCTATAATCTTTTTCAAAATGCATCGGACACAGGACAACTCCTTATTTAAAAGGTGGCAATTTTAACAGGAAAGACAAGCTACTAATACAGAAAGACTAAAGGAAATGCATCTTAAACAGCAGCTCAAGTTGCTTGTAAATCTACCTTGAACATAGTTGTTTTGTGGTTTGTTTGTTGGTTTTTTTTTAGTCAAAAATGAAGTCTTTGAACAATGTGGATTTAGATTCTGCTTCTTTTAAACCGATAAAGAAAGTGAATGTCACTTCACTCAGAGGTCTTTCCTTAAACAAAACGCACAATGTATTTTCTCTCACTTAGCTCTTTCCAACAGAGAAATGTGCTGCCTTCTTAACAAGTATGTAAGTTAGAAGAAGACTTTTGGGAAAAGATCAAATTCAATAAAGCCCTTTTTCTTAAAAGATATCTTTTCCACAGACACACTTTATGAAACTGTTGAAAACAATTGCAATTGCTTAAAAACAAAATTCAGAAAAGGGTTTTTAACGTAAAACACTCCATTTCTGTTTGCAGTTTAAATTTTAATCCACAGGAGCCATTGTAAGCTAAGGCCCAAAGATTCGCAGCTTTCGCCATGTATTTGGAACTGAAGCTCTTTCCTATTCTTTCTTCACCTGGGCTGAAGGTGGGACAGGAGTGTTGAGCTTTACAAACATTTCCTTTTCAATTCCACAAATTGTATTTACTTAAAATGAAACACCGATTATCTGGCTAATTCTCTTAGTACCTCATTTACAATTACATCCTAACACGTAAAGGAGATGCAACCCATCTGCTTTTCATCTTGCAGTTTTACTTCCAGCAACAAACACCACTTAGAATAGAAGGGGGCAGATGCACCCTAACAAACGCAGCGCTTAATGTAATGCTCTCCTACATTCATATTTATAGCAGATACTCTATTAACCATAAGTCGTGTGTTGGTTTTTTTTTTAATAAAAAATGCTAGCGTATTTTTTGCAGCATCTTTTTAAAAGGAGTTCATTATCTCTCCAGGATTTTTTAGAACGTCTAAGACGCTTCCTTCCTTTAAGACGTGGGCAGTGGTGAAGGGACCACCAGCAAAATCTTTGACCTCCTCTTTCTGTGTGTTGATGTTGGTTGAGGTGGTGGTGTCTTTTGAAACAAAAGAAAACAAAAACAGCTTTCACAATGTGACCTAGTTAGAGCAGATTATACTCACTTTTGTTAGAAACAAGAATTTCCAGCTTTCATGCTTCTCACATAAGAATCTTCACAAATTCTACTTACTTTGCAATGCTTTATGATTACAAGCAAAACAAAAAGCAACAAAACAAAAAAAAATTATAAAAGCAGATCTGTCACTGGAAAAATACTGCAGAAGTCCAACACTGCCTGGAATTGCTAGCATGCGCAGACAGGACAGATTGAAGATTTAATAAAGAAAAAAAGGAAAATCAGCACTTCAGATCTGAAGTGCTAAAGTTTCAGTTACCTAGGGTAAGAAAGGGCATCACTGGAGTACCACTGGGTCCAGAAAGTTCTGCCGATTTTACAACGGGAACACTAAATGTAAACCCAATCTGCTATGAACAAGAGAGGTTTTTCAGATTCTCAAGCCACAGGAACTTCAATCGAATGCACACACAAAACCAAATCTGAAAGCTGCTCTTCACATTTGTAGCACGCATGCTGAATGACAAATTATAAGCCAGAAGCCTACATACTTTTCTCCATCAAGGCAGATTCTGCTTTAGTGTTCTGCAACAGCCTACTAAATGCCTAAGAAAAAAAGTCAAGCTCCTTTATTATTTTACTTACAGAAGACGTAGGTAGCACTTCTGCCTCAGTAGATTTCACAACTGGAGATGAAAACGCGAACTCAGGACTGCTAACAGTACTTGCTGGTTGTATCTGTATTTTCAAAAGAATTAAAGGTTTATATTTAAGAGCAACAACTACCTGAATTCACTACCCAACAGAAGTCCCGCAGTGACGTCGAAAAACCTGATGTTTGAGTTATTTTGCAGATAAAAGTAATAATAAAACACAGGGAAGTTTCCAAGTGGGTATAGGACAATATCTTCAAAACCAAATTCCAGAAACTGAGAGGAAAAGCTGGAGATGCTACTTAGGTCTAAATGCACGGAAAAGCAAGCCAGGAAGCTGAAGAACGGCAAACTCAGCCCAATGATACTCCAAGAACTTCAGCAAACACCTCAACATGTTAAAGCAGCTGTCTACTTCAAACCGTACAAAAAATATTTCAAGTACTCTGGAACAGATTAATGTTTATTTTATTGCAATAATATGCCAATTATTGCACCCTAGGCTCATTCTATGTGAGGCTTATATGACCACGTTACCTCTAATTTAATAACTTAAATAAAGTTGTGGTTTAACCATTGCAGGCAACTAAGCACCACACAGCCACTCGCTCACTCCCTCCAAGTGGAACAGGGAAAAGAACTGGAAATAAAGAAGTAAAGTTGTTAAATTTGAGGTAGCATTAATGACTCATCGCATGTAATGGCTACCTGGAAAGACAAATGCCATAACCCTGTACATACTCCCCACTCCTTCCCCTTCTTTCCCCCAGCATTTATTGCTGAGCACGATGCTAAATGGTGTGGAATATCCCTTCGGTCCTCTGGGCTCCGCTGTCCTGGCTGAGTGCCCTCCCAGCCTCTTGTGCATCCCCGACCTCCTCGCTGGCAGGGCAGCGTGAGAAACAGAAAAGGACTTGTCACTGTGTAAGCACTGCTCAGCAACAGCTAAAACACCAGTGCCTTACCAACACTGTTTTGCTCACAAATCTGCAACACAGCATCATCTACTACGAAGAAAATTAACTCTACCCCTGCCCAAACCACTATAAATAACTTGGCATAAAGTCCACACCCCCCTTCCCCCCCAGACTTCCACAGCATTTGAAGCAGTTATACAATCACGTTAAATGGGAGTTGGCAGGCTCTAAGACTGAGAGAAGCAGAATCAAAACATTTATGCCTTTTTCCCCAAACTGGCATACAACCCCAATTCATTCAGCTGCGTAGAAACTAATATTTGTTAGTTTCATGAGCACCACAGAAAAAGTCAACTCGCAATAAAGCAGTATACTCATTGTAAACATTATTTATAGCATAAAGATTTACCTTGCCCGCCGCCGTCGCTGCTGCATCTGCCATGCCTGCCGCCTCCGTTGAATTTGCCACGCTTGTCGTTGCCGCTGTTGACCTTGATATGTCCTTTGTCATCAGCAGGTATGGCATGCCCGCCGCCATTATTGGATATGTCAAGCCTGAGGGCACTGTTGAACACGTTATGCCTGACGTCGCCGTTGTATATATCATGTCCTCCACCTCCTCCTCTGATAGATCTGTCAAGTCCTCCACCTCCGATGGATCTGTCATGCCCTCCACCTCTGATGGATTTGCCATGCCCGTCGCAGCTGCTGGAGTTGCCGTGCTCATTGCTGCTGTTGAAACAGCGCTCGGTGACGCTGAGACAGCGCTACTACCAACGAAACTGGAATTGAACTGAGGCAGCGATGCAGCACTGATGGGTAGGGGTATTTTCGGTAGCACTGGTTCCTCCACTTCCTAAAGTTGCAAATTTTAATTTTTCTTATACAAGACATACTACTTTCTCACCCCATCGCACCCAATTTATTAACAAAATTAAATAGAACAAAAATCCATACAAATTAAGAGAAAGCAAGTTTCCAGAAGAAATCCCGATCTCCCCACCTCTGTCTACCACGTCATTTTAATTTATGGCAGGCCTGCTTCCACATTATACTCTATTCAACAACTGTACAGCAAGAACACTGAAAGTTAACTCAAAACCTGTGCAGAACAGAGAGGCACAGATCACATTTTTTTTCTTTCTTTTCTATACTTTAGTCATCAAAGCTCTAGAGAAGCATCATCCTTTCTAACTACCCTCGCATGGCTTCAATTAAGAGTACACTCTCAAGACAAGTGAGAAAGTGTTCCTCTTGCAAAATTAGGCAGGATAGCTGCCAAAGTTTCTAAAGTCATTACAGCAGTGAACGTGGAAAAAGGTAATGTTTAAAGAAGCAGGTAGGTTCAACAACCAAACTAAACACAAAAAGCACCAAAGAAAGTCAGACTAGCAGCACTGAAGATTGTGTTCTGGTAAATACAGTCTATACCATGTATCAGGATGCAAATATAAAAATCAGAAGAGAGCCTCTTAACAACTTCAATTTTCATCCCTGCCACTTACTTTATTTGATTACTAAGATTGGATGAGTTATGTTTTAAATGGCATAGAAAATCTGACCGAAATTTGTACAGTACTATCATGATCTACTTAGAAATGACTAGGCAGGGATGTAAGTTGGTACTACTGATATTCAGTGCATCCTGTAGCTTACATCTGTTTCACAGTTTTGATTTGAAAAGTTTATGGAACTTTTGATATTTGGACCATTATTTTATTTGCGTTACAGGAATAAACAACAGTGTTTACGATTTCTTTATATTGCATCATCCAGAAGTCCCATTTAATGATTTGAAACTTAAATTAACTTAAATACTTAATATTAACTTAATATTAATTAAATACTTAATGTTAACGTAAATACTTAAATTAACTTACAGGCAGCTTATATAACATCCAATAAAAGAAAAAATAATCTGAATATTCATGGTCATAGTTTTATGGAATAGATTTTTCCTATTAAAATGAGAAAAAAACTCTCTCACAATGAGTTGGGTGAGTATCAAAAACTGAGTCATCGTTAGCAGACATGCAGAATGCTCTCTTCTACTACTCTTTTTCACACTCTTGGCCTGTATCTTTCTGTACGACTTAAATATGAAACCAAAAATTAAGCTTTTTTTTTTCTTTTTATACTTGGCACTCGTTTCAAGTATCATTCCTGTAGAAAAACTATACAAACCTTCACCAAAACATTACTTCTCTTCTTAGGACTCATTCATTCAATTGCTAACGAGAAATGTTATAGTTTGAAGAATCTCCAAGGTAAGAGAATTAAAAATTTCAAAATTACATAAGCAAAGTTCAGGTATTCAAACACAGGAAATCAATTGGAGCCTGCTCTGAAACCCACAAGAAAACAAAAACAATGCAAAAATAAAGCGGTATTGTTATAATTTACTATGATGCAATAAAACTGACACACTTAGCTAGTTACTTCAGTAAGCTCAGTGACAGCAATTAATTTAAGAGTCACTTACCTGTTCTTGTACAGCTCTTGATAAATAGTGTATTCCTCTTTCCCTTCTCATTTTGCCACCTCCGCTACTCACTCCTGAAGACAGACCATTGGACGCAGCAGTACTGAATTTGTAGCTGGTCACATTGCTAGCACACGACAGTACAGAAGTTGGGGGAAACAAGAGAAAAAAAAATTACCAGCCAAATTTTTTTTTCAAGATATTAGAGCTGTTATTAGTCCTAGAATTGAAACCTGCTGATCAGAAAAAAACTAAAGCTGTCTCACAAGTTGCTAAACGCTGGTAAATACTTGATGTTCTAAATAGGAAAAACTTTATTAACAGCAGCAATGAAAAGGACATACATAAGTGCACCGTTCACACGGGAACAATGACTAAGCCAGAAGACCTGAAATAGAAGAGCTGATTTAGATTGTTATTTTCCAGTGCTTCCTTTAAATAGGACTGGTTCTCTGATTCTGCGATGCACGTGTATCTTTTGCAGGGATATAAAAGAACAGCTCACAAAAATACAGAAAGAGTGCACATATGCACACATACACATGGGAAACACTGCCAACAGCTCTGATAGAATAGGGACGCCTTAGACTTGTGTGGCAAGGTAATATGGCCTAAGCTTCAGAAGCAGCTCTGGCTTTCATGTGGCCATCAGCAGGAACAGCAGAGGTGTTTGGGTATGCCAACATTCCAGAAGTCTTTTCAGACATGAATACAGATCCCTTTTGTAAGGCATACAAAGGCGTTTTTCTGGTACTTAAAAAAGCCTAGCTCAAAACCAGAAAGATATCCTAATCCAAGAGCAAATGGGGAAAATATAACCCAAACCAGAAGTGGAATAGGGAATAACTCTAACAAAAGTACTATGGCAAGAAAATGAAGTATGCCTGGAAAAACTGTGACCTCAAAGCTTATCTTGCAGCCAATCAGTCAGTCAGTACAAAAGTGCATTAGATCGCACTGGAAGACACCAGGTCAAACTCCCACAATACTGAGGAGGAGAACTGGTCTAAACTTGTCAAATACTTGACAACAGCCTGCTTAGCACTGTAACTGCATAGAGGAAGACAGATCCCTAAGGCAGATGCTCAGACTTTTCTCTAATCCAAACTGTCAATCCATTAGAATTCTGAAAAAAGTCTTACATCAAAATAGATCTTCATTCAGACAACTATCGCTTGCCCATAACAGCCCATATTCCTCTTTCTGTTAACACCTGTGAGCTTCAAGGGGGCAAAGACAGTTGTCAGCCTTCAAGCAAGTCTAATCTACAATTGGACTCAGGATATAAAATATATATATATACACACACACGCATAGATATATAGCATTGGTGGGCCAGAGATTTACTGAGTATTCCAACTCAACTGTCCAAAGGGACTCTTGCCAGCAGATCAGTGTGGTGCTCCTGCTCCAGAACATGGCACCCAACAGAGACCAGCATCACAAAAAACACTACCACCACTACCTACTCTACAAACAAAAGGTAGGGCACTGCAATAAACTTTGTGAACGAAATCAAAAGCAGTGTGAGTTTTCTGTATCTCCTTCCTAAATGGAGAAGTAGAAAGGAGTTCTAACAAAGACAATTTAGAACAGTTTGAAAAAAACATAATTAAAACCCAGCACCTGATTGCACCTGTACCAGAACCTTAAAGCCAGTCGCTTCCACCCCTAAAAAGGTGGTTGTTGTGAAGTCCAACTTTTAGATGCCAAAACAAAGTGTTGAGTTCTTTCTGCAAGCCAAAGAATGCCCATGGTCACCTAAGAATTGCTTGGCAGATGAGCATAGAGTCAACAAAATTCCCTGCTACTGTTCTTTGAAAAGAGCGACTCCCTAAAAACCGAGTGCAAAGTCCCTTAACTCAAGCATTATTACCCAAAACACCATTTGCCCAGAAGGAAAAGCCATCAATATTATCTGGAGGATAACTCATTTGACCTAAACCAAGAAAGCAGTATAACACAAAGCAGTCTCCTCAAGAAGAAATTCAATTAATTCTGCTGGATTTTTTTTATTTTAGAGATGAGTTAGCATTTGGCCTCAAATGATTCTAAAGAACACATGGTCTTCATGTGAACTCAAAGCAGACAATTAACTTCATCATGAAAGGAGTATTAAAAAAAAGAATAATAAATCATAAATCTTCCTCCATGTTTTTGCTTAAAAAATAAAGAAAAAAACACATCAATAAACATCCTCCTGAACTGTAACTCACTTCCCCTACTTCACCTTCTAAAGAATGCTTCAGAAAGAATCATCCCATTAGGACAGAGCTTTCAAACTGCAAGCAATTAAATAGCTAAAACTAATAGCTTTTCCCCTAGGGAACATTAAGAGGGACAAATTATTTTGTTATAAGTAAACTGAGTTATAAACCATGAAATATCTGTCAAAGCAAAATTTGTAACGCTACAGATTTAGTTAAACTACAAAATGAGCCATATTTCCTGTAGAAGGAAAAAATAAGGCCTCCAATAGCAAAGATCCTTTCTGTGGATACAGCATTATAACGTGCTTCGTTTCCCATCTTCGTATCCTTCTCAGAAGATAAACTTGGGATAAAAAGCGGTGTATCAGTACTTTTATTCTTGCTCATCTTCCTTCCTTTCACAAAAACAACAATTTTCTCAAAGTTATATTGATCTTCAAACACAATCCAGACTTTGCAGCTGCCTCAAAATACAAAATTTTCATTGGATTTCCCATTCCTTTTACTGAGAACTGTCACCACCTTTCAGGTGCAGACCGTACTGAAAAAGGAGATTTCTTTCTTTCTTCAAGTAAGTTTTAAATTAATAGATGTCATACCTTTCAGATGGTTCTGCTCGCTGTTCTGCAGGCAAAGTCTTCTCTCTCATCCCCTGCAAGTTAAGTTTAGTTCAAGACTTAGCTGAATATGTACAGAATACACAAAGTACCAACAACCACTTCATGTGTTTTTTTGTGGTTTTTATTTTATTTATTTATTTTTAATTTTATAGCCCTGAATACACCTCACCTACTTAACGTTGTTCCCTAATTCAGCATTGTGGGTACAGTTCAGTTAAATTTTGGGGCTAAAGTAAGCATCACTGCTTCACTCAGCATTGAGGACAAACTGATAGAACACTAAATCAAATTTGTCAAATCCTCTAACAAAGAAAGTAATTATTTTAAACAAAATGACAAAAATTGTGTGTGTGGGGGGGAGAGTTTTCATCAAAACTTGTGTTTGCCAACCCCGTAAAAGGGACATACTTTTCTGTTTTCTATCATTTATCAACAAACAAGAAAAAAAAAAACTCTACCCCCCTAAAAACTAAGCAGTTGCTGCTACATTCATTTTAGAACTTTACCAAATGGAGATTGTGCTGGCTAAACAATACAGAGATTGAAAGAGTTAAAAGCAATAAGCAACCAGTATTACTGTCCACTTTGATTTCCAGCCTAAGAAGCCCATACACTTAACACGTGGTCATTTGTACACTCAGACTGATACTGGAAACACAGATGTTTTCGCAGAAAGAGATGCCCATTTAATTTTATGGAAAATTTATCAGACTCCATCTACTCCAAAGCAATCAAAACCGATAACTCAGCACATTGTCAGAACTCTCACTTGGAGCACATAGCTCACCTGGAATAGTTTACACAGAACACGAGCATGTTTCATCAGTGACAGCTTTGTGTACATGAGAATATAAAAGGAAAACATTTCTGTCTTTTAATATTCTTTCACTGAGAACAGGATGACTCAATAGCACATCATGACATCGTGAAAACAACCACAAGACACTGAGTGTTCCAAAAACAGAATTAAATCCATAAAAGCTCAATCTATTTCACAATGGTTCCCACTGCCTTAAAGCTCGCCTCAAACATACTATCAGTACTTTTTGCAAAGATAGGATAACAATTGGTTTGAGAAACATTCCAAGACTGGAAAAAAAAAACAGGCACATAAGGACTCAAAAATGTACTCACTTGGAACTTTGTGTCTACTCTCTGGCAAATTTTGCTGGACTGAGTAGTTGAAGTCGGTGATGGTTCAGAATACCGCGTATAACGCATCGGTTGACGGTTTACCGTTGGTGTCACAAGTCTCTTAACAGGTGGAGGCTGGAATGCATTCTGGGATTCCAGCTTTGAAAGGGAAACAGCAATCAATTTATCCTTACGTCCACCCAAATTAATTCCAATATTTATTGATGAAAACAAATTACAGAACTATAAACCTCCCCCCATCGGTCTTGGCACTCAGTGAATACGATTTGAAAATTCTGAAGACCGTTCAACTTGTAGAGGGAAATCACCAGAAAACCAGTAACGAAATCCATAAAGCTATATATAAGTAGCCAAAGTCTGACTGAATTCCATTTCAAAATTTGGCAGTTAGCTTCATAGACAAAATAATTCATGCTACCATAATTAAAATAACCCATGTTCCTAGAATATGCTCCTATCTTTTCCTCTGCCCACACTGTGATTTTTTTTTTTCAGTAGCTTAATTCATTAATTTAACATTCGAAGTGTTAAGCAACTAATTATACAGGCTTCTGGGCTTCACATCCCCTACATTTTCCCTCTTCAAAGTTACACAAACAATAGAACACACTCAAAAAAACCAACTTGTCAGTCTTACAATAATCTCATTCATTAAAATATGATCCAATGCTTTACATGTGCATTAGATGCACTTCAAGTAGTGGGTTTGACTTCCCTTTTCAAAGCATTTTCACAGACCAGAGTTAATTTTTAACACAGACCACTGCGTGTTCTGCAAAACTGACTTAACTGAACTGTCAGACAGAAAACAAACCCTAAAGGCTACAAGATTTACCGATGGCTCCGCCTGCGGTCTTAAGGATCAGAAAATACAGTCTTAGGAAGCATGCTATTGTTCAAATCAATACCAACAGGAAATTTTTGTTTACGCTGCAGCTTTAATTTCACAGTATCTCCCAGCTCTTAGTAATAGGATTCACACTCTCTCTAAAGTATATAAAAATACATCTTTCTAAAAAATATTACATTCAGTTTGAAACCTTGAATAAGACATGTTTTATGTAAGTTCACAAATCTACTTCGAGTGAACGACGGTTCATTGCTGGTTTTAAAGGTAAAAAAGAAAAATATTAATTCCCCCAGTTAGGCATTCAATACACCAAGAGCTATTCTGCCTGGTACAGTTCCTTGAAATAAGAAAAATACCACATCACTGCTACCCACTGCAGAAGTTTAGCCCGAGTGCACAAGTGTTCCGTCAACCGCATGTTCACTTTAGCAGGAAAACACACGATCGTCTCCTCAGCAAATAATTGCTTCTCATCACGGGCTACCCTTCTCCCGCCACCATTATGAATTCTAGTATTATGAATAGACAATCTATCTCCTTTCACCCACTGACAGCTGCGTGCAACATTCATTTAGTGGCTGACAATTTCAGGCTCTCTGTTGCAAATCTGGCAGATCTTTCTTAATGCCTTATCACAGGTGTATTGCTATAATATAACTGAGAATTCACACCAGATTTGGTTTTAGTTATTTGGATAATATTTATGATATACTTCACTTCTCCATGCCCTTGTAATTTGGCAGATGGTGAAAAGATGGTCCAGGAAATCTGAGATGTTTGTAAACTCTGAAGTGATTGTAAACTTAATTATACATCCATCCAATCAAGGAATTGGCACAGAAACTTCTTGAGACACTGTCCCTTTTCTCATTAGAACAGAAGATGAAAAGTTTGCACATCTTGTTATTTCCTTCAGTCACCTGATCTTCAAGTGGTCATTTAAGGGTTTTGCAATTTAATAAGCCCAAGGATACCCCTAACTAAAGTCATCAAAAAAAGATGACTAGTTTTCATTTTTTAAACAAAATGAAAGGAAATCATGCTTTACCACAGCATTATCACCAGTTCTGTGCTACCTCCAAATAGGAATTTAGGAGCGTTAAGATTTATAGCGTCAGAAAAGAAAAAGAAAAAAAAAAACCTCTACCCCCCTAAAAACTAAGCAGTTGCTGCTACATTCATTTTAGAACTTTACCAAATGGAGATTGTGCTGGCTAAACAATACAGAGATTGAAAGAGTTAAAAGCAATAAGCAACCAGTATTACTGTCCACTTTGATTTCCAGCCTAAGAAGCCCATACACTTAACAAGTGGTCATTTGTACACTCAGACTGATACTGGAAACACAGATGTTTTCGCAGAAAGAGATGCCCATTTAATTTTATGGAAAATTTATCAGACTCCAACGATGGTTCATCGCTGGTTTTAAAGGTAAAAATGAAAAATATTAATTCCCCCAGTTAGGCATTTAATACACCAAGAGCTATTGTGCCTGGTACAGTTTTGCAATTTAATGATACCCCTAACTAAAGTCATCAAAAAAAGATGACTAGTTTTCATTTTTTAAACAAAATGAAAGGAAATCATGCTTTACCACAGCATTCTCACCAGTTCTGTGCTACCTCCAAATAGGAATTTAGGAGCGTAAGATTTATAGCGTCGGAAATTAACAATTTTCCTCCTCTTTACTTTGAATGGTGATAAAAAGCAGAAAAATTAGTTTTCTGTGCCCGAATGAACACGGAAGTCTGTACAAAGTCTATATGACCACTCAAGCAGTATTTTTCTATTTGTGATCATTTCTTCAAGAGAAAACTTGCCTCAAGAGGAATTTTAATATGCAGCTTCACCCCAAGTTGGGGGACAAGATAAAACGACTTGGTGTGTTCTAGAGCTGTTGCTCTCAACTTACAAAGATAACATAATTCTTAACCTGAGTAATCTTCACAGCCCATCATCTATTGTGGATACATGCCAATATTAACTTGATTTGATGTCTATGTTGTCACTGAGGTTTGAGAAAATTTTTCTAATAGTGATAAAGCATTGAAAAAGTTATCTACCTCAGCTTAAGACATTATTGGTTCTTACCTTTCTTCGTTTGGACTGGAAGTCAGTAATATCCGGTTTATCTATGTCCGGAGGCTGAGGGAAAAAACAAAGCATAAATATTAGAGGGCAATTTTTTTCTCCTGAGAGAGAGGGTTCCCTGCAACAAAAATGTGGGGGTTCATGGTCAACTTACACAACACAGCGGCAAAAGAGATGTCATTCTTTTAGCATCCTGTTGAAAAAACAGCGCAATAAATTAAACCGGCCACAACGTAAGGAAGAATAGTTTTATCTTTATCCTTTGATGGCACATTTACTAAGTTTTATAAACACATGAAGCAAAAACAGATTAAAAGAAGTGCTATTTACCAACAAAGGGCTTGACAGCTTCTCCACTGCCTCCAAGATGCACCACGCTGAGGTACTCAAGGTAGCGTGGGACCGCACAGTTTCTTCTCTAGCTTTCGCTCTCTTTTGTGCCTGAAAAATTAGCATTTTAAGTGTTACAATGGTCAATTCTCAGCTAAGGAGGCATGTTTTTTACGTCCCAAGGCTACACTGATGATACAATCAATATATTCTGATGACAGAGAAACATGCAGTCACTGGGAGTTCAAGCCATAAAGAAGAGAATACGTTCGGAGTTTAATGAAGTTTACCTTGGGCCTCAGTGCATCTTGCACGTGCTTGTTGCACGAGCAATAAAAGAACTCCGTACTTGTAAAAGGTCAAGACGGATGATGCCAGGACTGCTAAGGCCTCCGAAGCAGTAATCAGGGAAACAGAACTCAAGAAAAGGCTTGTGGTACAGAAAGCATTTTCAGTAACAACACAGACCTCAGAGTTTCACGATGGTCTAAGTGTACCATCTTAAAATCAGTGTATACAATCATAACCAGGAACTAGTTTTACTTCTCTCTTGCTTCCTCCCTTCCCCCAAGATTAAAGTTGGCTGCAAATCTTTGTCTTAAAAGATAAAGATCTGATTTAAACTGTAACAGATCTAAACATTACACTGAAAAAGTAAACTGTTTATTTGCACCACCCAACTTCAAATATCAGTCAAAAACTTCCTTTGGTGTGACTTTTTTTCTTCCCAGGTTAAACCCCTCAAATAACCACACTGTGCTTATCACACGATGTGAAGACAGGAAGCAGACCACGCAGCATGTAAAAACACAAGTGAGACTCACAGAACCACAGAATGGTTAAGGTTGGAAGTGACCTCTAGAGATCGCCTGGTCTACCCCCCCGCTCAAGCAGGGCCACCCCGAGCAGGTTGCCCAGGACCATGTCAAGTCAGCTCTTGAAGACCTCCAAAGAGGGAGACTCCACAGCCTCTCCGGGCAACCTGTGCCAGGGCTCCATCACCCGCACAGTGCAAAAGCATTTCCTGATGCTCAGACAGAGCCTCACGTTTCAGTTTGTGCCTGTTGCCTCTTGACCTGGCACTGGGCACCGCTGAAAACACAATGGCTCTCTATGCTCTTTGCACCATCCATTCAGGTATTTATATACACCAATAAGATCCCCCCAAACCTCCTCTCCTCCATGCTAAACAGGCCCAGCAGTCCCTGCCTCTCCTCAGAGGAGAGGTGCTCCCAGTCCCTTGATCTTCTTGGTGGCCCTTCGCTGGACTCTCTAGTACCTTGCTGTCATTCACAGCAAGCAGCAAGAAGCAAGCTACTCTCTCCTTTAAAAGCCTAGTATTTTGGTTCCTCTTTTTACCATAATGCAGTAATATTGTAAAAAACAAAAATAGCCGACCAAAGAGGGTTCCCAGCTTTGCACCACAAGGTTTCAAGGTTTCCCGTAAGTGAGGTACTTGTACTGCCCTTTTTCCGTTGCACAAATGGACTGTCAGAACAGAGCCAGCAAACCCGCGTTTTCATTTTCTTCAAATTCCTTTTGATTTATCGATAAAAGTCACTTTCATTTAAATACATTCCTACCAAACCTGATTTGACTTTCCTTTTCGATTCAGCTCTAGCTAATCAGAGTTGTCAGCAGTTTTTATTTGCTATTTCCAAGAACTCTTGGGGGCAAATAACTCTCTCCAAGAACTATATGAATCGTTCAAAATAGAAAGCATGTTACTGCTTATCTTGGGACTGCATTTAGTCCTGCATGCCTCTGTGTACCAGAAGAACAAAGGATCAGCAAAGTTGATTTTAGATATTTTCAAAGACTGCAGGTTTATACAACATATCCATAGCATGAATGTAGGCATGCTTGGAAAAGAAGATCCACAGATAAATATTAGCCAGGTTTGACTACTGTAGCTTTTGCTACCATAAACACAAGTTTTCAAAGTTATGCTGTCATTGGTTTTTTTGCATCAAGTTATTTTAACGTAATGTAGTCAGAGGCAGACAATGGCACTTGAATGGAATTTTTTGAAAGACCTAACAACAGAGGAAACCCCAACTACCAACAACTAGCCCAAACTGTCATTCTTGTTCTTTCTGACAAGTATTACCTGTGGTAAAAACTGTCATTAAAGAATTTAAACAGAAATCAATCTCAGACGTCTATTTTTGTAGACCAAGAGGGCAGAAGAGCAACTGTTACCACATATTCAGCTCCCTGCTCAAAGCTCCTTTGGCAGTGCTGCTTTTTTTATTTCCATCACTATTTCCCACTACACTACTTTTCTCATACCTGATAAGGTTCCGTCTTTGGCTGCCTTGATCTTACAGCTGCACCACCGGCATAGGCCGTCTTTCCGGGGTAAAATGGAGAAAACCCAAGCTGGTTTTGCTTAAAAACAGACGTGCTTCCACGTACCTACGGAAACACAGTATGAGAAGTGGATAGAAAAACAGGTACACATTCAAACTGATTAAAAGAAATACTGTGCAGTACTTACAGGACACAGTCCTCCAAAAACAAATAAACTGAATGCAGGTTTCTTAGAGCTAGCTGCAGAATGCTGCGAGAGGGAATGAGTTCTTTCAGCTTCTGTGGGCCAGAGCAGTGACGATGAAGTATTTTTTAAAACTGCAACATCTGCCAAAATGACGTATGCTAGATGTAAATGCCTCTCGTACGTACAGAACTTTAACAATAAAGATCACACTAATTCAAGTTCTTCAATACAGAAAAATAAGCATGACTTCAGCTTCTTTAAATAGATCAACTTCACGTACAGACTGAAAACCAAGTATCACCTACAAACTTGAAAACTGTTCACAGAGCTGCAAGTAGTTTTCAGCAATCTTACCAAGTTAATACTGTGCTTCCAATGCAGATATTTTTTTCCTTCAGGCTAAGATAAAAGAGGACCGCATAAACATCAGTGCATTTGTACGGACAAAGCTTTTTTCTATGTTGGTAAAAGGCTGGAGGCCAGCACAGATCATAATCGCATAGGTTTTAAACCTGGAAGATTCCCCAAAGGCTGCTCTAAGAGTTAACGATCTTCTGCCCATGTATGTTTTACGAAGACACACCAGAAAGTTCTAGTGCACTCAGGTTATATTGCTAAAGCCCAGCAACTCTACTCTACTACTCAGCTGTACAAAAGTTCTCTGCAAAACCTGCTGAGCACACGTCAGTCCCTGTCTATATGGGGGACTAGAAAAAGCTGCAAACCTGCTGTTCGCCCTTTCAGCGAGAAGACCTACGTACCAACCTACATCGACACGATGCTTATTTTTTATTTTAAAATGGTGTGCTTTCCTCAATGAATTTGGCAAAAGACATGAAAGTATTGACAGCTGAAGCCTTCTACCAAGAAAGGTCAAAAAACAGCCTATAGCTTATGACAGAGTAGTTTCTTTATCTTCTCTTGCTGAAACACAGGAAAACATCTCGTGTTCCTATTTGTCACCTGCACTTATTCACATTTAACCAGCTGTCTGTTAGATATTCTGAGTCACTCTTCCTTCTAGACAATCAGCCTAGTTGTCAAGCTACGGCAAGTCAGCCTGATTTCCTACCGTCCCAGTTCAAAATTTACATATAACCTAGCTGAATGTGTATATTTCAGCATTGACTCTTTCTAACATCAGGGTATCATAAACGTATTCCAAAGCACGCTTCTATTAAAAAGGTGATAGGATTATATACTTCTAAAACACTAAAAATTCAATTTAATTCTCGCATCCAAAGTTGACATTCACCTATTTTATTTACTAAGGTGATGTGGAATATTAAAGAACGCAAGGTACTTCACATTAAAAAAAAAGTCAATTAAACAGAGAACACAAAAATCACCTTCATCAGATGCTCTAGAGGAGGAATCACTGGTTGTTGAGATGTTATCATCGTCTTGTTGAGAGGTAGAATCTTCTATTTCTTTTATCAAGGACAGCCTAGGACTGCCAATGCCAAATACAGAAGATGTCGAGGGCTGACAAGGTGGGACAGGAGAATCCAGCGTGGTATAATTCAGACGGCTCCGATGAAGAGAGGGCCTTGTTAACACAACTGGGAAGTTCAGTGCTGATCTACTTGTGGATGGTTCTAGACAAGAACAGGGAGATAATTAGCTTTGCTATAGACAAGCTCACAGAAGCCAAAACCTGTTTCCTATCAACAGCCATGCTATTGCCAAGTTCTAAGCGCAAAAAGAGAGAAGCCAAATTTAACTTCTTCCTCACCCAGATACGGTTGCATCTAACTGTCTGGCTACAACAACAACACTGCTTGCGATACACAGTATTAATGTTGCATCCAGAAGTAGTTAACTATGAGGTTTTACAACACCACATTCTGACCCCGTGCTCAAATGCTCTAACGCTGACTTGGCCGTTCACTAAATCAAACATATATACTCCTTCTCCCATGTACAGCTTGCAATAAGCTTTACAAAATTTGAGATTACACGGTAAATTACAGATAACACTGCAGCTTCCATAATATTGGAACAAAGGTTACATTAATCTGAATACACAACATGAAAATGAACGTTTGCAGTACTTTTTTCCCAAGTTCTTCCATATCAGCTCACGTTAGAGGCAAAACATCATCTCCTACCCATTAACTATTGGGATTTTGACCCAAGGGACAAGGATGTTGACCCAAGTAACCGGATGAGCATTTTTCCCTCTTGAAGCAAAGGGTCTGCAAACAATGCCAGTGGCCTGGAATAGGTGGCCTTGAAGTCTATCTTGCTAAATGAATGGAACTATTCATGGGTATTTTGCCTGATGAAAGCCTACTGTCTCTCCCAGGAATCTGGGCAATTCAAATGACTTTGAGCCACTATCCTCTTGATACTTGAACTGAAGCTTAAACTAGTTAGTTCAATCTTCATAACCACTGCAGTACCACTAATTAGCTCTCCAAACCATGAGCAGATTTTTAGGACAGCACCATTTGAGATACAGAAAGTTCTTCAGGCGGAAGGCCACCCAATATAGGCTCCAGCACACTGATACCTCAGAACTGAAGAAACACATTGGTTTCAAAATGTAGTAATAATTAAAAAAAAA
The DNA here is from genome assembly GCF_964034855.1 of Anser brachyrhynchus. Classification (NCBI taxonomy): domain Eukaryota; kingdom Metazoa; phylum Chordata; class Aves; order Anseriformes; family Anatidae; genus Anser; species Anser brachyrhynchus. The sequence continues at coordinate 280,660 of NW_027663930.1, forward strand.
AATCTTATTCTTAAGCATAGTAAGCAACACCCACGGACAGCAACATAAGCTGCAAAAGGTTCCAGGGTGTCCACCTGCTCCTGATCTCCTGGAGTTAGCAAGCTTGCAGTGCAGCTGTTCTTACTGAAAGCTCCTTTCATGCAGTTACATAGGAAAGCCAACATGTGTTCCTCAGTCACGAAGACCTTCTCTATTCTTTTCTCCAAACTCATTCCCAAGCTACAGCTACACAGAAAGCCATCAATCTCCTTGTTTACAATTAGATGAGATTGGAGGCAAAGATATTTCCTCCTTATTTTTTGATTCTGCCAACAACAGAAGCAACTGACTTTCCACATTATCTATGGTTACCTACGCACGCTCAGACAAAACTTCTTTACTTATTAAAAGCTGACTTCCCCAAAACAGCTAATTTAAGAGAAACTCAAATAAGAATAGATGCAAATTTATACAACAGGACTACAGGAACAGTGAGGGGCACTGGATATAAGACAAATTAATCTTTCATGAGGTAAAGGAGTTGCAAACCTCGTTGCCAACGGTCCAAATACCTTTTCAAAGACACCCCCTCCCCCCGCGTAGACCTTAAAGTTATTGAATATTTTAAGGATAATAATCTCATAAACCACATCCGTGCACAAGTTCCCCAGTTCACCATCAAGTTAACGAGGAACTTTACTAAATTGATCAAAGCCCAAAACAAAAAAAAAACAAAACAAAACAAACAAAGTCGGGACACGAGACGGAATTTTCCTCTGCCATTCTAGCATCTAGTCTTTTGTTTCGAAGACTGCAAAACAAATTAATTTTTTTAATTGCCTTAGGCAATTAGACAGATTTTCATTCCATATCTTTTAAAAGATGGAAAATGCAACCCAGCACACTTGCAAATGACTTATTTTCAGCATTTAGCACCTGGCTAATAGAGTACCTAAAGTTAACTGATGCCTTCCAAGAGCATAAGATGTATGCTTCGTAACTGTGTATACAGTTTAAAGCTAAGACGGTTTCACAAACAGTTGTTTTGACTTTTTTTGGGTTTTTTTTCATTCTGTCAAAACCCTCATTCCAATTTCCTTTTGAAATTCAGATTCAAAACTAGAAATCTGTGAATAAATACAGATGGCCAGAATTCCAAATGATTTTTCACATACCTCGTCTACTAATTCCTGCTGGTTCAGGCGTGAATCTCTCATCGATTATGGTATCTTCATCTGAATAATCGTGGTGATAGTTTACCGGAGTCTCCTCCTGGTTTGCAGATTCATTTCTGTCTACACACTCCTCCTCACGCTTATTGAAATACTTCTGCAGCCAGGCCGGTACAATATTTTTCACAGTTTCTGTCATTCTGCTAATTATTCCCTGCTTGAAAGAAAAAACACTTGTTTAATTACAGAAACGCAGTCAACAGCATATGCTGCGATACCACCTTCCACGGACCTTGAAGACAGATATTATACAGCAAATATTCAGAAGACGACGACGAGGTTGATCCCTGGCATAGGATCGCTACACTTCTGGTAAACCTAAAATTCACCTAAGATTGATTTACAACTACCTATCACTTTCTGCACTTCCAAGTGACCTTGGCAAGGTTCAAAGTTTTGAAACCTCTGCCAAAATTCACCAGCAGGTCGTCAATCTGCAAGGCTATCAGGAAACTCTACGCCTGAACAGCTCCTGACCTACAGACTTGTTCCAGGACTCTTCCTCTTCGCACCCTCCCGTGAAAACCAACTAAACCAGAAGTTCAGCAATTATCTACTGCGACAGTCAGGACCATACTACCCATTAAAATCAGTGAATCTAAATATTTTCAATTTTAGTAATGCTGAATTGCAGTGACTATACGCACAAAAAACAGTTCTGCTCTCAACAGTCAGGCTAACCCAGAAGATGTCCTGGAAGAAACACAGCTATAGCTATAGCACCAGCACCTCCTCTTGCAAGAGCCTTCTAAAGCTGTTGCTGTATTTTGTAGAAGACTGACTCTGCGGCATACATCGGGTACGATCGGAGAATTCCCACCTGACCAAAAGCCCCAGGAACTACGGTTAAATAAAAGATAAATTAATATAAATGAATAAATTAATAATAAAAATTAATAATAAAAATTAATATCCAGAAAGCTGACAATCATGAGCTAGGCATCCTGCTAATCATCCCTCCTGCAGGCAGGGGGAAAAAAAAAAGGTAAATTAGATCCAGGACTAGTTCCCAGGAACTTTGAAGCTGCTAACTATACTGCCTACAGTGCCCAGGCACCTTCAGAGCTTAATGGTAAGAGACAGAGGGTTTGGTGGGCTGTAATTAGGATCACAAGCACACAAAACACATCTATTTAAGTATTTCTAAGAATCGACTTATCGACTAAAGTTGTAGGGGGAAGGATGAGAAAAACAGTGGGGTAGGGATCAGAACCAGAGGTATAACCTCACAAAATCGCATCGGTCGCTTTCGTGCCTCCCCAACTGCATCACTGAGAGACAATTAACATTAAGCCACAGAACCTTCTGCAGAGTGGACATGATATTGAAGATAAACTGAAATTAATTGACAAATGCTCTAAGCAAGCTATCTGCTCAAAGCTCGTCCTTTTACGTTATGAACATTTGCACGATTCGTCTGGTTACAAAGCTAACTGCTATAATAAATGCACACATGTAACACCTATCAGTTTGTCTATTTATCAAATCATTAAAATTCTTCCCCGATAAGTTACTGTTAATTTGATCTGCGCTGGATGTGCAGCAGCCATTCTCTGTGCAGAATCCCCCAGATATCCCCACGCACGTGTTTGCTCTGGCACACTCTTTAAATAAACCTACTGGAAAACACGCAGAGATAACAGACAATGGAAAAGTTAGAAAACCATCTCCACTGATTATTTTTAATCCACGTGTAAGGTTTATCAGTTAGCTACACAGTGTCGGCACACGCAAGCTATGGCACTTTCAACATTAATGCACTGTTCAAGCCAGAGGTTTCAACGGTTGCTCTGTAAGCGTGGGGAATGTTTGCATTGCCCTTCCAGGCCAGCTTTAGATGGACAAGATTGATTGTCAATATGTGGTATAAGGGACTTGGCATTTCTGCAAGTGATAAAAACCTAATTGAGCAGCTATCCATGCGTAGCGCTCCCTTGGTTTTGCATATGATAATCAATCCCCTCAGCTACGTTGCTCATTTAATAGCGGAGAGGTTTTGGCTGAACAAACATGTGCAGAGGGCATCTCCAGAGCATCTCTCTGGGCGTCCTGACATTTCTTAGCAAAGAGCTGCTGGGAGGGATCTCGGCGCGTCCCCCCTCCAGCACGGGGATTTTCACACCCCGAATTGACGGACCGCTTTCACCATCAACCTGCTGTACCCTACAGCACAAACGAGAAGCAAAGCCTGGCAGGTAACGTTCAGAGAATTGATGATGGGCTGAGGAGGGGTGCAGGGAGCGGGGAAAGCCCTGGGGGTGGCACTGGGGGTCCTGAGGGCAGCGGGCTGGGGGTGAAGGGGAGGGGGAGGAGGGGGGTAATGGGCTGGGTAGAGGGGTAAGGGGGTAAGTAAGGGGCTGAGGGGATAACTGAGGGGGTTAGGAAGGGGCTGAGGGGGTAACTAAGGGGGTAACTAAGCCGTTGAGGGGGTAACTAAGGGGGTAAGGAGGTGGGTAGGGGGTAACTAAGGGGATAAAGGGGCGGGTAAGGTAAGGGGGTAAGTAAGGGGGTAACTGGTGGGCTGAGGGGGAAGGGCCCGCTGTGGGGGGGCCGCTCCTCACCCGCTTGCTCCTGGCACAGGGGGGCTTCGCGGCGCCCAAACGGTGGCGCCGCCTCTTCACCTTGCCGCCGGCCGCTCCTCCTCCTCCTCCTCCTCCTCCTCCTCCTCCTCCTGCTCCTCCTCCTCCTGATCGGGCTCCTGGGCTGCCGCCCGGCGCCCCGCCGCCACCGGCCCTGCCACCGCCGGCCATGCCGCTGCCGGTCGCGCCGCTACCGGTCGCGCCGCCCGAGGCCATACCGCCCCCCCCCCCGCGTTCGGTGCCGTCACGGGGCCCCCCCGCCCCCCGCCGCCACGCGCCGCGGGGCCTGCCCTGCCCCTCGTGGGAATAAAAATGTTGTTTTTGCAGAGTTACGTTGTTTAAAGGTAAGGAATGGGGTATCGAGGTGTGCTTGCAGCGATAAGAACGCTTAGCAGGCGACCTTGTAAAATGCAGACAACCAGACTCCGTAGAACAATTCGGGGAAAATCACGGTGTTGAGTCAAGTCAGGTAAGTGAAGAACCATTACCGCTTCAACCAGTAAAAAAGTCGAAAGAAATTCGAAATTTAACAGGCCGGCAACTGAAGGCCATGCATTGTCTGGGAAGCATCAGACAGATTGTGAGCCTGGATCACCCCCTCAGTGGGGAAACAGGGGAGGGTCCCGTCATCAAAAAGTATATAAACTGGGTTTTGGAACCAGCAGGGGCGCTCCTGCTCGTGGGACGCCCGCCACTGCGATCGCGAATAAATTCCTGCTTCGCTGAGCTCCTCGCCTGAGCCCAAGTTATTGGCTACGGAGTGTTTCTCACAATTTGGGGGCTCGTCCGGGAGCCAGTCGCCTACTGGGGAGCCCCACCGCCGCAGCAGCAGGAAGGCATGCCCCGCTGATTTCAGCGGTCCTGTGCATCGACGGCGGCGGTTCTGCGGAGAGCTGACAGAGGGCCCGAGACTGATGAAAGAGGCAGGATCCGTGAAGGAGTGGGGAAGGGAAGAAGGCAGGCACTCCGGCTTTGAGAATTGATCCGGTAACTCTGTGCACAGACCAAGGTAAGAAATAGGAAGTATTGCCTTGGGGGTCGGGTGAGACTCTGTGTGCCGTGTGATTGAGACGTACTTTTGTACGGAGCGAGTGTGGAGTCCTGATCCGCGGTTCCGCAGCTCCGCGAGGGGCGCGGCCGGAGACGGACGAAGCGTGAGATAAGGGAGAGAAAGGAAGAGTCTCGGGAAATGTGGTGTATGGTAAGCCCTTGCACGGGGAAGTGCTTGGCAATACACCAGGGAAATTTGGTGTGCGGTAGTCCTCGCACGGACGGGACGCCCGCCACTGCGATCGCGAATAAATTCCTGCTTCGCCGAGCTCCTCGCCTGAGCCCAAGTTATTGGCTACGGAGTGTTTCTCACACCCTCCCCCTCCCTCCCTCGCGCGCCCCCTCCCCTCACGGGAACGCGCGCCCCCCCCTCCCGCTGCCGCTCCCGTTCCTCGCCCCGCCCCGGTCCCGTCCCGGTCCCGCCGCCCTCCCGCTCCCGCCCTCAGGACCCGGCCGCCATAATGAACCCCGGCCCGGCCACCGTAAGCACGGGGCTAGGAGTCACCTCCAGAGCCTCCCCGCGCCGTGGCGCCGACCGCTGGTGTGCCGCAGCACCGCGCCGGGCGTGGGACGGCGCCCCGAGCCCACAGTGCTCGTCAGAAAAGCCCCGCACCGACAACCGATACCCCCGCACCGACAACCAACAGCCCCCACGCCGACAACCAACGCACAAGCAGTGTTTTAGGCCGGATTCGTGGCCCCGTTGGTCCGGGAGGCAGTCGTCACGCTAAATTCTACCCCACGGCAGGGGAACGATGGGCATCGTGACAGATCGCCGCCCCAGAAAATAAACACATAAATAAAGAATAAAAACGATAACGGGACATGAATCGTGCCCTTAATAACAGACATTGGGCAGTGAAATCACAGACTTCTGCAACAATACGTGCTCAGGGAACTGACTAAAACCCCTCCTGCATCGGCCATGTAATAGCTAGGCAAACATCACATAATACTTCCCTCCCTCATGTACACCAAACCTATTAAGGCAACCATAGTAGTGTGATAACGTGATTTTTCTCCTCCAGATCAGCGTCAAAGGCAGCTACGCTAGGTTTGCTCATAAGTTCAAACGCTGCTTTATTTATTTATTTGAATGCCATTTTTCTTATTTAGAAGGATTTCCATAGGGTGACAGGCCTTTAATGACACTCACGACTCAGAAACATTTGCCGATGCAGTCAAACGGTGTCTATTAACGCGAGGCACTGAAGTTAATTGGTATTAAAAATGAGCCAAAACGAAAGGCAAGTATCTGCGTGTCCAGCAGAATGACAGCGATCATCACCATTTGATCAACCTTCCCTGTGAGTTCTATCTGCAAGTTACTTTGAGGTAGCGCTAGAAAGAAGCGGTTGGTCCAGAGCATCCCTGCAAAAAGAAACATCCTCATCTAATTGTAAACAAGGAGATTGATGGCTTTCTGTGTAGCTGTAGCTTGGGAATGAGTTTGGAGAAAAGAATAGAGAAGGTCTTCGTGACTGAGGAACACATGTTGGCTTTCCTATGTAACTGCGTGAAAGGAGCTTTCATTAAGAACAGCTGCACTGCAAGCTTGCTAACTCCAGGAGATCAGGAGCAGGTGGACACCCTGGAACCTTTTGCAGCTTATGTTGCTGTCCGTGGGTGTCGAATACTATGCTTAAGAATAAGATTTTTTTTAGCAAGATAGACTTCAAGGCCACCTATTCCAGGCCACTGGCATTGTTTGCAGACCCTTTGCTTCAAGAGGGAAAAATGCTCATCTGGTTACTTGGGTCAACATCCTTGTCCCTTGGGTCAAATTCCCAATAGTTAATGGGTAGGAGATGATGTTTTGCCTCTAACGTGAGCTGATATGGAAGAACTTGGGAAAAAAGTACTGCAAACGTTCATTTTCATGTTGTGTATTCAGATTAATGTAACCTTTGTTCCAATATTATGGAAGCTGCAGTGTTATCTGTAATTTACCGTGTAATCTCAAATTTTGTAAAGCTTATTGCAAGCTGTACATGGGAGAAGGAGTATATATGTTTGATTTAGTGAACGGCCAAGTCAGCGTTAGAGCATTTGAGCACGGGGTCAGAATGTGGTGTTGTAAAACCTCATAGTTAACTACTTCTGGATGCAACATTAATACTGTGTATCGCAAGCAGTGTTGTTGTTGTAGCCAGACAGTTAGATGCAACCGTATCTGGGTGAGGAAGAAGTTAAATTTGGCTTCTCTCTTTTTGCGCTTAGAACTTGGCAATAGCATGGCTGTCGATAGGAAACAGGTTTTGGCTTCTGTGAGCTTGTCTATAGCAAAGCTAATTATCTCCCTGTTCTTGTCTAGAACCATCCACAAGTAGATCAGCACTGAACTTCCCAGTTGTGTTAACAAGGCCCTCTCTTCATCGGAGCCGTCTGAATTATACCATGCTGGATTCTCCTGTCCCACCTTGTCAGCCCTCGACATCTTCTATATTTGGCATTGGCAGTCCTAGGCTGTCCTTGATAAAAGAAATAGAAGATTCTACCTCTCAACAAGACGATGATAACATCTCAACAACCAGTGATTCCTCCTCTAGAGCATCTGATGAAGGTGATTTTTGTGTTCTCTGTTTAATTGACTTTTTTTTTAATGTGAAGTACCTTGCGTTCTTTAATATTCCACATCACCTTAGTAAATAAAATAGGTGAATGTCAACTTTGGATGCGAGAATTAAATTGAATTTTTAGTGTTTTAGAAGTATATAATCCTATCACCTTTTTAATAGAAGCGTGCTTTGGAATACGTTTATGATACCCTGATGTTAGAAAGAGTCAATGCTGAAATATACACATTCAGCTAGGTTATATGTAAATTTTGAACTGGGACGGTAGGAAATCAGGCTGACTTGCCGTAACTTGACAACTAGGCTGATTGTCTAGAAGGAAGAGTGACTCAGAATATCTAACAGACAGCTGGTTAAATGTGAATAAGTGCAGGTGACAAATAGGAACACGAGATGTTTTCCTGTGTTTCAGCAAGAGAAGATAAAGAAACTACTCTGACATAAGCTATAGGCTGTTTTTTGACCTTTCTTGGTAGAAGGCTTCAGCTGTCAATACTTTCATGTCTTTTGCCAAATTCATTGAGGAAAGCACACCATTTTAAAATAAAAAATAAGCATCGTGTCGATGTAGGTTGGTACGTAGGTCTTCTCGCTGAAAGGGCGAACAGCAGGTTTGCAGCTTTTTCTAGTCCCCCATATAGACAGGGACTGACGTGTGCTCAGCAGGTTTTCCAGAGAACTTTTGTACAGCTGAGAGTAGAGTTGCTGGGCTTTAGCAATATAACCTGAGTGCACTAGAACTTTCTGGTGTGTCTTCGTAAAACATACATGGGCAGAAGATCGTTAACTCTTAGAGCAGCCTTTGGGGAATCTTCCAGGTTTAAAACCTGTGCGATTATGATCTGTGCTGGCCTCCAGCCTTTTACCAACACAGAAAAAAGCTTTGTCCGTACAAATGCACTGATGTTTATGCGGTCCTCTTTTATCTTAGCCTGAAGGAAAAAAATACCTGCATTGGAAGCACAGTATTAACTTGGTAAGATTGGTGAAAACTACTTGCAGCTCTGTTAACAGTTTTCAAGTTTGTAGGTGATACTTGGTTTTCAGTCTGTACGTGAAGTTGATCTATTTAAAGAAGCTGAAGTCATGCTTATTTTTCTGTATTGAAGAACTTGAATTAGTGTGATCTTTATTGTTAAAGTTCTGTACGTACGAGAGGCATTTACATCTAGCATACGTCATTTTGGCAGATGTTGCAGTTTTAAAAAATACTTCATCGTCACTGCTCTGGCCCACAGAAGCTGAAAGAACTCATTCCCTCTCGCAGCATTCTGCAGCTAGCTCTAAGAAACCTGCATTCAGTTTATTTGTTTTTGGAGGACTGTGTCCTGTAAGTACTGCACAGTATTTCTTTTAATCAGTTTGAATGTGTACCTGTTTTTCTATCCACTTCTCATACTGTGTTTCCGTAGGTACGTGGAAGCACGTCTGTTTTTAAGCAAAACCAGCTTGGGTTTTCTCCATTTTACCCCGGAAAGACGGCCTATGCCGGTGGTGCAGCTGTAAGATCAAGGCAGCCAAAGACGGAACCTTATCAGGTATGAGAAAAGTAGTGTAGTGGGAAATAGTGATGGAAATAAAAAAAGCAGCACTGCCAAAGGAGCTTTGAGCAGGGAGCTGAATATGTGGTAACAGTTGCTCTTCTGCCCTCTTGGTCTACAAAAATAGGCGAGATTGATTTCTGTTTAAATTCTTTAATGACAGTTTTTACCACAGGTAATACTTGTCAGAAAGAACAAGAATGACAGTTTGGGCTAGTTGTTGGTAGTTGGGGTTTCCTCTGTTGTTAGGTCTTTCAAAAAATTCCATTCAAGTGCCATTGTCTGCCTCTGACTACATTACGTTAAAATAACTTGATGCAAAAAAACCAATGACAGCATAACTTTGAAAACTTGTGTTTATGGTAGCAAAAGCTACAGTAGTCAAACCTGGCTAATATTTATCTGTGGATCTTCTTTTCCAAGCATGCCTACATTCATGCTATGGATATGTTGTATAAACCTGCAGTCTTTGAAAATATCTAAAATCAACTTTGCTGATCCTTTGTTCTTCTGTTACACAGAGGCATGCAGGACTAAATGCAGTCCCAAGATAAGCAGTAACATGCTTTCTGTTTTGAATGATTCATATAGTTCTTGGAGAGAGTTATTTGCCCCCAAGAGTTCTTGGAAATAGCAAATAAAAACTGCTGACAACTCTGATTAGCTAGAGCTGAATCGAAAAGGAAAGTCAAATCAGGTTTGGTAGGAATGTATTTAAATGAAAGTGACTTTTATCGATAAATCAAAAGGAATTTGAAGAAAATGAAAACGCGGGTTTGCTGGCTCTGTTCTGACAGTCCATTTGTGCAACGGAAAAAGGGCAGTACAAGTACCTCACTTACGGGAAACCTTGAAACCTTGTGGTGCAAAGCTGGGAACCCTCTTTGGTCGGCTATTTTTGTTTTTTACAATATTACTGCATTATGGTAAAAAGAGGAACCAAAATACTAGGCTTTTAAAGGAGAGAGTAGCTTGCTTCTTGCTGCTTGCTGTGAATGACAGCAAGGTACTAGAGAGTCCAGCGAAGGGCCACCAAGAAGATCAAGGGACTGGGAGCACCTCTCCTCTGAGGAGAGGCAGGGACTGCTGGGCCTGTTTAGTATGGAGGAGATGAGGTTCAGGGGGGATCTTATTGGTGTATATAAATACCTGAATGGATGGTGCAAAGAGCATAGAGAGCCATTGTGTTTTCAGCGGTGCCCAGTGCCAGGTCAAGAGGCAACAGGCACAAACTGAAACGTGAGGCTCTGTCTGAGCATCAGGAAATGCTTTTGCACTGTGCGGCTGATGGAGCCCTGGCACGGGTTGCCCGGAGAGGCTGTGGAGTCTCCCTCTTTGGAGGTCTTCAAGAGCTGACTTGACATGGTCCTGGGCAACCTGCTCGGGGTGGCCCTGCTTGAGCGGGGGGGTAGACCAGGCGATCTCTAGAGGTCACTTCCAACCTTAACCATTCTGTGGTTCTGTGAGTCTCACTTGTGTTTTTACATGCTGCGTGGTCTGCTTCCTGTCTTCACATCGTGTGATAAGCACAGTGTGGTTATATGAGGGGTTTAACCTGGGAAGAAAAAAAGTCACACCAAAGGAAGTTTTTGACTGATATTTGAAGTTGGGTGGTGCAAATAAACAGTTTACTTTTTCAGTGTAATGTTTAGATCTGTTACAGTTTAAATCAGATCTTTATCTTTTAAGACAAAGATTTGCAGCCAACTTTAATCTTGGGGGAAGGGAGGAAGCAAGAGAGAAGTAAAACTAGTTCCTGGTTATGATTGTATACACTGATTTTAAGATGGTACACTTAGACCATCGTGAAACTCTGAGGTCTGTGTTGTTACTGAAAATGCTTTCTGTACCACAAGCCTTTTCTTGAGTTCTGTTTCCCTGATTACTGCTTCGGAGGCCTTAGCAGTCCTGGCATCATCCGTCTTGACCTTTTACAAGTACGGAGTTCTTTTATTGCTCGTGCAACAAGCACGTGCAAGATGCACTGAGGCCCAAGGTAAACTTCATTAAACTCCGAATGTATTCTCTTCTTTATGGCTTGAACTCCCAGTGACTGCATGTTTCTCTGTCATCAGAATATATTGATTGTATCATCAGTGTAGCCTTGGGACATAAAATACATGCCTCCTTAGCTGAGAATTGACCATTGTAACACTTAAAATGCTAATTTTTCAGGCACAAAAGAGAGCGAAAGCTAGACAAGAAACTGTGTGGTCCCACGCTACCTTGAGTACCTCAGCGTGGTGCATCTTGGAGGCAGTGGAGAAGCTGTCAACCGCTTTGTTGGTAAATAGCACTTCTTTTAATCTGTTTTTGCTTCATGTGTTTATAAAACTTAGTAAATGTGCCATCAAAGGATAAAGATAAAACTATTCTTCCTTACGCTGTGGCCGGTTTAATTTATTGCGCTATTTTTTCAACAGGATGCTAAAAGAATGACATCTCTTTTGCCGCTGTGTTGTGTAAGTTGACCATGAACCCCCACATTTTTGTTGCAGGGAACCCTCTCTCTCAGGAAAAAAAAATTGCCCTCTAATAGTTATGCTTTGTTTTTTCCCTTAGCCTCCGGACATAGATAAACCGGATATTACTGACTTCCAGTCCAAACGAAGAAAGGTAAGAACCAATAATGTCTTAAGCTGAGGTAGATAACTTTTTCAATGCTTTATCACTATTAGAAAAATTTTCTCAAACCTCAGTGACAACATAGACATCAAATCAAGTTAATATTGGCATGTATCCACAATAGATGATGGGCTGTGAAGATTACTCAGGTTAAGAATTATGTTATCTTTGTAAGTTGAGAGCAACAACTCTAGAACACACCAAGTCGTTTTATCTTGTCCCCCAACTTGGGGTGAAGCTGCATATTAAAATTCCTGTTGAGGCAAGTTTGCTCTTGAAGAAATGATCACAAATAGAAAAATACTGATTGAGTGGTCATATAGACTTTGTACAGACTTCCGTGTTCATTCGGGCACAGAAAACTAGTTTTTGTGCTTTTTATCACCATTCAAAGTAAAGAGGAGGAAAATTGTTAATTTCCGACGCTATAAATCTTACGCTCCTAAATTCCTATTTGGAGGTAGCACAGAACTGGTGAGAATGCTGTGGTAAAGCATGATTTCCTTTCATTTTGTTTAAAAAATGAAAACTAGTCATCTTTTTTTGATGACTTTAGTTAGGGGTATCATTAAATTGCAAAACTGTACCAGGCACAATAGCTCTTGGTGTATTAAATGCCTAACTGGGGGAATTAATATTTTTCATTTTTACCTTTAAAACCAGCGATGAACCATCGTTGGAGTCTGATAAATTTTCCATAAAATTAAATGGGCATCTCTTTCTGCGAAAACATTTGTGTTTCCAGTATCAGTCTGAGTGTACAAATGACCACTTGTTAAGTGTATGGGCTTCTTAGGCTGGAAATCAAAGTGGACAGTAATACTGGTTGCTTATTGCTTTTAACTCTTTCAATCTCTGTATTGTTTAGCCAGCACAATCTCCATTTGGTAAAGTTCTAAAATGAATGTAGCAGCAACTGCTTAGTTTTTAGGGGGGTAGAGGTTTTTTTTTTTCTTTTTCTTTTCTGACGCTATAAATCTTAACGCTCCTAAATTCCTATTTGGAGGTAGCACAGAACTGGTGATAATGCTGTGGTAAAGCATGATTTCCTTTCATTTTCTTTAAAAAATGAAATCTAGTCATCTTTTTTTGACGACTTTAGTTAGGGGTATCCTTGGGCTTATTAAATTGCAAAACCCTTAAATGACCACTTGAAGATCAGGTGACTGAAGGAAATAACAAGATGTGCAAACTTTTCATCTTCTGTTCTAATGAGAAAAGGGACAGTGTCTCAAGAAGTTTCTGTGCCAATTCCTTGATTGGATGGATGTATAATTAAGTTTACAATCACTTCAGAGTTTACAAACATCTCAGATTTCCTGGACCATCTTTTCACCATCTGCCAAATTACAAGGGCATGGAGAAGTGAAGTATATCATAAATATTATCCAAATAACTAAAACCAAATCTGGTGTGAATTCTCAGTTATATTATAGCAATACACCTGTGATAAGGCATTAAGAAAGATCTGCCAGATTTGCAACAGAGAGCCTGAAATTGTCAGCCACTAAATGAATGTTGCACGCAGCTGTCAGTGGGTGAAAGGAGATAGATTGTCTATTCATAATACTAGAATTCATAATGGTGGCGGGAGAAGGGTAGCCCGTGATGAGAAGCAATTATTTGCTGAGGAGACGATCGTGTGTTTTCCTGCTAAAGTGAACATGCGGTTGACGGAACACTTGTGCACTCGGGCTAAACTTCTGCAGTGGGTAGCAGTGATGTGGTATTTTTCTTATTTCAAGGAACTGTACCAGGCAGAATAGCTCTTGGTGTATTGAATGCCTAACTGGGGGAATTAATATTTTTCTTTTTTACCTTTAAAACCAGCAATGAACCGTCGTTCACTCGAAGTAGATTTGTGAACTTACATAAAACATGTCTTATTCAAGGTTTCAAACTGAATGTAATATTTTTTAGAAAGATGTATTTTTATATACTTTAGAGAGAGTGTGAATCCTATTACTAAGAGCTGGGAGATACTGTGAAATTAAAGCTGCAGCGTAAACAAAAATTTCCTGTTGGTATTGATTTGAACAATAGCATGCTTCCTAAGACTGTATTTTCTGATCCTTAAGACCGCAGGCGGAGCCATCGGTAAATCTTGTAGCCTTTAGGGTTTGTTTTCTGTCTGACAGTTCAGTTAAGTCAGTTTTGCAGAACACGCAGTGGTCTGTGTTAAAAATTAACTCTGGTCTGTGAAAATGCTTTGAAAAGGGAAGTCAAACCCACTACTTGAAGTGCATCTAATGCACATGTAAAGCATTGGATCATATTTTAATGAATGAGATTATTGTAAGACTGACAAGTTGGTTTTTTTGAGTGTGTTCTATTGTTTGTGTAACTTTGAAGAGGGAAAATGTAGGGGATGTGAAGCCCAGAAGCCTGTATAATTAGTTGCTTAACACTTCGAATGTTAAATTAATGAATTAAGCTACTGAAAAAAAAAAATCACAGTGTGGGCAGAGGAAAAGATAGGAGCATATTCTAGGAACATGGGTTATTTTAATTATGGTAGCATGAATTATTTTGTCTATGAAGCTAACTGCCAAATTTTGAAATGGAATTCAGTCAGACTTTGGCTACTTATATATAGCTTTATGGATTTCGTTACTGGTTTTCTGGTGATTTCCCTCTACAAGTTGAACGGTCTTCAGAATTTTCAAATCGTATTCACTGAGTGCCAAGACCGATGGGGGGAGGTTTATAGTTCTGTAATTTGTTTTCATCAATAAATATTGGAATTAATTTGGGTGGACGTAAGGATAAATTGATTGCTGTTTCCCTTTCAAAGCTGGAATCCCAGAATGCATTCCAGCCTCCACCTGTTAAGAGACTTGTGACACCAACGGTAAACCGTCAACCGATGCGTTATACGCGGTATTCTGAACCATCACCGACTTCAACTACTCAGTCCAGCAAAATTTGCCAGAGAGTAGACACAAAGTTCCAAGTGAGTACATTTTTGAGTCCTTATGTGCCTGTTTTTTTTTTCCAGTCTTGGAATGTTTCTCAAACCAATTGTTATCCTATCTTTGCAAAAAGTACTGATAGTATGTTTGAGGCGAGCTTTAAGGCAGTGGGAACCATTGTGAAATAGATTGAGCTTTTATGGATTTAATTCTGTTTTTGGAACACTCAGTGTCTTGTGGTTGTTTTCACGATGTCATGATGTGCTATTGAGTCATCCTGTTCTCAGTGAAAGAATATTAAAAGACAGAAATGTTTTCCTTTTATATTCTCATGTACACAAAGCTGTCACTGATGAAACATGCTCGTGTTCTGTGTAAACTATTCCAGGTGAGCTATGTGCTCCAAGTGAGAGTTCTGACAATGTGCTGAGTTATCGGTTTTGATTGCTTTGGAGTAGATGGAGTCTGATAAATTTTCCATAAAATTAAATGGGCATCTCTTTCTGCGAAAACATCTGTGTTTCCAGTATCAGTCTGAGTGTACAAATGACCACGTGTTAAGTGTATGGGCTTCTTAGGCTGGAAATCAAAGTGGACAGTAATACTGGTTGCTTATTGCTTTTAACTCTTTCAATCTCTGTATTGTTTAGCCAGCACAATCTCCATTTGGTAAAGTTCTAAAATGAATGTAGCAGCAACTGCTTAGTTTTTAGGGGGGTAGAGTTTTTTTTTTTCTTGTTTGTTGATAAATGATAGAAAACAGAAAAGTATGTCCCTTTTACGGGGTTGGCAAACACAAGTTTTGATGAAAACTCTCCCCCCCACACACACAATTTTTGTCATTTTGTTTAAAATAATTACTTTCTTTGTTAGAGGATTTGACAAATTTGATTTAGTGTTCTATCAGTTTGTCCTCAATGCTGAGTGAAGCAGTGATGCTTACTTTAGCCCCAAAATTTAACTGAACTGTACCCACAATGCTGAATTAGGGAACAACGTTAAGTAGGTGAGGTGTATTCAGGGCTATAAAATTAAAAATAAATAAATAAAATAAAAACCACAAAAAAACACATGAAGTGGTTGTTGGTACTTTGTGTATTCTGTACATATTCAGCTAAGTCTTGAACTAAACTTAACTTGCAGGGGATGAGAGAGAAGACTTTGCCTGCAGAACAGCGAGCAGAACCATCTGAAAGGTATGACATCTATTAATTTAAAACTTACTTGAAGAAAGAAAGAAATCTCCTTTTTCAGTACGGTCTGCACCTGAAAGGTGGTGACAGTTCTCAGTAAAAGGAATGGGAAATCCAATGAAAATTTTGTATTTTGAGGCAGCTGCAAAGTCTGGATTGTGTTTGAAGATCAATATAACTTTGAGAAAATTGTTGTTTTTATGAAAGGAAGGAAGATGAGCAAGAATAAAAGTACTGATACACCGCTTTTTATCCCAAGTTTATCTTCTGAGAAGGATACGAAGATGGGAAACGAAGCACGTTATAATGCTGTATCCACAGAAAGGATCTTTGCTATTGGAGGCCTTATTTTTTCCTTCTACAGGAAATATGGCTCATTTTGTAGTTTAACTAAATCTGTAGCGTTACAAATTTTGCTTTGACAGATATTTCATGGTTTATAACTCAGTTTACTTATAACAAAATAATTTGTCCCTCTTAATGTTCCCTAGGGGAAAAGCTATTAGTTTTAGCTATTTAATTGCTTGCAGTTTGAAAGCTCTGTCCTAATGGGATGATTCTTTCTGAAGCATTCTTTAGAAGGTGAAGTAGGCGAAGTGAGTTACAGTTCAGGAGGATGTTTATTGATGTGTTTTTTTCTTTATTTTTTAAGCAAAAACATGGAGGAAGATTTATGATTTATTATTCTTTTTTTTAATACTCCTTTCATGATGAAGTTAATTGTCTGCTTTGAGTTCACATGAAGACCATGTGTTCTTTAGAATCATTTGAGGCCAAATGCTAACTCATCTCTAAAATAAAAAAAATCCAGCAGAATTAATTGAATTTCTTCTTGAGGAGACTGCTTTGTGTTATACTGCTTTCTTGGTTTAGGTCAAATGAGTTATCCTCCAGATAATATTGATGGCTTTTCCTTCTGGGCAAATGGTGTTTTGGGTAATAATGCTTGAGTTAAGGGACTTTGCACTCGGTTTTTAGGGAGTCGCTCTTTTCAAAGAACAGTAGCAGGGAATTTTGTTTACTCTATGCTCATCTGCCAAGCAATTCTTAGGTGACCATGGGCATTCTTTGGCTTGCAGAAAGAACTCAACACTTTGTTTTGGCATCTAAAAGTTGGACTTCACAACAACCACCTTTTTAGGGGTGGAAGCGACTGGCTTTAAGGTTCTGGTACAGGTGCAATCAGGTGCTGGGTTTTAATTATGTTTTTTTCAAACTGTTCTAAATTGTCTTTGTTAGAACTCCTTTCTACTTCTCCATTTAGGAAGGAGATACAGAAAACTCACACTGCTTTTGATTTCGTTCACAAAGTTTATTGCAGTGCCCTACCTTTTGTTTGTAGAGTAGGTAGTGGTGGTAGTGTTTTTTGTGATGCTGGTCTCTGTTGGGTGCCATGTTCTGGAGCAGGAGCACCACACTGATCTGCTGGCAAGAGTCCCTTTGGACAGTTGAGTTGGAATACTCAGTAAATCTCTGGCCCACCAATGCTATATATCTATGCGTGTGTGTGTATATATATATATTTTATATCCTGAGTCCAATTGTAGATTAGACTTGCTTGAAGGCTGACAACTGTCTTTGCCCCCTTGAAGCTCACAGGTGTTAACAGAAAGAGGAATATGGGCTGTTATGGGCAAGCGATAGTTGTCTGAATGAAGATCTATTTTGATGTAAGACTTTTTTCAGAATTCTAATGGATTGACAGTTTGGATTAGAGAAAAGTCTGAGCATCTGCCTTAGGGATCTGTCTTCCTCTATGCAGTTACAGTGCTAAGCAGGCTGTTGTCAAGTATTTGACAAGTTTAGACCAGTTCTCCTCCTCAGTATTGTGGGAGTTTGACCTGGTGTCTTCCAGTGCGATCTAATGCACTTTTGTACTGACTGACTGATTGGCTGCAAGATAAGCTTTGAGGTCACAGTTTTTCCAGGCATACTTCATTTTCTTGCCATAGTACTTTTGTTAGAGTTATTCCCTATTCCACTTCTGGTTTGGGTTATTTTTTCCCCATTTGCTCTTGGATTAGGATATCTTTCTGGTTTTGAGCTAGGCTTTTTTAAGTACCAGAAAAACGCCTTTGTATGCCTTACAAAAGGGATCTGTATTCATGTCTGAAAAGACTTCTGGAATGTTGGCATACCCAAACACCTCTGCTGTTCCTGCTGATGGCCACATGAAAGCCAGAGCTGCTTCTGAAGCTTAGGCCATATTACCTTGCCACACAAGTCTAAGGCGTCCCTATTCTATCAGAGCTGTTGGCAGTGTTTCCCATGTGTATGTGTGCATATGTGCACTCTTTCTGTATTTTTGTGAGCTGTTCTTTTATATCCCTGCAAAAGATACACGTGCATCGCAGAATCAGAGAACCAGTCCTATTTAAAGGAAGCACTGGAAAATAACAATCTAAATCAGCTCTTCTATTTCAGGTCTTCTGGCTTAGTCATTGTTCCCATGTGAACGGTGCACTTATGTATGTCCTTTTCATTGCTGCTGTTAATAAAGTTTTTCCTATTTAGAACATCAAGTATTTACCAGCGTTTAGCAACTTGTGAGACAGCTTTAGTTTTTTTCTGATCAGCAGGTTTCAATTCTAGGACTAATAACAGCTCTAATATCTTGAAAAAAAATTTGGCTGGTGATTTTTTTTTCTCTTGTTTCCCCCAACTTCTGTACTATCGTGTGCTAGCAATGTGACCAGCTACAAATTCAGTACTGCTGCGTCCAATGGTCTGTCTTCAGGAGTGAGTAGCGGAGGCGGCAAAATGAGAAGGGAAAGAGGAATACACTATTTATCAAGAGCTGTACAAGAACAGGTAAGTGACTCTTAAATTAATTGCTGTCACTGAGCTTACTGAAGTAACTAGCTAAGTGTGTCAGTTTTATTGCATCATAGTAAATTATAACAATACCGCTTTATTTTTGCATTGTTTTTGTTTTCTTGTGGGTTTCAGAGCAGGCTCCAATTGATTTCCTGTCTTTGAATACCTGAACTTTGCTTATGTAATTTTGAAATTTTTAATTCTCTTACCTTGGAGATTCTTCAAACTATAACATTTCTCGTTAGCAATTGAATGAATGAGTCCTAAGAAGAGAAGTAATGTTTTGGTGAAGGTTTGTATAGTTTTTCTACAGGAATGATACTTGAAACGAGTGCCAAGTATAAAAAGAAAAAAAAAAGCTTAATTTTTTGTTGGGGACTGGCTCGCTGCGCGTAATCACATTGATATCATGTAGCTGCAAGATAAGGAAATGGCGGATTACCGCACCCAGCTGGTCTAGAGAAACAAGAGCAAAGACACGTACGCAAGGCTTGTCTGGGAACTCTTGTGAGAAATCCCAGGCAATTAGAAACAATGATAGTAGAGGGCATACTGCCCTGGGAGTTATAGTTAGATTAGAAATGGGAACTAGCGGATAGAAGAATGCGGAACTAACAGATAGGGCAGTAGATGACGCTTACCAATAAGGAGCTTGGCTTTTGCAATATGTATGAGCTAATTATTCTGTACACGATAAAAGACAATTGAGCTATCCATTAAAGCTGAAGCATACTTAACACTCATATTGAGCGTTTGTGTCTTCCCTCCGTCGACAACAAATGGCGCCCGAACAGGCCTTGCTGGACGAGAACCCTGAACGAGTAAGCCGGTATTAGGCGACGGAGTACAAGGGGAAAGCCGGTTCTGACTACGTAACCTGGAATCCGCGGAACATAAGATTGGGGCGAGCAGAAGGCGACTCGGGAAGAGCGCCCGGGACGAACCCATAGCGGGTCCCGCCGGAATGCCGCGAATGGAAGCTTTCTACGGGGGCAACGGCACCGTGAGTAAGCATGGAGAAACAAGCGGCAATTAATTTACTTAAGTGCTTTTTAGAAAAGCGTAAGACACGCTTTGCACGGGGGCAACGGCACCGTGAGTAAGCATGGAGAAACAGGCGGCAACTGATTTACTTAAGTGCTTTTTAGAAAAGCGTAAGACGCCAGATATAGATTGTCATAAAGAATTACAGGGGTTAGTGGCCTATGGGGTGGCGAAGGGCTGCTTTGTTAACCCTGACACATTGTTTGAGGAGGATGAGTGGCGTAAGTTTGGTGATATATTGTTTGAGGAAATGATTAATGAGAATAAGACGGCTAAGAAGCTGGCAAAACCATGGCGGGCTGTTACGAACGCTTTAACGATATATCGGGTAGAGCAGAAAGTGGCAGCCGCTGCGACACAACGGCTGCGCAAAACGATGAGGGCAGATGAAGAGACCAATCCGTACCCCCTCCCTCCATCAGTCCGGCAATTCACTATGAAAGCCCCCGGGGGAGGGGAGGAGGGAGCACAACCCAGTGCGCCTCCTCTACCCCCGGCCCCCGGGGGAGGGGAGGAGGGAGCACAACCCAGTGCGCCTCCTCTACCCCTGGAAACTCCCGAGGGAGAGGCGGCAGGCGAGGGGAGACATAAGAATCCATTTTTGAAAGATATGCGACTCGAATCAGGGGGGTCGGAGAGAGCAGGACTCTGGGCGAAAATAGCAGGGGAGGCGTTACGTGAAGGTGATGTGGGGGCAGCGACAGCGCTTGTAGGCGCCTTCCCCGTGGTGTATTCTCCACCAGACGCCCAGGGCCAGATAACTGTTACTATGACAAATCTGGACTGGAAAATACTGACCCAATTGCGTGCCACGGTAAATGAGTCAGGAATACGTGGGGAGCCAACGAAACAGATGTTAGACTATCTGTGGTCCACTAATATACTGCTCCCCGGTGACATTCGTAATATCATGAAGCTAATACTGACGCAGCATCAGATTCTGCTGTTTAATGCCCACTGGCATTCAGCTTGTCAGGAGGCAGTTGCGGTGCAGCGTCAGCCCGGAGATCCATTATACGGGGTCACGCTGGAGGAGCTTTTGGGGGTCGGTGCATACAATCGCTTGGAGGCCCAGGCCCTAATGGGGCCGGATAAGGCAAAAGCGACCATGACGCTAGCTAGGAGAGCACTGGACCAAATTAGGGAGCCTGGAGGAATGCCCTCCTATATGTCCATCAAGCAAGGGCGAGACGAAGCGTTTGGAACATTTATTGATAGGGTTGCCGCAGCTATACAGGTAGCTGGGTTACCCGAATATCTCAAAGGCCCTATTCTTAAACAATGCGCCCTTCAAAATTGTAATCAAACCTCTCGAAATGTTCTAAATACGCTGCCCAGTACCTGGACTATAGAAGAGGCTCTTGATCGATTGTCGCGGATACCGATAGGCTCGCAGGCGCTATTGGTTGACGCTATTCGAAAGGTAGGGGAAAGTATTACTCAGGGACTGCAGGCTAGTCAGTCGCAGGTATTCGCCGCCCTTGCCCCCCTGCAAAGTGGAAAAAGACCTCACTCGTCGAGAAGACCTGCACTACGCTGCTATCGGTGTGGCATCGCGGGTCATATGAAGAGGCAATGTGGGACGGCTAATGTGTGGTGTCCCTCTTGCCGATCTGATACGCATAATGAAACCGCTTGCCGGCGGAAGACCCAGGGAAACGGGAAGACCAGCGGGAACCGCCGCCCCGTGATGACACAAAAAGCGGCTTTCCCCTCAACAGCGGCGGCAGCTGCGGAGACTCCAACCGAGACGAATCCTTTCACCTCCAACCAGCCACCAGAGGGAGCCTGGGGATTGGACTTGGCAACCGCAGTAAATGTGACTTTGATGGACAATAAGCCTGTTGGGGTGAAAACAGGCGTTATGGGACCTGTAAAAATTAATAATGAGCCTGTTGGAGCACTTCTGATCGGAAGGTCATCGGCGACATTAAATGGGGCTTTAGTGTTAACAGGACTTATTGATAAGGACTTTACTGGGGAGATACAAATTATGGTATCAGCCATGTTCCCTCCGCTACATATACCGAAGGGAACTCGATTGGCTCAATTCTGCCTGTCTCTTGCCAAAGCGACTGATCCCTTCCGCACCTGTTTGTTCGGGGTCCCAATAGGGAACAAGGAGGAGCTGAAACAACTGTTAGCACCATATTCCGCAAGTACTGATTTGTTCGATCTTTCGTCCAACCTCTCCGACGCCGTTGTGGCGGCGCTAGTGGCTCTGAACACGAGCTTGCCATGGGATCCCCAGGAACTGGATTTGTTGGGATCAGTGGCGGTAGGGAACACCAGTAATAACTGGACACAGACGTGCTTTATGTGGAATAAAGGAAAACAAAATATGATTCAATGGACTAATGTGACCTCTCACACAAGGGGGTTCGAAGCTAATAGCAGCTATTGCGGGTACAACGACACCACCAACACCACCATGGGGGCATACGGGAACGAGTCAAGCACATGGCCAAGGCAAACTGCTAAGGCCTTACCACCTGGTATATTCCTGATCTGTGGAGATCGAGCCTGGCAGGGGATTCCAGCAAATGCACACGGTGGGCCGTGCTATTTGGGACGCCTGACCCTGTTTGCCCCTGATCTACATAGTCAAGAGCTGCGAAACATTACTCGACAATGGAAACGCCGGACAAGACGCAGTCTAAAAACCTTGGGGAGTGACTGCGATGACCAGGTCGAACTCTGGGGTCCTGCTGAAAGGTTCTTTTCGGCGGCACTTGTGCCTGGAGTGGCTGTGGCTCATGCTATGGCTAGTCTTGGGAAACTAGCTTGTTGGGCTGTAAAACAAGCAAATGTGACTACGCAGGTACTCACAGAAATGGCCCAGGACCTGGATAGCTTGCGACACGCTGTGTTACAGAACAGAGCGGCGATTGATTTTCTACTGCTGGCACAGGGCCACGGGTGTGAAGAGCTCGAAGGAATGTGCTGTTTTAATCTCTCGGACCATGGCGAATCAATCCACGAGCAGCTGAAATGGCTGAGAGACCACACCAAGAAGATAGTGGTCCAAGATAATTGGCTTGATAGACTGTTTGCAAATTGGTTTGGGAACATGGGGGGTTGGATATTGGGTCTGATAAAAGAAGGGTTACGCTTACTGCTAATAATTGTCCTAATTATAATAGCGGCGCGAGTAGTATTTAGTTGCCTAATAAAAAGGCTCGAGCAGTTAACTAGTAGGGTTTTTCTAGCAACAGTTATAGCAAAAAAAAAAAAAAAAAAAAAAAAAAAAAAAAAAAAAAAAAAAAAAAAAAAAAGGGGTCAATGCCACACGTGCTCCTTATTGCAATGCATCTCTTTGCTGTCATTATACAAACTATAATAGCATCCTTCCTTGCGCCAGGAGCCGCTCTGCTCGGCTGTGGGATCGACTGTGGAACGGACGCCCCTAGGTGCACCCCGAGCATTTTTCCTCGGAGGGGTCTCCACTCTCAGCCGCTCACCACGGGAGCAGACAAGGACCTCCTGAAGCTGCACACAAATTATTTTAAGTGATATTGTCTTGTGGTATGAATGAGAAGTGCAAGAGGCCTCTCTGCATGATTGTGTGATTGTGTGATTGTGCTGTGCGAGTAAGAAGCAGTATCGCTGCGAAGCAACATTCCTAGCGCTTAGTGGCTTGTTGACTGATGTAGATTCTAGTAGGCACACTACTTTACAATCGTAGTTCTGCATGAGATTTTTTGACCCTGTTGCTTATTGTACCTTGCTTATTGCAGTGTGTGCGGTGATTGATAGAAAAATCTATAGAAAGCTTTTGGTTCAAAATAAAAACGGGGGAATTGTTGGGGACTGGCTCGCTGCGCGTAATCACATTGATATCATGTAGCTGCAAGATAAGGAAATGGCGGATTACCGCACCCAGCTGGTCTAGAGAAACAAGAGCAAAGACACGTACGCAAGGCTTGTCTGGGAACTCTTGTGAGAAATCCCAGGCAATTAGAAACAATGATAGTAGAGGGCATACTGCCCTGGGAGTTATAGTTAGATTAGAAATGGGAACTAGCGGATAGAAGAATGCGGAACTAACAGATAGGGCAGTAGATGACGCTTACCAATAAGGAGCTTGGCTTTTGCAATATGTATGAGCTAATTATTCTGTACACGATAAAAGACAATTGAGCTATCCATTAAAGCTGAAGCATACTTAACACTCATATTGAGCGTTTGTGTCTTCCCTCCGTCGACAACAATTTTTGGTTTCATATTTAAGTCATACAGAAAGATACAGGCCAAGAGTTTGAAAGAGTAGTAGAAGACAGCATTCTGCATGTCTGCTAACGATGACTCAGTTTTTGATACTCACCAAACTCATTGTGAGAGAGTTTTTTTCTCATTTTAATAGGAAAAATCTATTCCATAAAACTATGACCATGAATATTCAGATTAATTTTTCTTTTATTGGATGTTATATAAGCTGCCTGTAAGTTAATTTAAGTATTTATGTTAATATTAAGTATTTAATTAATATTAAGTTAATATTAAGTATTTAAGTTAATTTAAGTTTCAAATCATTAAATGGGACTTCAGGATGATGCAATATAAAGAAATCGTAAACACTGTTGTTTATTCCTGTAACACAAATAAAATAATGGTCCAAATATCAAAAGTTCCATAAACTTTTCAAATCAAAACTGTGAAACAGATGTAAGCTACAGGATGCACTGAATATCAGTAGTACCAACTTACATCCCTGCCTAGTCATTTCTAAGTAGATCATGATAGTACTGTACAAATTTTGGTCAGATTTCCTATGCCATTTAAAACATAACTCATCCAATCTTAGTAATCAAATAAAGTAAGTGGCAGGGATGAAAATTGAAGTTGTTAAGAGGCTGTTTTCTGATTTTTATATTTGCATCCTGATACATGGTATAGACTGTATTTACCAGAACACAATCTTCAGTGCTGCTAGTCTGACTTTCTTTGGTGCTTTTTGTGTTTAGTTTGGTTTTTGAACCTACCTGCTTCTTTAAACATTACCTTTTTCCACGTTCACTGCTGTAGTGACTTTAGAAACTTTGGCAGCTATCCTGCCTAATTTTGCAAGAGGAACACTTTCTCACTTGTTTTGAGAGTGTACTCTTAATTGAAGCCATGCGAGGGTAGTTAGAAAGGATGATGCTTCTCTAGAGCTTTGATGACTAAAGTACAGAGAAGAAAGAAAAAAAATGTGATCTGTGCATCAATGTTCCGCACAGGTTTTGAGTTAACTTTCAGTGTTCTTGCTGTACAGTTGTTGAATAGAGTATAATGTGGAAGCAGGCCTGCCATAAATTAAAATGACGTGGTAGACAGAGGTGGGGAGATCGGGATTTCTTCTGGAAACTTGCTTTCTCTTAATTTGTATGGATTTTTGTTCTATTTAATTTTGTTAATAAATTGGGTGGGATGGGGTGAGAAAGTAGTATGTCTTGTATAAGAAAAATTAAAATTTGCAACTTTAGGAAGTGGAGGAACCAGTGCTACCGAAAATACCCCTACCCATCAGTGCTGCATCGCTGCCTCAGTTCAATTCCAGTTTCGTTGGTAGTAGCGCTGTCTCAGCGTCACCGAGCGCTGTTTCAACAGCAGCAATGAGCACGGCAACTCCAGCAGCTGCGACGGGCATGGCAAATCCATCAGAGGTGGAGGGCATGACAGATCCATCGGAGGTGGAGGACTTGACAGATCTATCAGAGGAGGAGGTGGAGGACATGATATATACAACGGCGACGTCAGGCATAACGTGTTCAACAGTGCCCTCAGGCTTGACATATCCAATAATGGCGGCGGGCATGCCATACCTGCTGATGACAAAGGACATATCAAGGTCAACAGCGGCAACGACAAGCGTGGCAAATTCAACGGAGGCGGCAGGCATGGCAGATGCAGCAGCGACGGCGGCGGGCAAGGTAAATCTTTATGCTATAAATAATGTTTACAATGAGTATACTGCTTTATTGCGAGTTGACTTTTTCTGTGGTGCTCATGAAACTAACAAATATTAGTTTCTACGCAGCTGAATGAATTGGGGTTGTATGCCAGTTTGGGGAAAAAGGCATAAATGTTTTGATTCTGCTTCTCTCAGTCTTAGAGCCTGCCAACTCCCATTTAACGTGATTGTATAACTGCTTCAAATGCTGTGGAAGTCTGCGGGGGAAGGGGGGTGTGGACTTTATGCCAAGTTATTTATAGTGGTTTTGGCAGGGGTAGAGTTAATTTTCTTCGTAGTAGATGATGCTGTGTTGCAGATTTGTGAGCAAAACAGTGTTGGTAAGGCACTGGTGTTTTAGCTGTTGCTGAGCAGTGCTTACACAGTGACAAGTCCTTTTCTGTTTCTCACGCTGCCCTGCCAGCGAGGAGGTCGGGGATGCACAAGAGGCTGGGAGGGCACTCAGCCAGGACAGCGGAGCCCAGAGGACCGAAGGGATATTCCACACCATTTAGCGTCGTGCTCAGCAATAAATGCTGGGGGAAAGAAGGGGAAGGAGTGGGGAGTATGTACAGGGTTATGGCATTTGTCTTTCCAGGTAGCCATTACATGCGATGAGTCATTAATGCTACCTCAAATTTAACAACTTTACTTCTTTACTTCCGGTTCTTTTCCCTGTTCCACTTGGAGGGAGTGAGCGAGTGGCTGTGTGGTGCTTAGTTGCCTGCAATGGTTAAACCACAACTTTATTTAAGTTATTAAATTAGAGGTAACGTGGTCATATGAGCCTCACATAGAATGAGCCTAGGGTGCAATAATTGGCATATTATTGCAATAAAATAAACATTAATCTGTTCCAGAGTACTTGAAATATTTTTTGTACGGTTTGAAGTAGACAGCTGCTTTAACATGTTGAGGTGTTTGCTGAAGTTCTTGGAGTATCATTGGGCTGAGTTTGCCGTTCTTCAGCTTCCTGGCTTGCTTTTCCGTGCATTTAGACCTAAGTAGCATCTCCAGCTTTTCCTCTCAGTTTCTGGAATTTGGTTTTGAAGATATTGTCCTATACCCACTTGGAAACTTCCCTGTGTTTTATTATTACTTTTATCTGCAAAATAACTCAAACATCAGGTTTTTCGACGTCACTGCGGGACTTCTGTTGGATAGTGAATTCAGGTAGTTGTTGCTCTTAAATATAAACCTTTAATTCTTTTGAAAATACAGATACAACCAACAAGTACTGTTAGCAGTCCTGAGTTTGCGTTTTCATCTCCAGTTGTGAAATCTACTGAGGCAGAAGTGCTACCTACGTCTTCTGTAAGTAAAATAATAAAGGAGCTTGACTTTTTTTCTTAGGCATTTAGTAGGCTGTTGCAGAACACTAAAGCAGAATCTGCCTTGATGGAGAAAAGTATGTAGGCTTCTGGCTTATAATTTGTCATTCAGCATGCGTGCTACAAATGTGAAGAGCAGCTTTCAGATTTGGTTTTGTGTGTGCATTCGATTGGAGTTCCTGTGGCTTGAGAATCTGAAAAACCTCTCTTGTTCATAGCAGATTGGGTTTACATTTAGTGTTCCCGTTGTAAAATCGGCAGAACTTTCTGGACCCAGTGGTACTCCAGTGACGCCCTTTCTTACCCTAGGTAACTGAAACTTTAGCACTTCAGATCTGAAGTGCTGATTTTCCTTTTTTTCTTTATTAAATCTTCAATCTGTCCTGTCTGCGCATGCTAGCAATTCCAGGCAGTGTTGGACTTCTGCAGTATTTTTCCAGTGACAGATCTGCTTTTATAATTTTTGTTTTGTTTTGTTGCTTTTTGTTTTGCTTGTAATCATAAAGCATTGCAAAGTAAGTAGAATTTGTGAAGATTCTTATGTGAGAAGCATGAAGCTGGAAATTCTTGTTTCTAACAAAAGTGAGTATAATCTGCTCTAACTAGGTCACATTGTGAAAGCTGTTTTTGTTTTCTTTTGTTTCAAAAGACACCACCACCTCAACCAACATCAACACACAGAAAGAGGAGGTCAAAGATTTTGCTGGTGGTCCCTTCACCACTGCCCACGTATTAAAGGAAGGAAGCGTCTTAGACGTTCTAAAAAATCCTGGTGAGATAATGAACTCCTTTTAAAAAGATGCTGCAAAAAATACGCTAGCATTTTTTATTAAAAAAAAACCAACACACGACTTATGGTTAATAGAGTATCTGCTATAAATATGAATGTAGGAGAGCATTACATTAAGCGCTGCGTTTGTTAGGGTGCATCTGCCCCCTTCTATTCTAAGTGGTGTTTGTTGCTGGAAGTAAAACTGCAAGATGAAAAGCAGATGGGTTGCATCTCCTTTACGTGTTAGGATGTAATTGTAAATGAGGTACTAAGAGAATTAGCCAGATAATCGGTGTTTCATTTTAAGTAAATACAATTTGTGGAATTGAAAAGGAAATGTTTGTAAAGCTCAACACTCCTGTCCCACCTTCAGCCCAGGTGAAGAAAGAATAGGAAAGAGCTTCAGTTCCAAATACATGGCGAAAGCTGCGAATCTTTGGGCCTTAGCTTACAATGGCTCCTGTGGATTAAAATTTAAACTGCAAACAGAAGTGGAGTGTTTTACGTTAAAAACCCTTTTCTGAATTTTGTTTTTAAGCAATTGCAATTGTTTTCAACAGTTTCATAAAGTGTGTCTGTGGAAAAGATATCTTTTAAGAAAAAGGGCTTTATTGAATTTGATCTTTTCCCAAAAGTCTTCTTCTAACTTACATACTTGTTAAGAAGGCAGCACATTTCTCTGTTGGAAAGAGCTAAGTGAGAGAAAATACATTGTGCATTTTGTTTAAGGAAAGACCTCTGAGTGAAGTGACATTCACTTTCTTTATCGGTTTAAAAGAAGCAGAATCTAAATCCACATTGTTCAAAGACTTCATTTTTGATTAAAAAAAACCAACAAACAAACCACAAAACAACTATGTTCAAGGTAGATTTACAAGCAACTTGAGCTGCTGTTTAAGATGCATTTCCTTTAGTCTTTCTGTATTAGTAGCTTGTCTTTTCTGTTAAAATTGCCACCTTTTAAATAAGGAGTTGTCCTAATTATAGAAAATTAGACAGTTGTTCAATTGTCTTGAGTTTTTATTATTTAATTAATATTCAGCATCTGTGGGAAAATACCGTATGGATTGCTGCTCCGAGTACAAACTTCTGTACAGTTACTGGAGTAGATTTGAGTCATCTGCTACGGAAGGAGGAGCTTTAGAAATCTGATTCGATTGGGCATCGCGTCTTAATCAAATTGTATTATTTCCATTCCACGTTGGACTGTCAGATTTCAGTCAGCTACTGTCTGTTTGTACTTGTATCGACCAGTGAAAATGTTGATTTAAAGCTTGCTTGGAAACAAAGAGTTAAATGAAGCTTTAACGAAATGTTCTGTTGTGACCCAGTGCAGCAGATGAAATTTCATCCGTTTAGATAAGATTTCTGGGGACTTCCTGTTGCGCTCGGTCTGAATGTCTAGTTGTAACCATTGGCACCTGGGTTGAAATTTTTGCCCTCTAGTAAAGTCACTTAGTTACATGTAGTGAGGTGCTGCGCTAACAGGAAGACTTTTTTTTCTTGCTTCCTAGACTTTGGATTGTTGAAAACACGCTCTTCTACGTCTGCGCAACCTACAACAAGCACAGTGGTTTATACTAGGCCTGCAATAACAACTTTTTCTGCAGGTAAAGAGACTTCTAAACAAGCATCGTACTGGCAATCTGATACATGTGACCCTTTTCTGCAAAACAAAGACATGAAGGACAAATGTGTAACTTGTCAAGCTACTAAAGCGTCAACAGTTGAGAGTATGAAACAGACAGTAAGTTCAAGTCAATGCGACACCTCAAAGCCAGCAGCGCCCCCAGCAGGGATGCTGGGCTTTGGAGACAAATTCAAAACAGTACCTGGAACGTGGGATTGTGATACATGTCTTGTCCAAAACAAACCGGAAGCTACAAAATGTATAGCATGTGAGACACCAAAACCTGGAACGGGAGTAATGCCTGCTCTGACATGACCAGTGGTCACAGACAGCTCGGTGACAGTGACATCCTCCTCGAGCAGCACTGACACAACAGCCACTCTGGGCTTTGGAGACAAATTTAAGAAGGCGAAAGGCTCTTGGGACTGTGGAATATGCCTTGTACCAAATAAGACGGAAGATAACAAATGTGTAGCCTGTCAGTCTGAGAAACCAGGTATGGTCCTTTTTTTCCTGTTGTTTCCATCCTAGCCTCTGTGAATCTTGTACAGAATAAAAGAACGTTGCATATATGGAATATTTTAAGCAACACGATTCCCAGGTACGGTTGATGGGTTAGCGGCTGTCTGCAGGATTGGTTTACAGGCACTTCAGAGGTCTCAGCCCAGGTTCCAGCCTGTCGCATAAATTGAACTGATTGTGAAATGTATTAGTACGGAGCTGGATCAATGCAGATACCCCCGGCTTTGCAGCTGGTGAGGGAAGATGGCTGAAGTGGGTGACTTAATTTAAAAACAACATAGTGATTTTTCACTGGCGAAAATGAGAACTCCATAGAAAGAGTTAAAAATGACTGCGTTTTTCTCTTTCAAAAAATAAGTAAAAAAAATTACAGAATGTGGCCAAAATGCCTCTACTCACCGTTTGTATGTAATTGAGGGGAGATGTGAAGCCAGATTTCAAGACAGTGTAGTCTTAACTAGTCTTAAGCTAAAGCAGAGAGATGCCTATGAAGGTCAGTGGTAGGCTTCAAGAAAGCGAGTGACCCGCTGGGTAACTTCTTCAGGGCAGTACTGGGTTGTTTCCCATTGTGTGTGACCGTAATTGATTTTGAGCGTGGTTGTATTGTTTTTAAAATACGATTCTAATTCTAACTTTGACTCTAAATGTCATTTAACATGCCATTACATCGAAAAACACCTGTGCAAATATATCGTGGAAGAAACAAATTAAGATGGACTAGACCGGGCTTTTGTAATCATCCTGTGCGGTAAGACTGAAATTTCATGAGGTAAGATAATGGATTTCAGACAGAGTTGATTCTCTTGGACTTCCAACCTCTGAGCGGTCAGTCGGCATCTTTGTCTGAGGCTCTTGCCATTGCAAGGAGGAATTCTGGAAATGAGGGGTTTACTGTGACCATGGTGCAGTGAATTGCACGGTTACGTTGCACTTGTCAAGAGGAAGAGCGATGCAAGTAATACTAGGATAAAAGTTTTCTGCGTGTGCTGTGGAAGGGAAGAACCATTCTTGTCTTTCCGGTTTTGAATTTGAAGCGTTATCTTCTGCTTCTCTCTTAAAAGGCACCTTTTTTTTAAAAGGCACCTGTCAGGCCTCTTTATGGAGGTTACACTGTGGTCAACAGCAGCAGAAGCTTGTGTGCTGAACAGAGTTGTGTGTTGTTTGGAAGCTTTGAGTTCCACTCTGTTTTTTTTGTTTGTTTGTTTGTTTCTTTGTGGGTTTTTGGTGGCTTTTATTTTTTTCAGGGGCGGGGGGGGGGGAGTTGCGGAGTAGTTTTGAACATTTCTGTGGGATTTGACAAATCAAATTTAAAAGTTAATGTTCATTTTATAGTTCATGTTCAAACAGGATGGTTAACTGTCTTGTTTGTCTCACAGAGGGTCCAACACCTGTGACCAGTAGCAGTGCATCTGCATTTTCTGCTCCTTCTGGAGAATTTCTGGATTTAGACAAATTCAAGAAGCCTGAAGGAAGCTGGGATTGGGAGACCTGCTTGGTTCAAAACAAAGCAGAGGCCACGAAGTGTGTAGCCTGTGAAAGTGCAAAGCCAAGCACCAAAGCAGAGCTCAAAGGTAATCCTTAATGATTAAAACGAGGATGCATATTCTGTGATTTATTTTTTGGTTTGCTCTGATTTTTTTTATTTTCTTACCTGTTAAGCACAATTATTTTTTCCTTTGAGGTGTGGCAAAATTATTCGTTTTTCCTGTAGGAATATTGCCTAGATAACATCTGTTTCCACACTTTTCCCCAAGAATAAGTTTATCCTTTTTAGAGAAAAGCTTTCATTAATGACGTGCTTGTTCTTTACATGCCCTACACGTTGTTCATTTGGAGTTCAGACTAAAAACATGATCTTTCAAAGAAATTCGTATACTTTTTAAAGCCAGGTGGTGGGCAGAAAACACAATTGTGAAAAGTTTTATGTAGAGAGGAAGCATGGGGTTTTCTTGTTTGTTTTACTGTTTGGTGGGTTGTTTTTTAAACAGTTTTGACTGGAAAGATCAGGACTAGAATGTAGTTCAAACCTTCATGTACTTCAGGTAAACAGAATATCTTTTGTCTTCACTTGTGCGCTTATGTCCATCAAGTAAGACCTCTGAAACCATACTAGAAAAAATCTGCGGGATTTGATATGTTCATGTACTAGAGCTTTAGAAAAAGTTTAATTCCTATATGCAGCATGTCTTCTGTCCTGGTTATTGATACGTACGCAATTAGTAGCAATCCCTTTTTTGATCTCAACACTAGGTTTAGACAAAAAATTGCGACACCTTAAGGAACCTGTCCTGCATCTCATACAAGCACAGAAGTTGCAGTGTCTCAATGCTAGCAGTACAGTTGGTGGTAAAATCTTTAGTAGGGTGAAATAGAGGCCTCACACTTTTCAGAGAAAAAAAGAGATGAGAGAGAGTATCTTATTCCCACGTACTTGCAACTATGCTGCAGAGTGTACTGCTGTTACTCTAGTGCTACAAAGGTCCAAAAATCACTGAACAGTTATTAGCCAGTTTTGTATTCCTTTAATTTGTTGAAAGACTGCAGTAGAGGATTGAAGTTTTTATTGAGGATCACTGTGTGGAAAAATTCTGATTGTTAAATGTCATTTGTATGACTTAAGAACCGCGTTTTGGAGTACAGAATTCAGTATTAATTCCAGAAGGGGTAAGGGGAAGGACATTAGCTAGTAATCCCGAACAAAAGCAGTGTATAGAGCTATACTGATTTTAATCGCAGTATTCTTACAGTTGGTCTGTTACTGAACAGATATGTTTTGGGGAGATATGGTGGCCAGGGAGGCGTGTGTGTTTGTGTGCTTCCTCTTCTAGTTAAGGTTCTGGGGTTTGGTTTAGTCAGGAAAATTCGATGAGGCACCTTGTGTAAAAGGAAATGTTAACCAGCATTTTTCAACACGGTGTAGTCCCTTAAAAGTGTCATAGATGAAAAGAGGCCATAAACGCTGGGGGAAAAAGTTAGTGGGAAACTGAGAGCAGGATCACATTCAGTAGTGAGAGAGCAGCAGCCTAGGGAAAGCTGATGAATGACTGTAACAGATAGTTCTATTTTAAGTGTAAAACAACACTCAGTACTTTATAATGGTGGTCTTACCAGAGGGTTCTTCTCCATGGCTCCTAAAAGCACGTCTTGAAGGCATTCGAGTGCAGTGAACTTAAGCTGTAAGAGTTGGGCTGGTAAGCTTGGCCTGATTTGAAGCTGTAGGCACGGGGCTATAATTTCTGAACAGGCTACAAAAGAAACTGTACCACTGTGCTTTTCAGTGCTCCGTTTAGCAAAGCCATCAAATTGTTGCAGGCAATTGATGTTGTTCTTCTAAGAGCACCTGAAAGATATTTTTGTTTGAAGAGTTCAGAGGTACCGGTTAATACTGGTTCAGATAATTACAGCCAGCTCTTGGTGTTTGTGACCAATAAAGTTTGTGGCTCCAAAAGGAGTGGGTTAGTGCTAACTGATTAACTGCTGTATATGCAGAAATATGGAATCTGATTACTTACGCAGAGAGCACTTAAAATGTATTGTTTTGCTGGCTCTCAGTGAGTTGCATCTTAATGCTACCAAGGAATAAGCTTTTTGCTTCTGGCCCAAGTGTTTTAATTTGGTGAAAGCCTTTTCTGTGCACGTGCACATGCCAGAGAGGTTGCTTAAGTAATAGAAGCTATAGTAGCTGCTATCTTCTGTTTTTTGTAGAAGACAGAAACTGAATTCGTTAGCTTTGTAACTGTTATGCATACCAGAATTGGTTTTCTCCCTTTTGAAAATAGTAGAGGGTATGCCTATGTCAGATTTGGTGAGCAAGGTGATCAGATGAGGGCACTGCAAGACTGCCAGAACGCACCAGGTCTGGGGGGAAAAGGAATCCGGCTGAGCATAGGAATTTCTAAAAGGTAACCAAGGAGTTGTGCATTGATACAGTTATTCTAAATAATCAGATTCTTGTAGCTCTGCCTTTGGAAAGTCTGTGGCCCTTGCTGTAGTGGCTGTACACACGATGCAGTCTACAAAACCAGAAATGCAGAAGTCCTATGTTTTGACTCCCTGGATTCATCAACCTGCTTCAGGATGGCTGGGGGAATCCAACTGTTAAGTCTAGCCAGACAGCGCAACTTGGGCTTAGCTGCCATTGTAACCAGCCTTGTTTCTCAACAGTAGCAAAGCTGAACGCATTGGTAAATATTTTCAGGTTTGGGCCTGCATAAGGTAGAAGGGACAAGAAGTGGTTTTATATGCTAGGGAGTTCTTGTTCTTAGAGCTTTCCCTCTAGTTTGAGAGAAGCACATAACTAGTTTTATAGTGGGTTGACAGGAAAGAAGTGGGGGGGAAAAATGGGAACGCAGGGAGATAGCCAAAGGCGTTATTACTAGAACAGGTTTAGAATGCTATTCTTTGCTTTTCATGAGCTTAGGGCAATGGGGAGTTTAAAGCTTAGCACTTCCTGAGAGGGTTTCTTACTCTACCGGCTCAGTTCTATCACTTATTTAAGGCAATTCAGGTCTCTGAACGGTTAAAGAATTGATACCAAATTTGATGAACTCTGATCCAGGATACTGACAAAACAGGACTTCATATAAACAATTTCAGTATGTTCATGAGGTTAGCTTGTGTGTTCTGTTAAATAGTAAAAAATGACACTTCTGTTTCTGTTTACCTAGCATAATTCTGCAAATGTTGCCTCCTTCTGCTTTAGAATGGAAATGCTCTTCTCCAAGAGAGCACTGTCCAAACTTCTTTGCCAAAATTTTTTGATTAAATTAATATTGTTTTATTTTGAAAACAAGAATAAGCCACAAACATGTTTTCTTGCTTCGGCTATCCAGAAGAACGTCAACAGTATTTTCAGATTTTCCTTCCCTACACAACTGTATGTAGGAAGAGTGCAGTTGGAAGCAGAAGACGTAAGATGATGTATCTTCTGTTTGTTTACTACAGTAACAAGACAATGGATTACCTCTTTATTAGAACTTGTGTAGCTTTGCAGTATTGAAACAAATGTAGGTATTAAAATACACATCAGTAATACGTTTCTGAATGGCTGAGTACCGTGCTCTCTTAGCATTGAAATACCCAGCCATTGGATTAGTTTGTCCCTCATGTTTGCTGAGTTTGGAAGCTATTTCAGAATGCCTTCAGCTTGTATTCTTCCCCAAAAGCATAGAACTCACTTCTCTGCATCCCCAATTCAAGTCAGAGAAACTGGGCACTGCAACCACAGGAGGTCTGCCTGTACAGAATCAGTGAAGACAAGTCTAAACAGCGGATTTTTTTGAATATGCAGCTGGGTTATCTGAATGTTCTTTATGCAGTGTACCTCAGTTTTAGTACAGATAGCACTTGTCTTGGTTCTTGTCATTAGTCTGAAGCTGCCCCTGAGAAAATCTTGAAAGGGAAAGTAGTGAAAGCTAATCAGCTGGCCCTTTCTTCTTAAGAACCAGTGTATTTTGTAATTCTCCCACTAATAATAAGGCGTCATGCTGGAGAATCGCGATTGTGTTGTTAAGCAAGACTGACTTCACCTGAGCGGTATAGTTGGCAGCTGTTGAATGTTTAATGGACTTTAAACAAACAAAAAAACTGAGCAGGTGGAGGTAGACATGG
Source organism: Anser brachyrhynchus (assembly GCF_964034855.1). Classification (NCBI taxonomy): domain Eukaryota; kingdom Metazoa; phylum Chordata; class Aves; order Anseriformes; family Anatidae; genus Anser; species Anser brachyrhynchus. Next base: position 316,005 of record NW_027663930.1, read on the forward strand.
CAAACTGACAGGCAGCGTCAGATGCTTCTTTGAAATGGATAATCTGACTCCATTCACTTCTTTCTGGAAATAAGATCTAGTAATTAACCAAACAAAAGATAGAAGGGTTAAGACTGCATCTTTAAAGCAGCTGTGCTTGATAAATGTCTCTGGTCTTAAATCAATCTTTAGCAAAGCACAGAGACTTAGCAGCAGCTTGCTTATGCCAACGCTAAAAATACTTGATGTGTACAGGTAACCATGTCAAGGCTCTGGAGTTAATCCATGAGAACAATTCCTTCTGGTATTGGCAAAGGTGAGGATGCTTGCTTCTATAGAAATGAGGTTTTGAGCTGTGACTTAAGCTGTCACTTAGGTGACTGTTTAGGAAAGCTTCCTTTTAAGTTTTGAAGTATGTAAGCTGACAAATTGTTTAAGTTCAGAACTGGGTTTACAGTTTCTGTTCTCTGACTGTATGCAACTTCTCATGTTTCAGACTGAAAGCAGAATTGCAGCGGTACCAGTCATACAACTATAATGATTATTGCCAAGATTACCAGAACTACCACTCGCAGAGGAGTTAAGATGCTCACGCTGACTACAACTACAGCTCCTATGCTCCCTATGACAGCATGCAAGCTGTTGGAGACTGCTCTTTAGGAGATTCTTTAATGGCTCCAGCTGTTTTTGAGGTAAAGATACTGCACGCTTGCTGTAAAGAAAATATTTCACAGATAATACGTTGTACAGATTTGTGTGAATCAGCAAAAAGAATCCGAAGTTGAAAACATGCTTTCTGCTTAGTGTGAAGTTAAAAGAGCAGATTCCATTCAGAGGTGTTTGTATTTAAGTGCTTAAATAGTAAATCCATAGAATTAGTGATTTATACACCATTATTTGTTCACGCATACCAAAGAATGGTTTTGACAGCATAATTGCGTACGCTTCTTCTGTTCCTGTTCTTCTGATTTGCTTTGCTTAAAGCAAATTAAACAGTTGTTGTAAGTGGACTTATCGTGGTCAATGTATTAGTTGTGACCTCCGGAGGTCCCTTCCAACCTGTACTGTAATATTGGCTTTCTTCTAAAAATAAGTAGATAAAATGCCATCTATCCTTGTAGTTGTAGGAAGAAGGAATGGGTTGAGACTGCAGCACTTTGAATCTGTGATGCTTTCTGAAATGAGTTATGATTAAACTTAGCCTTTTCTGTCTTTCAGGAATCTTCAGTTATGACTGCAATCGGTGATGACCTAATTACTGACGGTAATAAGGGTTCTATCATTGTCACTTGAGTTTAGCCATCCTTGTGCCTTTTAACAATACAAGCCAACCTCTACTGGATGAAGAACATCTTGAAAGTTCAGCTGAGGTCAAACCTCTGTGGGGTTGATCTGCAATCAGCTGGGGTTTTAAAGCTGATACAGCATACACTGACCGCATCAAGTAAAACGGGACACTGTCAATGCTTCGCAGCAGGTTTCTTGTACCTGTGCCTTCATTCCCATTTGAAAATGGTCTAAGACAGAATTTTGTTCTTTGTATTGGTTCCGCTAAACAGATTTTATATTAGAAACTCAGTAATATGCAAAAGCTTTGTTCTCCACCCTGAGGTAAAAGCTTATGTTGCAGATTCCAAAAGGAGGATTCAGCTTGCACTTACAAATACGGTACAAAACATATTTGTGTCCTGGAAGGTTTGCAAAGTTCCTCACGTGGAGGCATTTTGTGTTAGTGTTTAGAAACTATCCTATGTAACGTGTATTGCCGTAGAAGTGAATTAAATGACTCTTGGGAGGGTTTCATGGCTGATTATCCGTAAACGTTATCTTTACTATCTTAAACATTGTCTTTGTCTTTATCTTGAAAGACAGTTCTAGTCCCAGCCTTCTAATATACAAATTCCCAAAAGTTGGAGTTGTGAGGCTCAAAATTTTAGAGGACTAAATACCTCACTAAAATTAGTAGATCTAATAGCTTATTACACTTAGCTTAAAATACATTTTATTAGCCATTTCACGTGAAGTTTTTTTGTGCGCATGCCTCAGATTTGATACTTGGACTTACCAGGCTTTTATTTTCAGATCCACAGCTCTACTTGGATGTTGATGAAATGAACAGACAATTCACGGAGACAAGCGAAGAACTCTACGATTCACTCATGAATTGTCACTGGCAACCTCTGGATACGGTCACTTCTGAAATCCCCTCTGCTATTTAAGTGTCTTCTAGAGCATGACCGTTAGGACCAAAGTGCTAAAACTACATTTCTTCTACATTATTCTAGCTCATAAGTTTTAAAGCACAATGATAGGTTGGGTTTTTTTTGCTATGCTTTTGACAGTTTCTGTAATCTTTTTGTTCATCACTCCCTTCTTGGAGCATCATGAAGTCATGTAAATATTCGAGAAATGTAAAGAGGTAAATGGGGTCTAAAGATAGACTTGCCTGTGTAAATAAAAAATTTGTTTCTGCAAACCTGCCAGCAAGGGATTTTACTTGTACCTGTGTGCAGCACGTTCTCTTCCGGCTTATGGAATTTAACAAGGTAGTAAGGGTATTTCATCTGTCTTTATTTTTATATGGGCATTAGGACACAAGCAAAATCTAGCTTCCCCTTGTTTTCCTGGTTCCTTAGGTAAGCGACAAGCCAAGCCTTTCATGTGCTTGCTTAGACTGGAAGTATGTATGGGAGACACTCACAGGCCTTGCTATGGAAACACCTGTGCCCACTTTTTCCTGCAGGCTGCTGGCTCTAACTGTACTACTGATACATGCTAGGTCAGCTAAAATTGGCTTATAAATAGGGTATGTTAAGCATATGGAAGTGTAGACTTCAACTGCCATAGCTACAAACATCCCGTGGAATGAGGATGATGTCTGCTGGCACTCTCTGCATCAGCATTCAGTTTTCCCTTGCCCTTCTTACTGTTAGACTTCTCAGCTGACGCTTTACAGCGAAGAAATTGCTACAACATAATCCGTGTTCTTAAACCTAAAAAAAAAAAATCTTGGAGAAAACAACTTGCTGGTTTTCCCTCCTTGCTGGCAAGGAGAAAAATAGTCCACCAGGAACAACAAAAAAATCCTAGTAACAGCTCCTTAAGTTATACCCTCTGCTACCCTCTCTGATTGCTCTGGTCTTCCTTCATTCGTGGTAATGAAGTTTTTAAAGCTCTGGTAGAAGGATGACAGCACTCAAGTCAAAGGAGATGAGAGCAATGAGGAAAGCTTTGCTTTAAGCTAGAGCAGTCTTGCGAGTTGCTGCCTTTATGCTGTTCTTATCTTGAAGGGTACAGAGTCTTTTCCAGTCATAGGGACTCCATAACCCTATGAGTATGGAGAAATAGTTGCTAATTAACAGTGTGTATAATAAGTAAGTGAGGCTGGAAACAAAAGAATATTCCTCCAAGAAAAAAAAGGAAGCAGAAATTACTGTACTTAATAGCTGGGGAAGCTGTTAAAGCTAGTTGACACAGTTCTGGTACTGCCGTGTGTGTTTTGGGGGCAACATAAACCATAATTGCTGTGATGGCAGGTAAGAATCCAATTCTTTTTTATGGCTTAGTGTAGTCAGTGAAAGCAGTGGTCCTAAGCTGCATGCTGTTCTTAAATGTAATGCAAATTCTCTTTTGTGACTCCTCAGTACTTCCAGGTTACTTGTAGCTGATCACCAGCAACTGCTTCTGTTAGCTATTAGCTGTTGGGTTTTTGCTAGGAATACTTTCAGTCCTGAATTGAAATGATGACATCCTGAAACAGAAGAGGCTCTTGGAGTATTGTAGGAAGCACATTCTTCCTGGTTCTAGTGCAGGTGTACACGTAGGAGGAGACAGAAGGCAAAGAACCTCACATAGGTGGAGGGGGTGAGGTGGCATCACAGTTAGAGCTGTTGCAGTTAACTCTTCCCAAAGCATGAAAGCAACGTGGCTGGGAACAGGGATTTGTTGGGTTGCTTCTTTGTGTGAGCCAGGGAGTCTTTTGAGGGGCAGATTAATAAGAATATGACACAAGGTAGAGGTGGAATAGATGAAGCAAAGAATCTGGGTGGGAAAAGGGTTGCTTGTACGTGTCTATGGAATTGTTTCAGGGGACTGAGCTGGGGCAAATTCAAGATAATAGATGCAGCCTCCTTGAATTTGGATGGCAGTGCTGAAGCTTCAAAACCTTACAAGGTTTGATGCCACTTCAATTGCAGTGCATAGCTGTGGTACTTGAGCTCAGAAGTGCAAACTGCACAGGATTTTTTTATCTATTTTCTTCAATGTGAGCAGCAAAACATCTTCCAGGAATGTGCCTGGGTGCTACGCTGCTTTGACACGGCTTGCTTTGCATCACCAAACACAGTAGTTAGGTTGCATCGAGTACTTTGTGGAAACATTCATTGTGTTGTCACCCAGAAATGGGATGCTACAGATATGTGTTGGCCCGGCAGTATCAGTGCTGGTTTTTGGCCTTTGAGAGGTTGGTCCATAACATGTGACCTGTGTAACGAGAGGCCCACATAGATTGGTGACTTCATTAAGTCTGATGCTGTGGTGGTGTGTGACCCAAGGCCCTGAACGTCAGAAAATCAGGCTGTGGCCACCTATTTTATGCAGACTTTGCCTATTAACAAGGTCTCTACACTGTACGTTAGAGACGTGCGCCTCCTTTTCCGGACTAGATAGCAAAAATACCAGTTTTGTAGTTCAGTGAATGAGATTGGTTGGGCTGTTTGTTCTCCAGAGCTGAAAAATGTTGGGAGTGTATTCTCTTGGAGTCCACAGAAATGAAAATGATGAGAGGAAGAGAACGTTGGTTGCAGCCCGCGTGCTGCTGTTATAAAGTAGTTCTCTGATGTCTTTTTCCCTCTGCTGAGACTTATCAGCCTATCGTCCTTTCCTGTTAGGAGCGCATACCTGGCTTGGGATGGTGTGCGCAGGGCAGATTCTTTACCGTAAGAGCACAGTGAATGCCAGACTTCTTCCTGTACTGCCGTGTTAACCGTGAGTCACAAATTCAGGAAGCAGTGATTGCATCGGAACTGCTAGAATGCTTTGCGGAGTCTTTTTACTGGGTAAACTTCACAGCTGCAGTTACAACTTCCAGCCTGTGTTAGCTGAACACATCGTACTGGTGCCCGCCATCAGTTTGACAAAGATGGGATTGCAGTAGGAACTTGCTTTTTTCCTTCTTTTTAATTAAACAAGTCTTTGAAGCAACTTTTCCAACACCGCCATACTTCACTTCTTCCAGTTATTTTCTGTTTTACTTAGCTGAAATGTTTTTTTTCTTCCAAGCTTGAGGAAGTTTTCTACAAGAATGTCCCGTAATGATTTCATAAACTCTTTTCATTGTACCTAGCTGCAACAGAGAGTGCTTTTATTCAAAAACCTGCTGGTTTTCTCTTCCAAGAAGCAGTGGGGTTTTTCCTATCTCTTCACTGATGGGAAAGGCTGTAGGACAGTAGCTTGAGGGGCTGCTAATGCTGTCATCAGTGAGCCGGGAAGAGGCAGGAGTCCGAAACGGGTAAAAAGTACTTAAAAGGATACCAAAAGAGTAAACGGTACTTAAGCCGTGGATGTTTCTTTTTGCAGGGATGCTCTGGACCAACCGCTTCTTTCTAGCGCTACCTCAAAGTAACTTGCAGATAGAACTCACAGGGAAGGTTGATCAAATGGTGATGATCGCTGTCATTCTGCTGGACACGCAGATACTTGCCTTTCGTTTTGGCTCATTTTTAATACCAATTAACTTCAGTGCCTCGCGTTAATAGACACCGTTTGACTGCATCGGCAAATGTTTCTGAGTCGTGAGTGTCATTAAAGGCCTGTCACCCTATGGAAATCCTTCTAAATAAGAAAAATGGCATTTAAATAAATAAATAAAGCAGCGTTTGAACTTATGAGCAAACCTAGCGTAGCTGCCTTTGACGCTGATCTGGAGGAGAAAAATCACGTTATCACGCTACTATGGTTGCCTTAATAGGTTTGGTGTACATGAGGGAGGGAAGTATTATGTGATGTTTGCCTAGCTATTACATGGCCGATGCAGGAGGGGTTTTAGTCAGTTCCCTGAGCACGTATTGTTGCAGAAGTCTGTGATTTCACTGCCCAATGTCTGTTATTAAGGGCACGATTCATGTCCCGTTATCGTTTTTATTCTTTATTTATGTGTTTATTTTCTGGGGCGGCGATCTGTCACGATGCCCATCGTTCCCCTGCCGTGGGGTAGAATTTAGCGTGACGACTGCCTCCCGGACCAACGGGGCCACGAATCCGGCCTAAAACACTGCTTGTGCGTTGGTTGTCGGCGTGGGGGCTGTTGGTTGTCGGTGCGGGGGTATCGGTTGTCGGTGCGGGGCTTTTCTGACGAGCACTGTGGGCTCGGGGCGCCGTCCCACGCCCGGCGCGGTGCTGCGGCACACCAGCGGTCGGCGCCACGGCGCGGGGAGGCTCTGGAGGTGACTCCTAGCCCCGTGCTTACGGTGGCCGGGCCGGGGTTCATTATGGCGGCCGGGTCCTGAGGGCGGGAGCGGGAGGGCGGCGGGACCGGGACGGGACCGGGGCGGGGCGAGGAACGGGAGCGGCAGCGGGAGGGGGGGGGCGCGCGTTCCCGTGAGGGGAGGGGGCGCGCGAGGGAGGGAGGGGGAGGGTGTGAGAAACACTCCGTAGCCAATAACTTGGGCTCAGGCGAGGAGCTCGGCGAAGCAGGAATTTATTCGCGATCGCAGTGGCGGGCGTCCCGTCCGTGCGAGGACTACCGCACACCAAATTTCCCTGGTGTATTGCCAAGCACTTCCCCGTGCAAGGGCTTACCATACACCACATTTCCCGAGACTCTTCCTTTCTCTCCCTTATCTCACGCTTCGTCCGTCTCCGGCCGCGCCCCTCGCGGAGCTGCGGAACCGCGGATCAGGACTCCACACTCGCTCCGTACAAAAGTACGTCTCAATCACACGGCACACAGAGTCTCACCCGACCCCCAAGGCAATACTTCCTATTTCTTACCTTGGTCTGTGCACAGAGTTACCGGATCAATTCTCAAAGCCGGAGTGCCTGCCTTCTTCCCTTCCCCACTCCTTCACGGATCCTGCCTCTTTCATCAGTCTCGGGCCCTCTGTCAGCTCTCCGCAGAACCGCCGCCGTCGATGCACAGGACCGCTGAAATCAGCGGGGCATGCCTTCCTGCTGCTGCGGCGGTGGGGCTCCCCAGTAGGCGACTGGCTCCCGGACGAGCCCCCAAATTGTGAGAAACACTCCGTAGCCAATAACTTGGGCTCAGGCGAGGAGCTCAGCGAAGCAGGAATTTATTCGCGATCGCAGTGGCGGGCGTCCCACGAGCAGGAGCGCCCCTGCTGGTTCCAAAACCCAGTTTATATACTTTTTGATGACGGGACCCTCCCCTGTTTCCCCACTGAGGGGGTGATCCAGGCTCACAATCTGTCTGATGCTTCCCAGACAATGCATGGCCTTCAGTTGCCGGCCTGTTAAATTTCGAATTTCTTTCGACTTTTTTACTGGTTGAAGCGGTAATGGTTCTTCACTTACCTGACTTGACTCAACACCGTGATTTTCCCCGAATTGTTCTACGGAGTCTGGTTGTCTGCATTTTACAAGGTCGCCTGCTAAGCGTTCTTATCGCTGCAAGCACACCTCAATACCCCATTCCTTACCTTTAAACAACGTAACTCTGCAAAAACAACATTTTTATTCCCACGAGGGGCAGGGCAGGCCCCGCGGCGCGTGGCGGCGGGGGGCGGGGGGGCCCCGTGACGGCACCGAACGCGGGGGGGGGGGCGGTATGGCCTCGGGCGGCGCGACCGGTAGCGGCGCGACCGGCAGCGGCATGGCCGGCGGTGGCAGGGCCGGTGGCGGCGGGGCGCCGGGCGGCAGCCCAGGAGCCCGATCAGGAGGAGGAGGAGGAGGAGGAGGAGGAGGAGGAGGAGGAGCGGCCGGCGGCAAGGTGAAGAGGCGGCGCCACCGTTTGGGCGCCGCGAAGCCCCCCTGTGCCAGGAGCAAGCGGGTGAGGAGCGGCCCCCCCACAGCGGGCCCTTCCCCCTCAGCCCACCAGTTACCCCCTTACTTACCCCCTTACCTTACCCGCCCCTTTATCCCCTTAGTTACCCCCTACCCACCTCCTTACCCCCTTAGTTACCCCCTCGACCGCTTAGTTACCCCCTTAGTTACCCCCTCAACGGCTTAGTTACCCCCTTAGTTACCCCCTCAACCGTTTAGTTACCCCCTTACTTACCCCCTTACCTTACCCGCCCCTTTATCCCCTTAGTTACCCCCTACCCACCTCCTTACCCCCTTAGTTACCCCCTCAACGGCTTAGTTACCCCCTTAGTTACCCCCTCAGCCCCTTCCTAACCCCCTCAGTTATCCCCTCAGCCCCTTACTTACCCCCTTACCCCTCTACCCAGCCCATTACCCCCCTCCTCCCCCTCCCCTTCACCCCCAGCCCGCTGCCCTCAGGACCCCCAGTGCCACCCCCAGGGCTTTCCCCGCTCCCTGCACCCCTCCTCAGCCCATCATCAATTCTCTGAACGTTACCTGCCAGGCTTTGCTTCTCGTTTGTGCTGTAGGGTACAGCAGGTTGATGGTGAAAGCGGTCCGTCAATTCGGGGTGTGAAAATCCCCGTGCTGGAGGGGGGACGCGCCGAGATCCCTCCCAGCAGCTCTTTGCTAAGAAATGTCAGGACGCCCAGAGAGATGCTCTGGAGATGCCCTCTGCACATGTTTGTTCAGCCAAAACCTCTCCGCTATTAAATGAGCAACGTAGCTGAGGGGATTGATTATCATATGCAAAACCAAGGGAGCGCTACGCATGGATAGCTGCTCAATTAGGTTTTTATCACTTGCAGAAATGCCAAGTCCCTTATACCACATATTGACAATCAATCTTGTCCATCTAAAGCTGGCCTGGAAGGGCAATGCAAACATTCCCCACGCTTACAGAGCAACCGTTGAAACCTCTGGCTTGAACAGTGCATTAATGTTGAAAGTGCCATAGCTTGCGTGTGCCGACACTGTGTAGCTAACTGATAAACCTTACACGTGGATTAAAAATAATCAGTGGAGATGGTTTTCTAACTTTTCCATTGTCTGTTATCTCTGCGTGTTTTCCAGTAGGT